>NT_176555.1:387933-410921 GCF_000188095.3 Bombus impatiens | reverse complement strand
ACGATCGCCGCGTCCGCTCGAGGTCGTTCTATTAATTTTCTAACGCACTGCCAGAGACCGAGAGATCGCGGCGAATGCCGCCGCGTCGCTTCTTACTCCACGATCATTACCGCGTGTTGGGAATGTTAACGAATGTTTCGCACGAGGTTTTGCCCTGTGACTGGTCGCAATTTTCGCCGCTCGTTTCCACCGGCCTAACGGGGATGTCGGATCAACGATCGAGATCCACGTCCGGCTGCGCTTTATGAGCGATTTCAATGAGCACGAAGAAGATTTTCCAAAGGCTTAATTGGCCTTTATCGATGCCGCTACTTTTTCTCCTTCGGGATATTTCCCGGTTGGCGAACTCGGGTAATCGTCGATAACGCTCCACCAATTATCCGTGATTTTTAGTGATAAATTGAAATTTTATACGCGGGTAATAGATATTCGAAGATAAATTTAGCTGCTGCGAGATTTTGCAAATAATCGCGTTTACGAACGACGAGTGAAATTAAAGAGGCTGTGTAAAAGCATAGAACTTTGTACAGATTTCCTACGCTTTCGTAAATTCCTCGCCTGGAACTTGTAACCGAACAATCGTTGTCTACAGCCACTAGATGCTTATCTTCGATCGGCAACGACATAAACAACTGTTAAAACCAGACCGAATTCGATCAGAGCGTGTTGCACAGTACCTGCAATTATCTGCAATTTGTATTACCATTCGCGTAGTTTGTTGATATCTTTAACGCGCCTGCACGTCATAATGGTACTGGCAGCGACAATAACGCGGTGACGGGACGATTAATTGCGTTTAATTCGCTCGCTCCGGATTTTCAAGAAATTCGCCGCGACCGCAAAGGTGAACGTCTGGAATATTTCCGACGATTTCAGCCAATAATTCAACAACCATTTGAAAGGCAGCGGAAAAAGCGTTTGCACGGTGAGCGCGTTACCGCGCAGTGGATATTTTTCTTTTCGCCTGAGCCCCATTTTTAAATCAACTACCACGATATACGTAACTTATTACACCAACTAAAACGCAATTTAAGCGAATTTATTATATAAGCAGGAAACGTGGAATTAACCTTCTTTAGACAGATTGCGAAATTCAATTTCTTTACTTCGAATTTTCGTTTTTGTCGATGGAAGTTTCGAACATTCGACTCCGTGAACCATTGTGCAACGAGATAAGGATATTCATAAGTATCTTAACATTTTTTTAAATCTTTCGAAAACGTGGTACGGTAAAAAATATAAACGACCCAGTTTAAGAACTGTTAATATCCAAATCGTCGTTATTTGATGAATAAGTCACTAATAAAAAAGCGTGTTTCGAGGACGCGAAGGTTCGAGTAAAAATTTCTCACGGGATACGGCCGAAAATTTTCTCAACGAGCACTTGACCGATTTTTCAGAGGTAGGTTTCCGTATTGCGATAAGCATCAGGCGGCAGCGGTCTCGCGTAGATCGTCTGAAGTGGCCTGTAAACAGACCCACCTGAACTAGTTGATCGTGGGTGCTGCACGGATACGCGGCAAGAATGCGAAGAGGCCCGGTTCGAGAGATTTAACTGAAAAAGCATCGAGCTACCGTATTTCAATATTCATGGTGGTTCTTCAACGGTACCCGGTGTTTCACGCGTTCAAGAGATTCTATCTACACATGGGAAAGATGGAAAGCGTCCCGAAGCAATTTGTCAGTGGTTAACTAGGTTCGAAAAAACAAACGAGTTTTATCTCGAAAACTCGCGTGCATGAGTCAATGTCGTTGAGTCAACGGGAGTTGCGTGGAAGAGGCAAGTTGTCTTGGAACAGACAAGGAGTGAAAATTTGGCCGAGACGAAGTTCTCGAAGTTGGAAGATTTACTCGGTCCTGGCGCGTTAATTTATGTTTTCTTGTGCTCTCGAGGCAGGACGTTAAACACTCCCGTTTAGAGTTTCCCGTTTCTCCACGGTGAAATTAAGAGCGGCGCGAAAGGATCGTAAAATAATTTTCGGGCGACGGGCTTCGGTGGAGGGAAGACGCGGAGGATCGGACATTGGTTGCGCAACCGACGCGAAATCACAGCCAATATCGTTCGGTCGGAAAGAAGAGACTCGAACGAGAAGAAACGAGACAAGCAGCTTCGGCTGGACCGATCGGAGAACGCAGCGAGCGTACAGCGGCACCACTTAAAATTCCTCGATGATAAAATTGTATTTATCGGCAATATATTTCGGCGTTCAATGCGGTGGACGAACGCTCGCGCGTTCGCAGAGAGAGCAACAGTAGTGTGCAATAAAAGCTGTCGCATAAAACCGATGCGTCTTCAATAAAGCCCGTCGCGTCGATCCGACTTTCCTTTCTTCTCACCCTGCCTCTCCGGCCTTCTGCTCGTCTCCTCGTAGCTTCTTCTGTTTATTGGGCAATTAGAGTTTTGCCGGGTTGCGTGCTCGTCGCGTGACATTATAACACTTTCCGCGGCCGTGCGCCGACCAACACATTTCAAAGAGTTGTTACGACATAAAGCGGCGCGCGCGCTGCGTTACGCAGGCCAATTACGCCCACGCGGTCCACTGGCGCGCATTATGAAGTTCTTTATTATCGAAAGAGAATACTTTCCGCGACAATGCTCGGTCTTGGGTCTTTGAGATCGCCCGAGGCCGATCGGCAGTTCATAAATTCGTCGGCTTAAGCAGAGATCCACTCGCACCACCTCGAGCTGCCTAAGGGCATTTAAAATGCGCCACCGCGTTATTATCGAAGCATCGGTTTCCAACTAATTACGCTCTTCGTCGAAGAAAATTACGCGTCGTTGCTGAATTAAAATTTCATTGGACGATCGTAGGCAGACAAACCGGGGGATGGACAGAGGCGAGTAACGCGCGACACACTGAAAGACACGAACCTTGATTTATCGTATGTACCGAGAGAAATTTATACAAATTGCAGCCGCCACCGTCGCGGGACTAATTTAATTCGTGACGAAATAAATTTCACGGACTGCTGGCCGGCGCCAGTGCCGTTTATTTCGCGATAACCTTTCGCCGGTGAACGATATTTGTCTCACGGTGTTTCGTTCGCGTGGCGACATTGGCGAGGGCGCGAGAGAAAAACTAGCCAAGGGCGAGGTATCTCGAGCAGAAAGAAAGGGGGGGGAGAAGAAAAGGCGAAACAAAGTGGAAAGTTTGGGTTGCACGACTGGACGGAGGCGGGTTTAGAGGAAGAAAATCACGCATAGATCGCGTAGATGGCGACCCACATACGGTATGAAAGAATGTTTGGCTTTACATTTTGGCTAGGCTAACAATAGATCTCCTCGACGCTGCGTTTACGCGCTTCAGCCTCGCATAGCTCGCTTCAAGCCTTGTTCACACTGGGCTATCAAAGGAACACTGTGACCCAGTTGTCGACCAAGACGGAAGAAAGAACTTTACAATGCCTGCATTTAAACCGGCAAGAGAACCGATCTTATTCGCTCTTGAGAGATTTATAGAAAAAAGCCGAAACAATTAGAACCGACTACTCATACAAATGTAACCCGCGGAAGCGTCTTAAAGATCAAACGGCACCGTAATCCTCTTGTTTTTCGGGCGCATGGCGAAATAGTTGCTTAGATCTATATAGAAACAACGATTAGATTTATTTAGCAAAGAACCGCGCGAGTTCACGTTCGAGTTGGACGAAAATTCGCTGGTGCGATGAAAAAGACGACTGTATCCGTTTGGCAAGCGACGCGACGAGCTAATAAAGTAAATTGCCCGTGAGCGAATTTGTGTAAGTTATGTCATTATGCGACACGGTCATTTAATTTACAGCGTACTATATACGTGACCACTGATCTAACTTCCAAATAATTCGTTCGTAGACCGGTCAACGAGTTTCCCTCTTCAGGGGAACTACGAGAAAACGAAGTCAAAAGATACCACCGTGTAGCTTTCTCCCGATTGATCGTAATCCCAGAGAACAACGAACGAACGTCGAAGGAAATCTCGACAAGCATGCGGAAACGCACGAGCCAGCGCTCGTATACTAGCTAACAGATCGTCCATTCATATTGCGCACGGTGGCGTGCCAAAAATTCGTTCAGCGGCCGATAAAGGCCGGTTGCGTGGTCGTCGAGCTGAAATGCCACGCGCTCTGAATAAAATTGCCTCCTCGATATGTGAATCGATGCCGCTCGCAGCGGACTGTATTCACCAGACTGTTGGTTAGAGGCAATTACGCGACGACGATCTTCAAGGTTTATTTGTTCTGGCCGAAGATAAATGTGCAAAATAAATCGGGTCGAAACTGAGGCGGAACGTGACAATAACAGGAAACGATGGATTCGCGAACTCTTTGCAGACTGCTGGCAACCATCGGCATCGCTGAGATCTGGATGATTCGAGTGGGAAGTTGTTTACGTGGAATATAACTGACACAGATTATTAGTGTATTCGTTTGTTTACGATGCGACTGTTCGAGGAAAATGCCGATGAATTAATACTAAAATACGGTATCTCTTACGAAGGCGCGTTGCTTTTCGCATTGCGATTTGGTACCCGTCATAACAAAACAGCTTTCAACGATGTCGATAATTGGCACCGAGCTGCGTTTTCCTTTATACGGAATGCCAAACAACTTCGATTTTCAAGGAAGCAGAATTTGCGTGAACCTTACGGAACCGTGAGATTTATCGACAGCCGGGTCACTTTCCTTTTTCGCCTTCGAGCATAGTTAAACGAGGAAAACATTTCAATTCGCCAGGGGAACGAAGGAAGAAAAAATGAGAGAAGGCACGGTTAATTATTATCGGTCGCGTAACGGATAGAGGATCATTAGGACACCGAATTTATTACGCGTTTCTAAGAGCAAATAAGAAATTAATACCTGCTCGACGGGCCCGTACACTTTACACGTCGTTAAGCCTGACGGCCGGCGTTAGCATTACATCATCCAACGCCAATTAAAATGAGATTATTAAAACGTCACGTCCATCAAAGCGGCTAGGAAAGGAGATGGAGGATCACGGCAACGTGTAATTTTCAGGTATGCCTGCTGCTTCCAAACGAGCTTAGAATGAATTATAACCCCGTGTTCAGTCGCGTTTCATACGGAAGTGGCGGTGAAAAAAAGGACAGAGGAATTTCTTCGGAAGAACTAACGTCGCCACGTGCCACGATATTTGCATTTCAGATTGAGAATTCACATGCGATACTGTTGCGTTTCACATGATGAAAAAAGACATGTTATTAATAGAAACTCCAAGTATACGATATATGTTAAACGACTTAATGCATCCGGTACGCGAGAAATTTCTATTAATAGCGAACTCTTTAATATTCGTCGCATCGTTCTAGAATGAGAACTCTTTTTCCTTTTTTAATCTTGATAGCCTCGAGTTGTATCGATTAAAACTAAAAAGGCTGTACTTCATGGATACCAAGGAATACATAATTTTTTTATCTCCGAAATAAAAATATCCATGGACCGTCACAGGTACGACCAAAAATCGACGTGGCCGAGTTGGCGAGAGTTGCAAGCGGTACACTGCCTTTGCATCTCGCGGTTCGATCTCTTCATCGGATCAGCTGCGCGGTTGTCCGCGTATTCTGCGTGGTCCGACGACAGAGGAATCGGTAGCCAAGCAGCGGGAACAGAAGCAACAGTAGCAAGAGGCAGTAGCAACCGGTGCAGCGGAACACGCGGCGCGGCACCGAGAGCGAATGATCGAATCGGGACGATAGCATTGCGAGTGTTCGCTGGCTCGAGTGGGAGTATTTTTCCTCCGGTTCCTTTATCCGTTGGTACAGATTCCACCGCGAGTACGGCATAACCGCGATAAATTACGAGGGTGGAAGGCCGAAAGGGATCGCTGGTGGGGCAGCGCAAAACGTAAGGGGGTCGTCGAGCAGAAGAGAGAACGTGGATAAAGGAAGAACACGGTGGAGAAAGAAAAACGACGGGTGCAGCTCGCTTTGCACACAATTTCCACGTGGTCGTCGCGGCGGCGCGGCGGCGGTATCTTTGCGCGAAAATAAAGTGTCGTTGCCGGCTCGCGCGCTCGCGCTCGCGCATGCGCGACGCATAGTCCGCGAAACGGGAAAGAGAAACGAAACGAGCGGGCAGAGAGAGGTCGGAAGGGAGGAAGAGGGAAGGAATGGTAGTGAGGCCCTTATTAACATTTCTCCGGGATTCGAGGCGAGATTAAATTGACAGGAAGGATTTGCGAGTCGTTTGTTACCGGCTACCCTCTTGTCTCCGCTTCCTCTCGCTCCTTTTCTCTCCCCCTTTCCCTTCACCCTTCCCTTCGCTCTTCCCTTCTTTCTTTCCGGTGCGAATCCTCTTTCTCCCGTAGCTTGCTTCCACGTCGGATTTGTTTGCGCACCGCTACAAAAGCCGATACTGCTTCTCTCTTCGTTCTTCTTCTTTCTTCTTTTTCGTGCGCGGGCCTCGATCGGATCTCGCGCTCGTTCCCTCCGATCTCTCTTTTCTCCGCGATCTCGTTCGATTCCATTTCCGTCCCGCGGATATTCGTAATTATCGACGCCGACGTCGTTCGCTGGATGTTCGATCGGCAATTATACAGAGAGAAAAGCGAGCTACAACGTGGATTTCCTTCGTTATAAATTCAAACGAGGAACGAGTTACCGATCGACCGTGCGATCGGACGGCTTTTCAACGTTTCAGAATTTGTCAAGTCATTTATAAGGATGTCGTTTTCGAAGCGAAAGCTGGTTAACGAAGAAGCATTTAGAACGGTTTATTTTATAAGTCTATAACGAGGAACATCGAACACGATGGAAATATATATACACCGCGGTTCTGGAAAACTTTCGAACGCCATGTTTCGATGGAAATGACGCGATTTGCATAAATTAGTCGTGGTCGTAATGTTTCCAGTCGTCGCGGCGTTCTTCGCCATGTCACGTCCGATACATGCAACGAGAGCCAACTATCCGGAAACGATACCACGTTTGCAGCACTTCTAAAGCGTTTTTATCTACCGCGATCGTTGACGATCGGCACAAGAAGACACGGTTCGAGAACCACCAGTTTGTAAAATTTAAATTGCTATTTCTCTCTTTCCAGTATATTCTCCTCCTCCCTTTCCGTCTACTTCTTCGTTGCAAATTTATCGCAAGAATTATTCCCAAGTATAAAATAGAAAACTAACGCCGGGACGTGAATGGTCGAAATCGAAACATCATTTTCTTCAGCAAGTTGTTACTAGCGCAAGAACTTCCACGCGCTGGTTTACCTCGACCAACGAAACCGATTTAACGCATCGAGATTATAATTAAAAGGATCGGCAGCGACGAGTGAATTGATCCGCGTTGAAATCGTGCCGATTCCAATCTCCGTTCGTTTTCTTCTTTCTCGTCTCTATCGGGAGAAATGCGTCTGGCCGGGTAACGCCGACGATCGAACACGACTATGTACTTACCTGCATTCCGGCGATCGCGCGCTCACATGCGCGGTACCCGCTTCGGGACACCGTCGCCCGAGATATCGTGAATCGTGAATACGTATTGTCGCGATTGATCGCACTGCGCCCGTCCGCTGTTTGCGCGGCTTGTTCCGGCGACGCTAATACAAGTGGCTCTCGGGAGAAGATCTATCGCGCTTTCTTGTTAGTACGTTGCTCGGCAGATGGTTCGAGCAAGGGTGATACTCGTCGCAGGATGTTGCATTTGAATTTTAATTCTGAGAGGAAGGCAACAGAGATCGAAGAAAGTACGATAGAATACAGTTGGTCAAAGCTCGTGTACAGTTCAATGATGACGTAAAGATTAAGGTAGTTAGGCGAAACAACGAAAAGTTGTTTGTTATAAAAATTATCAGGATGAAATATAGAAATTAAATAGAAAAATGAGTAGACTGCTACTATACCAGTTGTATACAATTTGTCTGCCGGTGATTTCATATAAGCGGAATTTGTACCGTAATGAATAATGAAATAAAGAATGACGATTGGAAATAAATTTAAAACGTAAACGAGACAAACAAGATATAAATAAAAAGAAAATTGGAGACCGCTTTTTTTAAAGAATTCCAAGAAATTCTGCATTTTTATAAATAAAAAGTAAAATTCTATGGAGACCAGGCAATGGACAAGTATTGCCAAAGTATTACGACGCAACCGTATTCTCTTGCACTTTTTACCGTTTTGCTCGGTGCATCGATTCTCCGTGCGGTCCCTTAATCACTGGCCTCTCATTAGTAGGCGTCAAAGGTACCGACTATATGTGGCGAAAGCTGAGTCGCTTTCTTCACCAGCAGCAGTCCCTTTAGACTTCGATTACGCCTTTTTCTCGCGCGGCAGGGCCAACCATCGAATTGGGCCGCGCGCTGAAAGGCCGATTTTTTCGAATTTAATGAACCGAACGAGACGCCCCGGATTCCCCATCAAAAGAAAAAACCACAGCCTCGATCCACGTGGCACTGCACTTTTTGTCAGCCGGAATTTTCCAATGCTGCTCGATGCTAATAGAAGACGAGTAAACTCTTCGAGAGAACGAGAACCAGAAATGTTATTAGAAAATAAGCAACATCCTAGAGGCGACGATAACAGTTTATTCTGTACGTAACAGTAGAGTTTCAAAGAAGAATACAAGAAAACAAAAAACTCCGTAGAAATAGGTCAGTCCGGTGAATTGCGACATAAAAAAAGAAATGTTGAAGAGAAACATTCCCACACGACGAGAAGTGCTCTCGACAAGATCTCCGTTCGAACGATCTATAAAGGAATTTGTAGAACTCGAAGCAAAACCGTGGTCATCAAAGCGCTTCATACTGAAGACGGAACAACTGCGCAACGAGAAGCGTTTCATAATTGTCCCTTAATCTCTCTATCGCATGGGGACTCGAGACGGGTCCGAAGAATACCGGGAATTCCGCGCGGGATGTCACACATTTCAGTGCGGCAAGGCGGCCGAAAACGTATCGTCACGACAAGAATCGCGCGATAATTTCCGCCTGTGCGTTCCCATGGCTCTACGCGCGCGTTCCTTGCGACAAGTTACGGGAGTACGCCGTGCGGACTGCCTGCATCCGCGCTTATACCTTGCACATATAACGTTAAATTACGACAGGCAATATCGCGGAAGGAGCGCGTGTAACGATCCGCGGAAAATGAAAGCGCGTGCACAATACGGTCGATAATTCCGCGGTCGTCTAAATCAACCCCGAATTCTGGGTTGAGCGACGCCCCGTCGACGAAATGGCCCCGTTGGATCGGCCTACTGCGGACGAACAACTATTCCGAGAACTATTCTAAGTCGAGCCGCGTTGCCGTCTTATTAATGCACGCCACGCTCCTCTTTTCGCCGACGTCTGTCCCCAGCAACGAGGCTAACAGCTGCGCTGGGCACACTGCCTCGTGATAGAGCACCGTGCAAACTCGCTCTCTCGACACCCGCCACCGAGGCAATCGACACGCGACGTTCGATGGTTTGTGCTTCGATGATTTTTGCCTGCGTGATCCGCTTGCCAACGAGCCTCGTGATCCGCTTACGCGGAGATTTACCAAAGGGGAGATTCGAGAATTTTTAAAAAATTACTTTCGCGTGATGGTCTGTTTTCTGTCAAATTATCGAAGGGCTGTTTACTTTATAATTCCTTTCATATTGTTTTAGGTATATTACGGATGTGAAACGACTATCAGTTCCTTTATATCAATTATCATAACATCGATCTGTTACCGCTGAAAGCGTGGTTGTGTATGGAGAGTAAATGACTAGGAACTGTTGGATAAACGATCCAGACCTGCCCAGTATCCGATGCAAATGACGCGGCAGCGTCACTCAAAGCTTTCCTCAACTTCCGAAACACATTATGCAGTTACGCTCATTAATTTCGCGGATTTTTTCCGGTGAGAACGGGAAGGCGGAATCTCTTCATCTTCACATAGAGAATTCCATTACCGTGGTCGATATCTCGATGAAGATTAAATAGAGACTCGATCCACATTCCGCGAGTTACTACGCGAGATAATCACGTGGGATATGAAGTTTCATTAAATAGCCGCCTGTGTAAGATCTAATGGATACTTGTATGGTACATGATTTTCCGCCATTGAAATAGCTTTCCCTGATAATGGAGGGAAGTTTTATCTGAAATCAGCAAGATACAGATAATAGGAGTAATTGCAAAGTTACCTCGTAATTGGAGAATCATAAATCGTAGTCAATGTAATAATTGAGCGTGTAATGCGTTAAGTGAATTAAGGCGAGGCAAATTACTAAATAGCTGCGTTAAAATAATATCCTTTGCATGATATCCCGCAGTACGTATTTCGTTCTTACAGCGAAATAAATCATTCGCGTTGCACATATTTCAATCGCAAGCCACTCGTAAAGTAGTGTGTACTTCCTCTCGCGTTTAAACACTTTCTAAGTCGAAAAGAAAGATTAATAACCCGGCATCTCCTTTATGAATATTACTCGAATAACTTTTTCCTTTAACGAACGAAAGCTTTCTAATTCGATCCTCGTATTAGACCTTCTTTCCAATTAAATACACATTTCCAATTCGAATTCAACCATCGCGCATTTATTCCTACATCTGCAAGTACAAAGTCAAGGTCGCCAGTTGCTTGTTACGCGTTTCATGCTAAGAGACAAATTCTTTCAAGTTTCTTCAGATTCTCCTCACGGAAATACTTATCAATTACTTAAGAAGACTTTACGATTTCACGGTCGTTCTTCGCCAAAACGCCAAACATCCCGCGACAAAATCCCCTCTGACGAAGCTCGAGCGAGAAGAAGCGAGCATTAAATCTTGCCACGTCGTACGAAGAGATTATTCACCGGCGGCACAGCAGTGCGCGTTAATTGCTCGTTAATTACCCTTTATCGCGAATCAGCGGCCGTGTGCAGCATACGCGTGTTGGTCACTTCGTTATTCGGCAATTATTTTCGATAAGCGTGGCGTTGTCGGTCCGGTAGATCCAATGAAACGCACGGTCGGATCGACCAGTGGATCTAATTGATCCTTGGATATCTCGAATTTTTCGATTTTACGGCAGACGCGTGGAAACGAACAAATAGAATAAAAAGAGGAGAGGGAAGGCGACGAGGAAGAAGAAACGTGTTCATCTCGGTAGTGGACGAACGTTAACAAGGAGGTTATTTAGCTGCTTCGTGGCTATAACATTAATTCTTCGGCTATCGCGATAACTTTCTGAAACGTGCACCTGATATCGGAACAGTTGGCTAGCTGCCAATCGTCGAATGCCTCCGATAAGCTGTCGAACTTCTCGAGGCTGCTTAGTTTCAGTCCGCCAAACGTCGATCGTTCCCTTTGTCGTAATCGTAAGACGCAAGGCTTTGAATTTTGTCGACCGAGCGAAGAATCGGCTAAGCAATTTCGTAGAATTTTAGAGAAAGTTACGAAACTTTATAAAAAGTTGGAGATATTAAGCGGAGGTGTTCGCATAGATTTTGCATCAGAATTATAATCCAAATTTTCGATCGTGCTGACCCGTGAGCCAAGGTAAAGTTACTAAGAGACTCAGGCGCAAGGATGAATAAAGAAATATGGGACGCGGCAACGTGACGAGTTTCAGATATAAATTTTTATCTGCAAAGTGTCGTACGGGGAAATCGTTATGGAAGCGGTGCGGCGCCATAAACAAATTTTATCGCTGGTTTCTCTCGTAATTGCGGGCGATTCTGGGACTATATGGGGGAAGTCCCCTAAAAGGGAACGGCTGCCAAAAAGAAAATCGGTAAGGTCGAACAAGAAAATTACTTTCTTAGAATAAATTTCAATCGTGGAAGACGATGCCTCGAATGACATCAAGATGAATTTAACGATCCGGAGTAACGTGATCCCAGGATCGCTTGAATTACGAATATTTTCTTCGATCAGAGATTAGCCGAGTATTTTACTCAACGTGTAACATCCAAAAATTATGATTCCGTGTCGCATGATCTATGTTTCTAAACAGAAATACGCCGGATTTAATCACTGATATCGTCTAAGAAATTACACGAAAATGAATCGTCGTTTTTTAAAGAAAAGAATGCTCATGTTAGAATTTATTGATTCCACGAGCCTGAACGATAAAGACAGGAAAACAATCACTATGCATTAAGGAAGATTATTTTCTTGGTAACGCAGACTCGTCTTCGACGCGAATAACGAAACGCGCGGTAACCAATTTAAATTAATGCCGCTCTTAATGCGCCTTACGTGTTTTATGCGTTTTCCCTGCTTTTGTCGTATTTATAGCTGCAATACCAACGGGCTGTCCAACCGCCTGCGTTATTTATTACGAAAAATTAAACCATCCTCCTCGAGAATTTCCATTTTTTACAACCCTTGACATTTAATTGGTAAAGTGTTACAAAAATGATGAAGAAGAAGGAACGCGAGAGAAGAAGATGATCGACACTCGCGAAACTTAATTACAACAGCGGCGGTTACCTGAGTCGAAGATTTATCACGCACTGTCGAAATGATATTGGAAAAAATCCGGCAAAACTGCACACTTTCACCGAGTCGTAACACCGAGATGATATCTTTGTTTTTAATTTCCATATACGAGCACTGTCCTTGCATACGCTACAGGATAAACTGGTCAATTACGCGATTCTCTTTTGATTTTAAGTTAATTTCGACCGCAACATCCTCTCGACAGGAAGTGTCAAAACCGCCTGCTACAGCATGCGGAAACGTTCCAACAACTTGGTCTTTCACCGACTTTGTAATAATTCACGTTCGTCTCTGAAGAACAGGACAGAAGTAGGTTTGACGATAATACTTTGGCGTTTTGGCACGGGAAAAATCTTATTGTCATTGAACAGATATCGAAGACACCTGAAAGTCTGCATTTCCAATCGATAATTACGCCACCCAAATTATCTCGCAGTACGCGAATATTTCATGCGCGTACTAAAAAACGATTACCACAGTAGCTATCACACTCTCGCGAAATTCCCGCGGCTCCAGAGATGTGGGTCAAGGGCTTGCGCGCGCCTACTATCAAAGGAAGTTACCGCGGGCTTTTCGTTAGTCACACTTCGACTCAAGGAAACTGACCTATTCATCTTTCGCGGAACGTCGAGTGCAGCCGGTCTGTCCTCGATTTGCATCGCAGCTGTGAAAGAAAAGAGAGAGAGAGAGAGAGAGAACCTGGCCGCGCGTAATCGCGTTGATCCACGCGCGGCAACAATAAATTTCCATTAAACGGCACGTCTCCGCTATTATGCACGCGCTGTCGGTAGGGACATTTTTACGTGATTACACCCGACGGAAAGTTGCGCCTGAAACGCGATATCATAACGCGTTATCTGGCTCTCGCGGTCGTTGTGTAAGCGACACTCGTCACGTTTGCGATCTTACCGTGTGACTAAACTTTGCGCGCTAGTCGTTGCGTTATTTTACAAGGGATGATGCTTCCTGCATCGGTGTTTCGTTCCAGACAATGAATATTATTTAGCAAACTTATCCTGTGAAGCAAACGATCACTGAAAACGACGAATTATACGTTCTATTTTATAGAATAGTAAGAAGGTGATATCGTTGCTTCGTCGAAATTCATTGTTACTTGATGAAAATGGAGACAGCGAACTGGAGTCGGTGGTTTGTGGCGAGGTATATACCTACGTCAACTTTCATCTTGCCTCGCGGTAGACGCTTATCTGAGAGCACCAACGTGTACACCCATCTGCCTATCTGTTTATCTGCCGACTGTGGAAGAATCATCGGCATGCGTTTCTACAGCGGTTAGGATGCGTGCAAACACAATGTAATGTCGCGATAGCGCTCGTGTTACGTGGTCCTAGTGTCTTGTGTTTCTTAACGTGGCTGCGGACCGTGCATGTTAAGCGTGGATGCGGCCCTCGAGATAGATCTCGTGAAATCGACCGCGATACCATTTGTATTTCGCTATCGATCTCTCGATATTGTTAGAAACCACCGAGGAGCGATTCTAACACGAAAATCGTATTTAGGAAAAAAGGTACGGAGAAAAAACGATAATGGTTGCCGCGTGAAAACGAGATCAGCGAGCACGAAGGAAGAACCCCAGGAGCATAGAGCACGCGCGCATGCGCTATTGCTTGGGGCTACCGCTTTAGCGCATGCGCCCACGCCTACGGTCCGGCACACACAGCGCTCTCTGGAATAAATGCGTGTTTATCGCGGCAGTGGCGGTGGCGGCACTGCTTTTGAAGCCGGCAGCCAGCTCGTGCTGCTTCTTCTTCCTCTCTTTCTCTTTCTCCAGGACGCGACGCGATGCGGCTGCACTCCGCATTGCGCTTCTCGTGGTTGCCGGTCGGCGCGGAGAGAGGTTCCCTCGCAGATGGGCCCGTCCGATTTACATAAGGCCGTGCTCTCCTCCACTCACACTGGCACTCGGTGGCCTCTCTTATTAAGCGTGCGCGCGCGTCTCACGCACACGCGTCCCCTTTATTAAGGGCGCAGCGCACGAGCGCGCACCGCGGGGACACAGAAGCGCCGCGCATGCCTTGTTGCGCTAACAATACGACCGCCCACGTACGAGATATCTCGTTTTATTATTATCCCTCTGTCCGCTCTCTGCCCTTTCCTCTCCCTCCTGCCCCCACGAACCCCTCTACCGTGCTCCTTGCTCCTTCTCTTCCTCGTCCTTTCCTACTGTTCCTTGAATCTTCGCTTCTGCTTTTCTTTCTCTCTCTCTTTCTCTCTCTACTCCTCCTTTCACCCCGTTCCAACCCTTTTTCTTCTTCCACCAGCGCTATTACTTTTCCTCCTCTTCTCGCTGTCCTTTTGCTCCGCGACTGCTAGAGTATCTCGATGCCATACCGTTTGCATCTCCTGCAAAGAGGTAACGATGCTTCTGCAGCAGAGTCGACGTTCACCTTCCATCGTTCGGCGATACGTAGATTGGATCTTCTGTAATTTCGAAAATTGCTCGATTCGTCATCAACGGGCACGATGTACGATCGATTGAGAAGACACGGAATATTCGAAATTGTCGGTGTCGTATAAACGGACGAGAAAGTTGACGAAACGAAGATGCAGAGAAGAGGAGGCCGGAAGGAGGGAACCTAAGCGAGTCCTTTTCCGCCTACGCTGTTGGGTCCCACCAGAACCAATATATAACGCGCACGCGCTTGTGCTCAAAATGGCCACGACTTACGAGGAAGGGACCACCTGCGTCAAATCGCATTATACGAGAAACGATACATAATCGCGCGGGCAAACTGGCGTGCCTGTGTAACTGTGTACATACCTCGCCTCATAAAGTCGTAGCTACGACAATGTTCGCTGGAATCTTTTTGTCTGTTCGTCCATTGTTCCGCCACGTCGTCGAATCGTCCTCTATTTGCTGCTACAGGGTGTCGTTAATATCGTATACAGTCTTTATATGGCTACCAAAGGTGTATGAACAAGCTTCTCGCATAGTGCTGCATTTGCAACGCCGTTTCGTTCTTCTCCCCTTTTTTCTCAAGTTGTTGGAATTATTCGTGCCTACCGCTAGCGCTCTTTTCCATTGCTCCTATTCCTCCTCTTTCCATGTCACATCTTTCAAACGTTACTTTCTTCTAATTTGTATCCTAGCATTACTATCTTCCGCTGTTCCGTTCACTTTGTTTCTGAGTTTCCCAACGTTACTATATCTGCGTATTTTATTAACTTTATTATTTTACGGTCGTCAACCCGCTTTGTAAAGCTGGTTAAATACCGCGATAATGAATTCGCAACATCGCGTTTCGCATGCAACACGCTCGCCATGCGTCAAGTGTAAAGGAAAAGAAATTGAACCAAGCACCAGGGGGGACAGGGATTATAAATCGAAGGTCAACTCACTGGTGACCTCGAGTGATACGCTGCCGCGTCGTCGATTATTCCAGCTGATTCTTAAGGTAGCAGCTTCATTTTTCACGCGGGTTCGCGCCCAAAAGCGAGACGGCTTAAGAACGCGTACGCACAGGAACAGAGAAAATAGAAAAGGAGGACGAAGGAACTTTGAGAGGCAGCACGCTTATGATTCACCTGGGCGACCTTTTCACGAGACTAGGATATATCTCGCACGCGGGGAACAAAATATGACGCGCGGGGGGCAATAAAGGAGGCAAAGCCGGAGAAAGAAAGAAAGTAAGAAAAATATCGTTTGGATATCGCCGGTGTGTCACGTCCAACCAACTCAGTGGACACCGAGAGCCGGCGCTGTCAGTGCGTGAAAGTTCGGAACAAAGATAAATTTGTACCAGTGCGATCCCCGCCCAGTGTTCTCTCGGTTACCACATGGACATCTCTGCTCTTTTCTCGCGCGTGATCACGCGTGCTGTGCTGCGTTTACTTATCCATAAAAATGTCCATGGGATATTGCGTTAGATGGGCAACAGCTCGACCGATTTAGTAGAACAGCTTGATTCTTGTACGACGACGAATTGCCTCTTCCAGCTCGGTTATTTATAGCGGTACGTGAGAGAATGGCTTTCAAGGGAAGTTTTTTCTCTCTTTTTCTTCTTTTTTTATTAATCGACAAACGATGCTAACCTACTTCCGATAAAATAGAAGCGAAGAGAAGGCGGACCAAGATTCGATGTTCAAAGAAAGCTTTCGATACAATGTCCTTATAATTAGTTCGTGCGCAACTTTTACCTAGTCATTCGACCCTTTATTTTACACCTTTTCTAATCATCCCACGTATGTCACAGCGGGATAGCAAAACGAACTAAGACTCGTCTTCGTGCCAAAGGAAGGTTCACCGTCATCCTATGTGACAGTCGAAAGTCACAAACGGATCGATTACGAATACGACTCGCGTTAATCGATTCTATCGCGCGATCCTATTCCCCATGGCTATTCTCCTCGCGAAACGTCATCGACGTCGAACGATATCCACTTGTTAGAGACGAGTAGATGAGAGAAGAAAGAAAGAGAAGGAGAAGAAGAGAAAGAAAAGAAGGTCTCGCGGAGTGGCTACAAAGGCATTGCGAGCATTGTCACTGACAGAACAGAAAGCTGGTATACTGACGCCACTATCATAACGTACGAGCAACATATCGCATGACAAGAGAGGCCCCGGGAACACAGGGCTCCGCTGCTGACCCCTCTGACCCCCGCTGTTTTTGTGCCGGTGCCTGTCGAGTCGGACCTTTGGGTCCTGGTCCCAAACTGCGAAACATGCCGACACGGTACCGTACCCCTGAGGCCCTCTCACGAAACTCAACTGTGTGTGTACGAAGAACGCTGTGTGCTTGAACCTCGGACGTGAAACACGATATTCACCGTTCTGGGCCACGAACTACCATTTCGTCTCTGTCTTTCTTGGTTTTTTTTTTCGGGCGATTTTAGTACTCGCTACATATCGAGCTCAGTCGCAAGAAATCGCATACTCTTTTTCTCGATCGGCGTGTCTGAATTTAAACGCGATATTCTTTGATACAGAGAAAAGTAGAAATTCGTTGAGTAACAGCGCAACGAGTTTTATCCATAAACATCATCGATCTAACGATTCGCGTTTCCCAATCGGCCGGAGCTCTGTTGTTCGCTGACAGGTGCACCGATGGAAGAAAAACCGGCGAAAAGTCGGTCGGATGATTCACGAGAGTCGATCGACGCGCCGAATTAGGAGGATCTGCGGCGTGAACGTTGTTTACGAGGTCGCCGCCGCGTTGCGTCGAGCAGCGGCAATAAGTAACGGCAATTACAAGGAAACGACGCTGGTTGCATGGCCGTTGGCCGTGTTCACGGCGCATGCTCGATTGCTCAGGCGCATGCGCACACGCGGCCACCGCGCAACCGCGGCGGCGCGTTCGGTATTTAAATTAACCGATCGATCGACCGTGTTCACCTCGCACATTATGCAAATGCCGTGAAAACACGTAAAAGTTTTCTGCAAAACCAATTACGCCGACGCGACATCGGCACCATGGCTGGCCCAAGTTAATTGCGAATTTTTGCGCCGTCCAGTCATTACGTTGGACCCCCCTTGCCACCGTTCCCTGCTTCGTACTCCTTCCGTTCCGTTGCTGCTTCTCGGCAGCGATCAAACAGAAACCAAGAGCAACAGAAACCGAGAAGGGAGAAAAAGAGAGAAAGCGTGAAAAGAGTATGAAAGAATGCAATTTTGCAATTCTGGTTGGCTGGCCGTAGCACCGGGCACGAGCCATCATTCTTAAAGGCCAAAATCGATCCGCCGACGTAAATTATTAGTCTTTAACGTCGCTGGATGCGAGTTACGGCGTATTCGCCGTTTAAGGGACATTCTGTCCAATGATGTTCATTAGTAGGGAAACAGTTGGCCGGTTCACGGTTTACAAGCTGATGAGCTCAACTTGCCACTTGTGTTTCCTTAAAGAGGTCTCGGATCATCGGCCATCTCGTTCCATGCCTCCAGTGATTGTTTACGACGTGCGACTGATTTCGTATAATTATGCACGATTTTCATTAATCTCAATTACGACGCGAGATAGGTTCGTATTTCGAAAGACGGATCATCGTAACGCGAACGAACAGCGCGGCTGAACACGCAGACTGCGCTACTGCACCATTTCAAGCCGCAGAAATTTCGGATTAATTACGGCACGTGTCGACAACGTGTTTCAACCACCTTTTTATGTCTACGAGGAGAGTGTTAACGACGATCTGGCGAGGTGATACTCGTTCGAAGAATTCTACGGAGGAGACAGGTAGATTCGGATTCGAAACGGGTCACGGTTGTCTGTCGAGTAATTAAAACCTTCGTCGAAGAGATCTCTCGAGATAAGTCTATCTGCTGTAAAGCAGCATCGGTGGATTACGGGGAATCTATGGAAAAGAAACGACGATTCGACGACACGCTTGTGTTTCAGATTTTCTTGTTTCCGTAAAAATAAGTGGGTCAACGACACGTGTGTATAATCGTGATGCTATAATTGTAATCCGTGGCACAGCCAGATCGCAATCTGTTAGAAAGGAACGCGAGGCAAGCGGCGAAGGAAGAAGGGACCGAGCGCATTACTCATTCGGACAATTTGTCGAGCGCGTCGGAAGCGGCGCTGCGCGGCGATGGGAGATGACGCCGCGTTATCGTTTCTATCGGCGATTACTACCTTTTCCGGGTGCAATGAGATTCACCACTACTGGCCATTTTGCTCATATCGTTTCCTGTATCGTACTTCCTCGCGTTCCCTTTTTTCTTTAGCGCTAGGGTGTTCGTAAACCATGCCAACTATGTATGAAGTTTCAATCTTTTTTCTACAGCAGTACGAAGTAATTTACCTGGAGAAGTATTTACGGAAAAAAGCGTAATCACTCGACGAGAATACCTGACCGTTCTTCTTCACGCGTGTACGATTAGAAACGTACATGTTGGCTTTCTATGGCAGGGGTCGCGACAACCTCGAAAGATACGAGGCCGAGCCTCGATGCTTTGGAAGGAGTTCATTCGCGTCGGTCGTTTGTCAGTCGGGTTCACCTATTTAAACGTCAGCATCGGCGACAAGTGTCGACAGAACGACTCTACCTAACTCAGCCTTGATACATTTCGCCCACGCGACATCGGAGAGCGGCTTTTCCATCTTCCGCGTCCCGTACACCTACGTGTGGCTCACCTCTTCAAGGCCGCCACAGCCCCATCATTATACCAGCTAAACGCGTGGACACGCGCGCTCGAGACTACGCTGACAAACCGTAAACCTTTCCTCCCGGTAAACAACGTCCTCCTCCGCTCGTTCCCGTTTCTCTTCGACGCGAAAACACCGGCCGCAAAACGAATCCGCCGAGAAAACGGTACTTCCCCCAGTCTCTTCTTCTCGATCCACCAAAGGTCGAATCCTCTGGGCTACGCCAACTTTCCGGTTTCTGGGAAACGCTCCCACGCGAAAACGCTTTCTTTCGCGCCAAAGTCTCTCGAATTTTAAAATCAAAGTCAGGCGATGATTTTTCGCGCCTATGTATTTTTATGGAATCCGAGGTTCGGGCTGACGAGTCCTTAGAAAGAATTTCGCAACGCGATACGCTCCGTCGTTCGTTCGTTTGGAAGTTCGGCCGCCTTTCCGAATCGTTGCCACAATAAAACCCTGTCGTTCCACCTTTCACTCTCGTCAAAGCAATTACAATTCCGGAGCAGCTAATAGGTGCGTGACACCGAGACGCTAAATCGTGTTACTCAATTGAAATCTACGGGCCGAGATAATCGAGACGAATGAGTGCATGAAGAAAAATAGCCGTCGAAAATTTCCCCCGTATGATCGTGCGTTCAAAATGGATGCTTAAGAGGCCTTGGCACGTGGGCTGGCGAGGCAGTCTCCGGTGCAGCGCGCAGCGTGGGCTAAAACAATCCTCGGTTAATTAAGATAATCGCTTGTTTATGACGCCATACCTTCGCTGTATCTGTCGTTACTCGGTGAAATTCGCTCGCGACGTCGAGAAAGCGCTTCGTTGCGTCTCAACAGCGACTGTATCTTTTTCATCGAGCTACAAATTCGTCTCGTTGACGCGAGACGATTGAAATAATGTTCCTTTAGAAATATCCACGTGAAACATCCGATTTTTAATCAGTTTTACGTTCTAGACGAAATGATGCGTTGCGTTTGGTAAGCACTGTTAGATCTTATTTCAATGAAAGAAAAAACGCATTAATAAAATGAAGATTCTAACGGACGATCATCGTCCAGATCTTGAATTCTTTTTGCAAAGGTTCCTGGTGTTGGGACACGCGATCAAGCAATTACCCATAAACTATAACAGCAACTCGACCGAGCAACGTCCGAAGAGACCATTCCTCCGGTTTTCTTGGTAAAAATCACGCTTGCGAGTGATTTTAATAAACCGGAAATGGGCGCAAAACGATAATTCCACGGTGATGTTTCGGGTACGTAGATGCGCAAAGTCGCGCGCCAGCACGATTATAATCGTTGGTATAATTAACGCGACTTTCAAGCCGTGGCCGTGTAAAGGAAGATGCTCGACAGACCAGGTACCGCTTGTGCAACCTCCATACCGTGAAATTAAACGACCGCGATTAATGGTAATTCACGATCGGGTTAAGGCTGAGATTAAAGGCCGATATTACGGGTAAATCGACCTTAACGAATGCGATTCAATATTGGGAAGATGTTTACGCGATCTTCGATGCAACGCGGACGCAGGTGCAATGTATCGCGCGTTTCACGCTGGGAAACTTGTTTCCTGACCAATTTCAAATTGTGAATCGAATGAGAACGGAACACGTTTGTTTTTGATTCAGTCGAAAGAAATGGAGCGCGATAAAGTCTCTTTCATCCCGTTGGTCTGTGCCAAATGAGAATATTAGCTGACGAAAATTACACGATGTTTACCGAGGAGGAAGGTGAAAGAGGCGGATTGCGCTCGGAGCAGGCAACCACGTGCTGGGTGGTCGGCATACTGGGTCACTGGGTCTAATTAGGTAATTAGCAATTTGTATCTCGACTCGATCAAAGCCCTTCCCCTTCGTTGCGCAATGACCCACGAACCCATTCGCGAGACCGCGCGAGAAAAGCCTGCCTTTCTCGTCTTCGTTCGCTTTCCTGAAACCAAGCGCGGAACTCGAGATGGCGAACGAAACGCGAGAGAGGAACGAAGAGGAAAAAGCGAGAGAAGCAGAGGAAGAGGAAGAAAATGGCAGAGAGTTAGGTTAAAAGCAACGAACACCCGGATCCTTTCGGAGCAATTACGACAGCCAGGCAAGAGGGAAGGACGGTAATTACTTTCGGTGCCTGTTCTCGCGATGGAACAGCCGCTGGCGTCGACGAGACGTAGTTCGTCGTTCGACGAGGCCCTGTCGAATATACGCTTTCCAGTTTAATCGCGCGACCATCGAGAAAAATCGCACGCGCACTCGTTCAGCTGGCCGTGTACGTTCCGCAGCGACATCCCGGCCAAATTGGCTATACTTTATGTCACGCGGCGTAATTTACGCGTCGTTCGCCGCCTTTTCGCCGCGAGGTAATGAAATGGTAATAACAACGTTGCGATTCGGGGACGAGCCTCGGGCGGCCATCATTACGCCGCTAATGTGGGAAATTGTGCTCAAACGGGGAAGGGACACGCAAGGCGGGCCCTGGTCTCGCCGCTAAATCTTCGCCACGATTTCTGGCGAAAGGAATGCGAGACGATGCCTTTGCACTACCTTGCCATGCCTTATTCGCATCATTGGCAACACTGGTAGATTACGTTTGTTTCATGTTTGACGAACATTTCTCTTTTACATTTATACATATGTGCCGTATGAGATTCTTTTGAGGTCACATTTTTTTATATCGTGGAAGAGAAACACAGCGAGATAAGATTATCTTTGATAATAATATGAAATAAAGTTACTCGAATATCAAAAGGACCTGTGTGTATACGCGATTGATAAGGGGCCAATCTCAACAATGTTCGCCAATGCCGTTACTACGAATAATACGAACGTTTCGATTCGCGTTTGTTAATATACACGCTAAATTTCACGGTAAACAGACGTTATTCAGCTTGTTCATTATCGTGACATAGCCAATTGTGTCCTTCGATTTGTTTACCGTCAATAATGTCACGCGGAATTGAATCACTGCGAGTACTGTTTGCTAGCGCTGTTCTCTGCCAAGAATGCCGTGGTATTCTCGCATGCCAACAAAAATATTGTATCTACATAATCAAATACGTCAGTAAACATCGTTGCACCGATAGGGAACATCTCATCAATTTTGTACTCCATTTCCACAGATCATCGATCATCGTTCATTTTAATTTTAGAATTTAACATCAAGCGATACGAAATTTTTCCTTCTCTCATCTCTGTTCCTTCTTCTTCGCAAACGAAGGAACAGAAGCTCGAATAGCAATTCTCGTTTTAACGCTTAGCCAGCGTAATAACGTTGGAATCACCTACAGCAGCTGTAGCAATTGTCGCAATCTCAATTTACCGCATACCACGCAGCAGCTTGTTCCACGCTATCTACACAAGAAACAGAATCACGGAGGAAAACGAATATACTCGATCATCTTCGACGGTCTACTCGGCTCGGGGATGCGAGCATTCGTCCTTTCGCAACAGGAATCCATCGAAGGCTTGTCAACCGGCGACCTTTGCTGAAACGGACGGCGCGGCGGCTCGA
>NT_176555.1:384712-387396 GCF_000188095.3 Bombus impatiens | reverse complement strand
CGGCTCGAGAGAAACGCGCGAGGATGCGAGAAGGTGACGCGAGAAGGCGTCGCGAGGAATTACCGATCGAACTTGAAGAACTCGGTATTCTCGAACACGAACGACAAAACGACAGGGATCCATCGGCGACTGTCTCCCCGGCGCGGTAAACTGAACGCGTGGAACGACCAGCCAGGATCGATCTGGCGAAATTTCGATCTTCGCTGCGAGCCAGTGAAAGCCTTCGATGGCATGCGGCTCGGTTGCTCGTAGAACCGCGAACCAGTCAATTTCTACGTCGAAGCCATTACGCCGATTTTATCTGGAAGATCTACAATGGACGGTTTAAAGCGAGGCTCGACGAGCGGAACGACTTCGAAGAATTAAAGCGGAGTACGCAGGATCAATGGCTTTTGTTTCCCTCTGTTCAGTGACCATAATCGTGGTCCAGCGCACTTCCGCGTGTTTATCGTCCGGAAATAGCGAATCCACGATTATGGATCAACGCGACGATACGTTCGAAGGATTATGTCCTTGGACTAGCTGGCCCACTAAGGGAAGTCGAGTATAAACGGCCAATTACAAAGTTCCACGATTCGATGACGTTCCGATGCTTGTTGGTTGTCGGTGGCCTTGAACGTTGAGCTTCGTATAGCTTGCTCTTGAAACTCTGTCGAGGAAGTATACCTATTTGAGGAGCAGTAGGATAAGGACGATCGGAAAAGACACAATTACGAATTAATAGTAATCGCGTGGTACGACGCGAGACTCTAATCGATACAGACCTCCCAGCATCAAAATCGCATCGGTATCGAGGGAAACTCACGAAGCAGCATTCCAAGTCATTAAATCACGATAAAATCGAATAAAAGAGATCCTTGCGAGAGATGAATCCGCGCTGGTTAGAAGGATAGGCGGCTCGTTACGGGTGCGCGTTGGGAATGACAATATTTCCAGGTAGCCGTGCGGCCAGCTCGTCAGGTGTTCGGAGTTACGATAATGTCTAATAACAGCGACGATGGAAGGCGACGGACCGGCGGGACAGAGATAACCAGAGGAAAAGGAGGAAGGAGAAGGCCAGCGTGCGGCTCGCGGCGTGACACGTTGTATCGGACCAGGTGGCCGACCGATTTGCCGCGACCACAATGACGCGTGGGCCGTGGAATTGTCCTGCGTCCGGCCTTTTTGCCTTCTCGTCTATCGTCGCGATGGCGAAACGACCCGTGAGAGACTTCTGCGAGAAATTGCATCGCATCGAACCAATCCCGACCCTATCTCTCTGTTTCTAACATCCTGCGCGGGAGTACTTAGTGATTTATGATTATTTTCGTTGACCAGGTGTTGCGTTGGAAGGTGGATCGAAGTAAAGAAAGCGTTACTGGTTCTTACTCTTACGACGAGTAGCAGAGATTTAAAATTCCGAGAAAAAGTTCCTCAGAAAATCTCCTAGAAGAAGCGTATTCGTGGATAAATGTCCGTGGCAATTGTTTCTTACGATGTGATTTAACATAGAGTCTGGAAATTGAAATATCGCGCGGTCCAGGCATATAAAAATGATAATAGATGCTGTAAATTTACGTTTGAAACGTGTTCGAGATATTGTCTTCTAGGACAAAATCCAATTAACCTAGATACGAGACAAACGAGAGGGTGTGGAATGGAACGAAAGGAAACAACATAGGACAGGCGAAGGTAAAAGTGTCGTCTCGGCTTCGCTTCGAATTAGGCGTCTCCGGGCACGAACACTCGCGGAAGGAAGAAACGATGTCCCGTTTAATTCGTCGCGCGTGGGTGTTGGCTAAGAAACGACTCTAAGCGTCGGCCGGCGTGAGCACTCGGTCACCGGAGTTCTTTGGCTCAGAGATCCCTCTCCGACGCCCCTTTCCCGCCTCGCGCGATACGCCGACCGATCGAACAGCCTTGAATACCAACGATCGTCACTTCCTTCCTCCCGTCAATGTTTTCCGTCGCACCGGCTACTGAATTTCAATTCAACGCCTCGTTTCGATGTACGAATTCCTGCCGCTTGTCAGATTCTAATCTACTTCGGCCTACCGCGACATGAAAGTCGTCATTTTTATTTCTATATAGTATTCGATGAAAAAGGATACATCCAAGATGACCAATTCGAATAGAGGCTGTTCTTAAAATCGATCGTTATTTACAAAATATACTGTTATTACAAATCTGGGTACCAACGAGCAGTAAAGTAGATACGTAAACCAAATACTCGCGACAACATCGAAGTTTCAGAAAATCGAGAATCCAGTCAATATCGTTCACCGATAAAGTTTTTCGAAACGTTCAACTACCCGCATAATCCAGCAAACCAGAGGTCCGTGCATCGTACACGCATAAAGTACTTTGAAATACTATCAATTACGATCGAAGGTTCGGAGCAGCTCGGAGCGAAAGAAGATGCCTCGAGTCGTAAATCAAAGGAAATCGTTCGTGTCCACGACAGAAGCGTCGCCGTTCGTTCGAAAACGAGCTAGGGACGGGGCTCGGAGCCGGTGACTTGCAAGAGAAAATAGTCGGCGCGATTGTCGGTGGATTGGCACGTGGCTCGTCGCCGGGCCATTATAAAACACCGTGTTACGTGCGTGGGCCGGGCATGTAAGCATCGCTAGGTGTGCGCGTCCCTTTTTTCGCGCGAGCACGCCACGAATGCACGCACAGCCACGGCGGCGCAAGGATTTTTACGG
>NT_176555.1:383382-384397 GCF_000188095.3 Bombus impatiens | reverse complement strand
GGCGGCGCAAGGATTTTTACGGTGACGACGCGGCAGCCTGTGTATATACGCGGCGATTTCAATGCGATACTTTCAGCCGCGGCTCCGATTCGACATATCTCGATCCGGTTCGCCCACGGAAACCCGGAGCATGTCGATGTGTATGAATATGCAATGATAACGCGCGCGATTTATTTATAAGTATGACGCGGAGATCGATCCCTCGAGGAGGCAGGCGTGAAAAATCGACATAATATTATCAAAACGCGATGTTACGAAACGCCCGATGGAAAGCGCCTCGCTATCTCGAAATTGCGCGCGTCCAGGCTTGACGCGAGAACGCGCCGTAGCACGCGCCGTAAACGCAAATATATACGGTGATCCGATTAACCTTATCATCCGTGGCGGGCATTGTTCTATCGCGTGGTCTGTAAGGCAGGAAAATCGAGTTACACGAATATAGTAAAAACGAGGGTACCGAGAGAGAGCGATTCTTTGGAACATCGAGATAAAGATATGCTTTTACCCTTTCTGAATTAATATGGTATAATGAAATGATATATAGATTTAATATCTCACTGCATCAAGAATATATCTCTAACATTAATCCGTATGAATCACGAAGGGAAAAAATTTAAGAAACATACGAACAGTAATGTTACACGACAGAGGCAATTAAACATTCAACCATTTTTCGCATTTCCGAAGCACGATACTTTATGTAAATAATACAAGGAAGCTATTTATAAATGAGAAAAAGTCGGTACCGATCGCTGGAATAAAATCTATCTCGCGCGACAAGTTCCCGCATCGAGCGCTCGAACTTTTCCACATAACTGGATCACTCTTGAACGCAACGAATAATAAAAGAGTTCTTCGAAGTGGTTCACCCTGTACAGCGCGGGGAACGCTGGCGTCGTGTGTCCGCCTTCGATTTTTCCTTCGCGCCGCATTTTTGTCACGGTTACACACTATCGTATGAATTGTGGACCAGTCTCGGCGATTGGTTATCTCGCGAGCGGCCGACTCGACGAGT
>NT_176555.1:379271-383374 GCF_000188095.3 Bombus impatiens | reverse complement strand
GCGCGCGCCGTTACGTTCTGTCCGCGCCGCGCTGCGTTCCGAGTTAATTCGAGAGTACACGCGCGCGACACGCGATAAATTAGATAGAACGTAAACGAGATTGTCGGAACTATTCTCGATCCGCGAAATCGATCGCCGCGTAATTTATGCTCGACACGTGTGGGATTATGAGCGGTGTCTCTCGTCTCCGTCTATCTCGCGCTGGTAAGCTTATCTCCGCGGGCCGTGCCGTTGATTTTTCGAGCTGACATCGTCTTTCCGTTCGTACGATTGAATCCGTGTCGTGGAAAAATTGATTTTTACACGAGTCGCTACGGTGCTGGCCGTGGTGTATCGACCGTTCTCGAAATGGAAGGCGATAAGTTAAGAGATTCATTAAAATCCATCATACTCCGTATTCGATCGAAAACAGCGTACTTGAAGTCTCGCGATAGGTGCTATAAATCATTGAAACTAACGCGCAGATTTCGAGACGTCTTCCGCGAAGAAAGGTTCGAGTGAAATGGTCGAAGAGCCTGTCGCCTATCGCAGTCCGGAGACTTCGACGCGTGGAAAGAAACGATCGGCGCGCTCGACCACGTCCTACGTGGTTTTTCACGTGCTCTGCCGATGATTCGCAAAATGATTCGCGCGAAGGGCTAGCTCGGGCGAACGAAGTGGGTTAACCTCGGTGGAAGGAGCCGTGTTCTACTCATGGCCGTCTTGCGGACGTCCTCCGACAGAAGACGAGCGTTCGTACGGTACGACGATGGCGCGAGCCCGAGGCCGTAAAAGCGTCCAACGTCGGCTTTTACGGCCAGTAGAACCGAAAGTTACGATCCTGCTTTTCATTTAATTAATTTCACCGTAAGCGCCCTCGAAAGATCGGGCGTACGTGTAACGCAACCGCGGTCTCGCATAGAAAAACGGTGTTTTTCGTGTCGCCGCCCCGGTAATTGGACGTCGAATGGATTTTTCAAAGCGTATACAAACTCGGCCGTATAATTAAGTCCGGTAAAGGTATACCGGGCGACTTTTAGCGCTTAGAGGAAAAAGCGCGAATGCACGGAACGCGTCGATTCCTCTGGAATCGGAGCCGCCCGCGTCTAAAGGCCCGTGAATCCGACAAAACCGACCGAGGATGGAACAAGCGATCGACGCAGAACCGCCTCGACGCTCTGCGGACGATCTTCGCTGACTTTTTGTTATTGGAGCCAACTCGACTGCACGCGCGATTGCGACAGTTCGCTGATTTGCATACTAGAGGCTCGGATCGTTTAACGTTTCCACGTGAGCCGCAAACAGGTGGTTGACTTGTCGTTAACCTCGTTTGCAAACCGAATGTGTACGGAAGATATTTCGAAAAGTATTTCGTCGGTAAAATTCCCTTTGGCAAATTTTCACCAAATCGTCGCTACAGCCAGGAAACAATTTCTCGAAACAACAGATCGATTCTTCAACCAGTTGCTGTTTACACAGACTAAAAGGAATGAAACTTTCGAGAAAGAGGTTCGTGGAAGGTGGACCGTCTTTCGTTAGGAAACCAGAAGGTATCGCTTTAATCGACGGCCCGGCCAATTAGCCGGCCATTACGAAATTCGTTTGGTCAAGGAGAGGAGCGAGATGGTGAAAATGTGTCCGCTTTGCTCGTCGAGTTTCCCCTGCCAGCTGCAACAGACTGGAGACAAAAACAAGCACACCGCCGGCACCGTCGCTGTTATAATGGAAAACCAGCCCGTCGCGTGGGACGTTTCATTAATGAAGATGTCTCATTAAGCGTTCGACCGCGGCAAACCGAGGTTATCGGCTTGAACTGCTGGCTGGAAACGAGGCCTCTACTCAGCCATACCGAGCATAATTCTGACATAATTTTTCGTTACGAAACGATCGTGCATCGGCCAGCGGCACACTACGTGACATTAAAGTACTTTTAGGGTGTCGTTGACCTGTTTGTATCCGTGTCGTACGATTACCCTCGCGATCGTGTTCATCGATTAATTAACAAAGATTCCAGTACTCGCGTCATAAGAATCGTGCGGTGCCATGGCCGATACGTCTGGATTTCAGCTGGTCAACCTATTTAAGGGAATTTTAGAATAGTCGAATAGCTGCTAACGCTCGCCCGATTCCGTGTGCAAGACGCATTGTGGAATCCGAGCGTCGCGCCAGCCGCGGCCTGCAGAACTCGATGAAATCCTGTTTTTTTTATTAATCGACCCGCCGCTGGAACGTGTTTTCCACTGCACTGCCGAAATTATTGCACCGCATGGACACAATGTTTGGCAAACGTGGCAAACGATCCGCGTATTTCTGTCAAGAGACTGTACAGTACCGCGTAGGTATTTATACGTTTATCGTAATTACGAGAGGGCAGAAGACAAATATTTCGTAACGACGTATAACATTAAACACATCCCCATCGATCTAACCCCAACTACAGCATTAAACACGAATTAAAATCAATCTACGGAATAACGTAAAACGTTACTATGGAGACCTGATTCGTTAGAGTCAAAACGCCTCGTGATATTATCGCATCCTCCTCGTAGTCGTGCAACGTTCGACGAATTCACGAAGACGGAGACACCCCGGCGAATGGTAGAACGTTCGCCGAGGAGATCCGACACGGAGAATGCCCGAGTAAATTTTATCGAAGGATTCCGTGCCCACACGAGGCGTATCGAGGTTCGAATCGACCTTAAATTACTCGCGATTCCCGAGCCGAAGTCGTCTCGAACTTTTGAGTCACACCCGGCCTGCCGTCCAGGCGCACGGATAATGGCGTCGCCGCGCGAAGAAAGAGAGATAACTTAGAGACACGAAGAAAGACGGTTGGAACGGTTGACCAAAGCGAAACGCGACGATTCTACGGATACAGGAGCGAGAAAGAGATCGAGGGATACTCGGTAAAGTCTCAAATCGGCCCGCACCCTTCTGCCAGCAGAATTTACGATTGTCCACGCGAAAGCGTAGGTAATCGTCGATGATATCACCGTTATAAATAGGCACACCTCCTGTCTCCTGTATATTTATACTTGCACACAGTCGCGCGACGCTGTACACCTACCTGTCCGCACGAATATTCGCGCGCACGATCTTTCTTTCTCTTTCCCCTCCTTTTTCTTTCATGGGTATTACTCTCTGGACAGCGCAATGCCGCGCGCGTGCATAGCACACGTACACAGGTGCGTTCTCGTCGAGGTGCGCGCAACTTGTCTCCGAACAGTGACGTCGGAATTACGGGGGCAGCGGCCCACCGGCATTTTCACGCGGGAAAACCTTCTCGCGGGAACGTCGCGTTCTGGATATTCCACATAGCGACTCCGATTCTAGATTGAGGAGGCGAGACTCCGGTTGCTTTCTCGTGGACGAGATACCAGGACAATGGAAGGACGAGGAAACGAACGTCTTACCAAATACTTCGCCGTGATGCAAACGATTGCTCGCTGAAACGACGAAACCGGTAGCTACGTGCGAACGAAGTAAAGCAACGCCGCGATCGGAAAGTTCCCAACGCTGTCAGTTAAATACTTGGTTCCGTTTCGTCCTTCTCTTAATACAGGTCAGTTAAACTTAGCCTACCGTATTTCGATATACCTTGAAAAAAATAAGGTCGACGCCACTGTCGACAGGTACGCGGTTCACAAGCGGCGCGTACGCGTTTCGGAGCTCGGCGTGTGCGTGAGGAGAACGCGGCTCGGTTCGTCCACTGGCAAAAAGTAATTGCAGAAAAAGGCGGCCGATAAACGCGACAAAATGACGTTCTAAAGACTGCAGCCGGTGGTCCGCGGCTTTAATGAGGCTCTCCGCTCGACCTACCTGAGCATACGCGCTACGATTCGTTCAGCGATCGAAAGACAAGGCAGAGAGAGGACGTGGATCCGACGCGGAACAAACGCACCGCGGGGGTCGTCCGTGCGTCTCCGCCTCGACGTATTTATACGTCGATCGATCCTACTCGCCTCGCTCACGTGCTGCGGGGGATAACGTATGCGAACGCGGCAAAAAGCAACCGCGGCTCGTTTGCCGAAGGTGAAATCAATTTTCGGCCGCGTCTTCTGCTCGTCTCGTAGCCTCTGCCGCCATGACGGCAGTCCGCAGGATCGTTGCGTGCGTCGTGGCTC
>NT_176555.1:377788-379265 GCF_000188095.3 Bombus impatiens | reverse complement strand
TGGCTCGGCGTCCAGTGCCGCAAACCCGGCCGCGATGAGTTATCGTTGGCCACTCGCTGTATTGTTGTTCGACGGTGTTGCTCGAACCGATGTCGGGACGATGTTACGTCCAACTCGCGCCGGTGGTCGGTATAACTTTCTTGCGACCACGACCGGTCGTTCGATATTAACCTCTTTCTTCCGACGGAACTTACGACGAGAGCGAATTTGTTGAGTTGACGGAGTGTACGTAAATCTACGTTGTATTTCCATAGCGTTAAATCTTTGTCGACGTATGAAAGTACCACTAAACGCTACGAAGTTTAATGTACATACTCGCATCTCATTAATCCGCCTGTAAACATTATAACAGCCACAGTAGCGCGTCGATACTTTTCGTAGTGATCTATTAAAATTTTATAACGTAAAAAGTAAAAATTATCAGACTCGGTGGCTCCCGGTAGAAATGTTGTTATCGCGAATCGTGCAATCGGCAACGGAAATGCTACGAGTAGGATCAGAGGTATGGGTTGCACAGTGCTAAGGAGAGCGACTCGTAGAAATATCTATGGATTCCAAGTCGGTGATCGGTCGGTTATAACGAGCGACTGATTACACTGCCACCAGGAGCATAATAGCGGGGGCCTCGTTAAAGAGGGTGAGCTTCGGCCGCGGATTACAGGCGTTCATGGCTCGCGGATGCTAACAGCCAGGATAACTGCAACGTGGAGTTGCACGGAACACAGTTGCGCGATTACAGGCCGTCTCGCATAATAACCGAGACCAATGCGACCGGCAACCGATCGGAAGCGAACGTCGCCGCACGGCGAACCGTTAGTCGTTTTCATCGATTATTCCGGACGTCAAGAACGACACTTCCTCCTCCGCGCGCGCTGGAAGCTAAGATCGATCGACGGTTATCGAGGGCGTGGACGTGCCTTGATGCAACGGGAAGCTTTGTCCGGTTGTTCTACTGTTACCGGTTGTCAACGAGATTCGTTCTCCAGATATAAATAAACCGATCGAAATAAAAGTTTCTTAAATGGAGGAATATCCTTTTTCAATACTTTACATAGTACTGCTATTTATCTTACAAAATCGCAATTACAGTAAAGCAACAGTACACGCTGCAAAGAAATGAAGAAAGAGTATCGTTTAAAATCGTCGTTTCATTAAAATAGAAAGGAAGAACGATACCTGATTCCTCTCGTTATGGTGGCTGGAGAAAAAGTTTAATTCGCAGAAAGGATATAAACCGGCATTCCGCGATCGATAAAATTCGTGGTACGCGAGCGTCGATCTTCCGTTACGATCGGTAGCTCCGTTCTGAACGGGGAGCAACGTCGTGGCGATCGACGGTATACGGTGACGATGTATCCTTTTCACGGTTACGAGGCCGAGATCGGTGGCCGTACGACCCGATAAAAACATCCGGTGAATAGCGGTGTGCCCGAGACGATTGCAGAGGCGACGAATCGGATCGGGTCGGCGGCGGGGG
>NT_176555.1:377307-377647 GCF_000188095.3 Bombus impatiens | reverse complement strand
GGGGTCGGCGGCGGTGGATCGCCCAGAAAATCGCGAGAGACTCGCGACGAGAAGGATCGTTGACGAAACACGAATCGGTTGCTGAACAAGAACTGGAGGTTACGCCGGCACGGCGTTCTCGTTTAAGGGTCATAAAGCGCGACGACAGGGGCAGTCGTACAAAAAGGTAGCAATAAAATGTAAATGTACTCACATTCCTTGTTGCGATCCATGGCGTGTTGAAGCGACGAGTCGTCGACCTCCGCCTTCGGCGGCGACTGATTACCCTCGGCCATCTCTGCGCCCGATCCTGGAACACCCGCGGTCTTCCTTCCTGCCACGTCCGCCGCTTTATCCTGCT
>NT_176555.1:372913-377252 GCF_000188095.3 Bombus impatiens | reverse complement strand
CTGCCACGTCCGCCGCTTTATCCTGCTGCGGCGAGGGCTTCGTGCCTTTCTTACCGTTTCCAGCGTCCCTGCGGGTCCGAGCGCGGACCGAAACGAGCAAAACGTGCCGTTTTGTGAATTAATCTTTCATACGTCGATACGTCGAACCGACCAACGGATCGACCCATCGATTCGTGGTTGCCGTCGCTTCGTGTCCAGGAACAGGAGGGAAAGGAGGAGACGAACGATCGAAGAGGAGAACTCGCCGGCAAAACGAGTGTCAATCGGCTCCGAGTCCATCCTTTGGTCGTGTTTTTGCCGATGATGAAGGAATGACGGATCAATCGACACTCGGTTCAACCGAATGGAACGTTTTCATCAGAAAGCGACGAAAACCGCTCTCTCTCTCTCTCTCCTCTCCTCTTCCACCGCATCCACCGCGAGTGACTGACCCCTTGGCTCCGAGCAAGAAACCCTTTCAGGATATTATTGTATCGAGCGGTTCCGTTCTCTTCGAGTTTCTAATAGATTCTGCTCGTTTTTGCGCAAAAGCTTGAATATGGACGTTTTTGTATTTTGCCGGAATAACGCTCGTTCTATTTCAGTCGAGAATAAGAGTTTACCGCGTTAACAACACTTCGATTCGAAGCTGTCGGTACTTTACTTCGGTTATTTAAATCACTCGGATCGCTTCGTATTTATTTCACTTATTAGCACGTTGTTCTTCGCTTATCCGTAAGGAACCTCGAAACACCACGAAACAATCCGCGAACAACCATCGACTCTGTATCTAATTTTGCTATTGCAACATCGATTTTTCCACGAAACACGATGTAACAAAAGTAGCCAATTAAACTTTATCCGAAAGCACGTACGCGGAGGCAGTTTCAACAGTCTGAGCAACTTTGTTACGATCGCCGCGGCACCGCGTTATCTTCCGCTTTATTAAGCGTTATTTACGTTACTGCCTCCGCGCGGTACAGCCTCGCGAATCTCGGAGGCCGTATCCTCGTGTTCCGCAAGATGATTTAGAGCGCGTGATAAACCGCGATATAACATCGATACGCTTTATCTTGCGGCGTTTCAGCGCCAGGAAAAGCGTGGAACGCAGCTCGATCCGCGATATACGTGCGCTCGTTCGCGGACGGTATCTCGAAGAGTTCGAGCCCATAAAACCGGGTCATTCGAGGCGAGAACGCGAATAAAACGCCGGCGAAGAGATAAGAGCGGACCGAACCGCGGATAAAAAAAACTTGGGTTAAAATTGCGGCTGCCCGATGGAATATTTTAAGGTACTCGAAAGAGAAAGTCCTCGGGATCGAAGATCGCTCGTCAGCCTGCTCGATAGCAAGGTGGTTAGAACGTTTATGTTCTCGCGTAACGATTACGTGGGAACGTTAAATCGTACAAGTTAGATCGGTCGTGAATCGTCGAAAGGAACTCCGTCTTCGCAACAGTTACACGGTTATCGCGACCAACTTCCCGCGGCCGCGAGTAAGTACTTGGTAGAAATAATAAACTGTCGAAAAGAGAGCGCACTGGGATTGCGTTCTGCTGCTAGCGCGAAAAAGATAGGCAGATCGTAACCATAGTCTTAGGTATAACAAACGTGTGACGTGTTGTACGAAAAGTATTCGTATCGCGAAAGATATAAAAATAGCGGGGTCAGTCACTCGAGGAATCGTAGTCTGGAAAGACGGTTATTGCCGAGTGAATTCATTTGCAGGGTAATCACCTCTCGTCTTTGGATTCGCGTCTGGCTTCCTTCCTGTCTCTTTCCTTGTCCTTCAGACTGTCCACCTTCTTCGCCTTAGACTTCGACTTGGAATCACCTTTGGCGACCTTGTGATCAAGGACGGCACTGGTGTCGGCGGCCACGATGCCCTCGGTGTTCAACTGACCACCGGAAGTACTCGACGAAGAGGAAGTCGAGGCTCGGGTGTTAGTATAGTCCTGCACGAGGAGCGCACCTCGTTATCCGGGATTCGTTCAAGGACGCTCGAGGGCCACCGATGGCGACAGGGGGGACAGGAAAGGACAAGCAGCTTACCTTAAACCACTCCGGGTATATAGCGCTGATGGTGTCTAGAAGATCCTGATCGAGCTGAATCCTCCAGAATGGGGAGCCGCTGTCCAACCTGTGGCCAGACTCTGCAACGAATAAACGCGAACGCTGTTACAAACCTTCTTCGCGTGAGAATAATTCCTACCGATTACGAGAAAAAAGAATATATCGGGAAAGATATCGATTTTATAAAAACAGCTGAACAGTTCGAAGTTTTCAAAATGATCGGGTAAAATAGAACGATGAGACGCGTTCCGAGAAAATTCTTCTTGTAACTTCGTGGCATTAAATCATCCGAGAGAACATCAATTCCGAGTAAAGTGGACGATATAAATCCGATCGGCGCCGATACGACGTCGATCGACGCATCCTTCGCTATCGTGGTCGCAGCGATAAAACACCGTGGAGCAACGAGAACGTTCGAAGCCGACTTTTTCTGGCAATTCTATCGGACGCGGTTCGTCGCGAATCGGCGACCTCATCGATCACCGATCGAATTCGCGACCGATTAAATGTAGGATTTAGAGCGTGCAAGCGGTTACGACCCACCGCGCGAAGGTTGACCGGTTGGGCTCTAAGGAGTCATTCCCACCGCATAAGGGCTAATGGTACCCCGACGACCAATAGCCCGAAGGCGTATCAAAACCTCACGGAATGCCGGCCGCTCCGTTTCTTTCGTGGATTCCACGGGATTCCCTGCCTAATTTAAACGTTCGTCCCTGCCGGTTGCCGCTGGAAGGGATCACCTCTGGACACGAACCAGACGAAGGACGAGAAATCTGTCGCTGTGCACCGGGTTTCGTTGGCCGACGAGGTGGGGAGACGCTCGAGGGGACAGGGGGGTGGAACACCTCGTTACGACGACATTCTACGGGCGAGACGCGTGCCCTGCCTTCGTGATCAAGCCACGAATCGGGCAGACAGAGATCGGAAAAAGGAGGAAGAGTGGTCCTGCGGGACTTTCGGACTGCTCGCCGACAGAAAACACGGATTCGAGACAGTCCATGTTCCTGACTCGTAAGTAACCTACTGGAAAAACGCGGTTTTCTGCACCGACCTTCGTTAAACGAAGAGATCCTCGATTGGTGTAAGATGGGTCTAGAATCTGGAACATAGGTCTATTTCAAGCTGATAGCTCGTAGAGATGATCGTTTCGTTTCTTTGAAGCGAATAAACGCGAGGTCGCTAGGAAGATGACTTCGGTCAGATGGATCCTATACTTTCGTTTCGCGTCTCGACCGAACCAGGAAGTTCTCCGACACGGTATCTCGAATCGAGCTGTCGGTGAGGATCGAAACAGGTCAGTTTCGACGATCAGACGTCGAGAAGATTTCACCTTAACCCAATAAGTGATTAGTGGGCCGGTACGCCGGGAGAGCGGAATAAATGGTCAATCAGTATGCGCGTACCGGACAATCCGCTGTAAATCACGCCGTGAATCATTCGTCGACATAAATCTAGTCTCGGAACGGTGATCAATGCGATCCCGACCGGTCCCGGACACATTAGTTAAACGCTGTGCATGCCGTCGTTTACGGGACACGCATCGCGAGGCCCGCCCGTGCCTCGGAATCTCTCGGTTCGAGCGTAAAAACCGATGCCAACGGCCTAATAGCGCCGATTCGAGGGGAGCCCCATCGGAAACGATACATCACCGTTCGATCGCCGATCCCTCGATCGGATAACACCGCAATAGCCTCGTCGGTTCGACTGTTCCTTTCGGTTAACGACACCTTTCACGGTTATGCTGCATCCGCGAGCCTACCGATCGTCTCTCGTTCGACGTTCGATCGTGCACACCACGCGATCCAACGAAACCGATTCTTACCTTTCCACGGTGTACACGGTGTCGATCGAGCCTTTAGAATTTCTCGTTTCGTGTCTGATCGACGTTTATACACGAACTGCCGGATTTTATCGATTCGATTAATACGGAGACGCAAAATGACGGTCGACACGAAAGCAAAAGGCGCTTGAGTTAGCGCCAGCTACTATGTAACGCCGTTCTAGCTACTTATAACCAACTGGTTCCTGCTGAGAATACTTCCAACTCCTCTTCCAACATAATTACGATAATATGGAGATACTCTACCAGGATCCTCTTCCAGATAGAATACTAATTACGTCGCGCATCGTTGCCCATACATCATCCGAATAAGCTGTCACTACTGGTTTCACGCAGACCGTAAGAAGAACGATCGACTAGTTCCTCGTGACAGAAGAAAAAAAATGGAGAACCGCGGGATCCTGGAAGCTCGGTCTTTGGACCCATGGCCGACACGATCCACTAGTCGG
>NT_176555.1:371558-372778 GCF_000188095.3 Bombus impatiens | reverse complement strand
GGCCGCAGAAGGTACGAGAGCAGGCAGAGACAGCGTATCGCAAGAACGGTCCGTGGCCCCCGAAAACAATAACAAACCTCGGTGACTGGTTTAGCCGATCGAAGCAGAAACCTCAACCCCGTCGCAGAACATATTCCGTGGAAGACCCCGAATGCGAAATGCATTCCTTGGAAGCGGCTACGGCATCGGCCGCCAGTCGAAATTCGGGCAAATAAATCTCGCGCTTCTCTCCTCTTCTTTGTTCCTCCCTCTCTTCTACAGAGGACTTCTCTGGTTCGCGTCGTTCCACCCGTCCTCGTAGTCGTCTTAGTCGTCGTCGTTGTCTTCTTCTTCTCCTCCTTCTCGCTCGTGATCCTTCGATCTTTGATCCACTTGCACACTGACGAACCCGTCCAGCGGAACATGCTCGCAAGTATACGTACACGTGTACGCGTCCACACGAATTCTAGCGCGTTTTATACTGGGTGACGTGCTTTCGATCGTGGAACTATCACGGTGTAACCGGACGAACCTCGATCGATTCTTTGTACATTAGGTTTTTGAGCGTTTCTAACGACCTCGGCCCTGTAAAGGTATTTACTTGACGTTTAACGTAAGATTTTTTATACACAGACGTGGTACATTTTACAGGTCGATCGAATCAGGTACAGTACTTCGATATTCACAAGTGGAGTAGTACGTTAACTCTGGCGGGGATTTGCAGCTTGCAAACCTGATACTTCGATACAAGTGCCGTTATCTTTGTTCGAAACTTTCAAATTTAGTTCCTTACAAATACTCAAATTTTCTATTCCTGACGGACGTTTAAAACTTTCCTTGAATCATCCCTTGGCCTTTAAATTCGGTGACGCGGGGACGATTATCGAAGCTACGCTGCAAGCAAAACCGATTCGCGATAAACACCCTGTACAGACGGATTGTACACGTGCACAGGTAGGCCGCAGGCCACGTGTGCGTGCTCACTGACGTGCGTGTAGAAGAGAGAGCACGTGCGTGTTCGCCCTTGCATTCGACTGCAGAGCCCGTGAGTCACTCTCTCGTCAGGGCCTGCGCTGGTAGCCGCGAAAAACTGCACGCTGCACTTCGGGAATGTCGTTGGCATGTATAGGGTGTTCCCCTTTGCTGCCGTCTGCCTGGCCGACAAGAACGGCGACGGTTTGCCTCGGGATTTCGCTTCCCCCTTTCTTCTATCCTTTTTTCCCCAGCTCGCGGCCCTTTCG
>NT_176555.1:369644-371536 GCF_000188095.3 Bombus impatiens | reverse complement strand
CGCGAGTCCAGGGCTCTTCCTACTATCGTCGAGCTCGTTCGCTGATCGTTGTACCACGGAAACTTTCCTTCTTCGCGGAAAAATCCTTCTTCCGTGCCATTGCTTTTTATCGTTTATTAAGCGACTGCTCGAGCTACAGCCTTTTTACATCGATTATGGATGATTGGTTATTGGATTCGAATGGGTGCGATCACGCGACAGAAACCTTGAAAAATGCTGTCCACCGACATTCACCGAACCATTCGAAGAGAAAATGCTCGTAATTTTGGGAATTAATCGTGGCAATTTCCAAAATTGCCTCTGCGAACCGGATCTCGCCGGAGATACGTGTCCCGAGGATCCTCTTCGATACTCTTCGATGACTTATTACCCGAGCGACGGTCTGCTTCGGGACTCGTGCGGCCTATTGCTCGTTTTTCCACTCTCGTCGAGAGATTATTTAGCACTCCATTTGTCGGCGGCATTGCTGGATTATAGAGCATCGAGATCGACCCAGTTGAGAACGACCAGCGTTCCTCGTCTCTTTCCCGCTCACTCCTCTTACCTCGCTCCGTCCTGCTTGCTCTTGCATCCACGATGCATGCGCATATTACGCCTGCACCGAGCATCGATCATACGTGTTGTTATTTTCACGCCTATTCCCTCGGTTGAAACAATGTTTCGCGTCGAAACGCTGCCGATTGTTTCGACTGGTTCGACGCGCAGCCCGGCTAATTATAACGACTGCCTTTTCGCTGAATAAATCTGTGCAACAGCACCTCCTGTTCTATGCACGAATTTCCCAGTGCAGTAGTCGCAGTTCTACCTGGCAACACGGTAGCCGCCGCTTTTATTTGGCTGTTTTATTTTATCTGCCGAAATGCACAACGATCGCCTCCAAATCTCAATAAACATAAATCAGCTGGATTCAAAGGAGATTTCCAGCAGCAATAACTTTTAATCGCTATTGCGATTCAAAATACGATGCGCGAGTGGCGTGTTCTTTCGAAATAATCGTGCTGGTGGATGGAGTGGAGTGCGGAGGGTTAGGCTGCCGAGCGAGGAAGAGAAGAACGAATGAGGCAGTAGACGCGGAGGAGGAGGCTCGCTCACAATAGCCGTGCTTTGCCGCTCATTAGAGACGGGGTCATAGGTCGGCTGGAACCGGCGCTTTGTGCCCCTCGTTCCTGTAACTCACGTACAAACAATGTCCACGCACGGAGGATCCCCTTTTCTGCCTGTACGCGAGAGCCAACGTAGCCCGACCGTGTTCGATCCTTTGTCCAAAAGTCAGCGGCGTTAATGAAGGAGCTTTTTTTGTCGAGCGGCTGACCCCGCTGTGGGCGTAGTCGAGTGGCCAAATCGAGAGCAAAGTATCCAAGAGGATCGACGCACCACGATATATGTATTCGTTTCCGGGATCTCAGCTGCGCGTAATTTACAGTGATTCGGCGTATTTCCATCTTCCTACGGCTCTCGATTCTCACATTCTCCGCCAGATACCTTTTTCAAAGTGCAACGAACGAAAACTGTGTTCATTATAGGAGGAAAAAATTGATTAAAATTTTTATACTTCTTTCAATCGGTATCTAGCGTGTACAGTTCGACCGGTCAAACTCGATAAAAAGAAAAATAAAAAAAGAACTCCGGCAAAGAAGAGTTTACCTCCACCTGTCGACGCCGCCTACTCGCAGATACTTTTCGTTTCAGATTCGCTTGGCTACGTTATCCATCCACGATTCAAAGAAACGTTGGGCCAACGCGAAGATACATCAGCTTCGGGAATCAAAAGGGCTCCCAAGCAACTAATCATCGATTAAGCGAGCGTCGGACACGGAGGTGGTGGTCGTCGCGGAGCGCAACCACCTAGCTTCCACGGGGTGTTCCTTTGTTCTCGGCCGTCCCACACGGCC
>NT_176555.1:362118-369266 GCF_000188095.3 Bombus impatiens | reverse complement strand
AAGCGTGGCCTGGCCTATGTGCGGCCGGCAGCGTGCACTTTCCACACGCGTAACGCCCGCCAAGACAACGCACACGTACACGGGTAACAGCCCGAGCGAGCGGGGAGACTTATTTACCGGAGGTACAGGCTCCACTTAACCCGTAACCTCCAGCTTCGTATATCTTGTCGACAATGCGTACACCGATGAATTCAATACTTCCACCCCATACCCTCCCCCATCACCGAGCTTCCTCAATAAACTCCGACCGGAGAAATATGGCGCTGGATCAATGGTACTTTTCACCGGGTCTCTCTAGTTCCTTACCGCGCACAGTTCTGACTCTCTTCGTGGATCATCCTTCGCCGTCTCTCGTGGGTGGGACGCGCTGGGTGTCCGACCATCTCTTCTCTGTCTTAACACGAAGGCCTATTTTCTTAAAGTCGCTTGAAATTTCTCCAAGTGGTAATTGACACGTGGCCAGGTTTGTTCAACGGTGGTCGCAATAGCTAGATTTTTATCGAATCACGGAGGAGTTTCCACTCGACTCGGCTTGTGCTTTGATCATAAAGTTAAATCTATGACGTTTTCACTTAGACTTTACGATGTTCATTTCACCAGTGATCGGCGAGTAGATATTCGATATTTCTCGTATAAAGATGCTTGCGTGCATTAATCTCGAGGCACAGAGGCCGCAATGAATGCTAATTTCTCGAGTATATAATAAAGCAGCCTGGATTACGGTGGACAGCTCGAACGGAATAAGACGATGAATTCAAATCGATACTCGTTTCGGCGAAGAATCGCCGAGTGCGATCAACGTTCCTCGAAGAAGCTCCAGGGAAAGTCGGTTCGTGGAGGCATCGTTATGAAACAAAATCATGTACCGACGATCGATGCTACCGATGCGATGTCAGGGCGCGTCCCTTCATCGTACGACTTCTATTTTTTTCCGGTCTACAGCACGATGCTCTGTGGGCGGAACATTATGTAGCTGACGAAAGAGAGACCGCACGGCAGATCGATTTGCCTGAATCATCGTCGAACAGTCGATCCTACCAGCGCGCTTGGATCTTTGCCTCTCGTTTTGTTCGTCTCGTTCGTTCCAGGTGGATCACGATCATCCGTGGGCGGGACGTTGCCGAAAGAACGCGAATCGCCTCGATTGAATCATCCTCGGCCGTCTTCGAAGCTACTGGCCCGAATCGGTCGGTCCTTCCAACGAAACTCGTATTCTCTTGGTCCTGCTTTTCGAATTCGCAAGGAGACGCTGAGTTATCGGCCAATCACAGCCATTTTATGAGTATAAGGTAATTGAATGCGTCGAAATCGGACTCGATTCGTTCTCTTTAGCCTGCGCGCGATTCAATTTCTCGCACACGAAGTTGGTAAACAGAGAGGAAGCGTCGAACTTCGGAAGACGAAGCACCGATTTCACCGTGTCGAAAGATTCCAGCTCATAAATCGTGCCTGTGCAACTCTGGGCATTGAGAAGGAATCGGGTTGCAAATCGTGCGGATCGCTACGTATCAAGATATTTTGGCGAGAAGTCATAACGCAATTGCTCTCGTTTCGACGACCGGAATATTGGCGACGATTTCGAAAACTCTTCCTTCGCGTTGACTTTCTTTCCTCTTCGCGGTTTCGAGCTTTCAAACGGTATATGAAGCGAGCAAGCGGCAGTCATCTGTGCTACAGTTTAACGTGAAACGTGGTTACGATATAAATAGAATATTCTCAAGTATTTGAAAAAAATAAAACGATATCTAGATTTAAATCCACCTAATTGTTCTCCCTCGTCGTAGTCGTTTCGTTTGTACAATTTTGCCGATGAACAATGCCAATACGCAAAATCCTACGATGCTAAGAGGAGCTAAAGGGGAATGTTCGTTTCGATGGTGGAAAATAGTTTGAGACGCGCTTGGCACGGAAGTCCAAGAGCCGATATGCAACGAGACGCAACGCAGCGCAACGCACTCGAGCCAGGACTGCCAGGAGTCTTTCGTGCAGCTACGTGGACGTCGTCGTCGTAACAGCCGGTGAAAGTCTTGCCCGCCAGGATGATTGATGTCGCGGGCGCAGCTCGCTCAGGCCGGACAAACCTCCCTTCACTTCATCGCTGACTTCGAATTCCTTGTTTTATCGGGCAAGAGCCCCTCGTGGTATAAATTTCTAGCGGTCGATAGCGGGCATTTTTGACTCGCGAATCGGTTCGTGAGAAATGTCGTTGGGAATGCTGATCCGCAGCCGCCTCCGGGATATTAATAATCGGCTGCCGGAAAAATCGACGAGCAGCCGCGCGCGACCACCGATCGAATACCTGCACGATATCCGAAACAAGGATGAGAAACCGTTCAAATGCATCGTGAGTTATTTCGGTACAAAAAGACGCTTAAATAAAATATAGTCTTTAAAGGAATCCAAATTTCGAGAGGAATTTTCTTCGAAAAAGAAAATAATGCGACAGAAATGATGAATATTCGACGAATTTTGGACATCTTAAGACGAAAAAATACATAAATTCTTGGTAAATTATCCTATTTTCCTTTATATTTAATAGCTCATGATATTTGCTGCAAGATCGAAGCTCCAGAATTAAGCCTTCTCTATCAGAATCTAATTCATACACGAGATACGTTACAACATGCAGATTACAATACGCAGCTCGTTCGACACCGATCGCGAACATATGTTCCTCGGTATTTCTCTAACGCTCGCGTTATCGGAATCCAAGCTAGCGAAACTATCCGCGTTCGTCGCCATTCGAAGTAGCCCGATAAACTGCTTGGCAATGCATCTTGACACGCTACAATGCCTGATACACGACGCGTTCGGTGAGCAGGGATAAAAGTCAATTATGCACGAAACGTTCCGTGATATCGACGTACCGGTTTAAAACCACGAATTCACCGAGGTGTTCATGAAAGAATACCCGTGGTTCGAGCCATAATAGAGGCTTATCGGGATGTGAAAATAAATAATTGGCACGTAGATCGGTACGAGCATGGGTCGTGCATAAAGATCGCGGAGAAAAATACGAGCTGAGAGAGAAAAAAATAGGCTTGACGATCCACGGTGTTCGTGTCGACCAGCGAAAAAGTAGCCGAAAAACGATTATCGGCGAGCCTTATCATCCTACGGTATCCCCAATAAAATGGTGTCGCGGACACATAAGTGGCAGGCAGTCGCGTTGCACTTGGCGGCGGTTTATACTTGGAAATGACATCACCGGCAATCTCCGGCATACACCTAGCGCGTAATCGACGGACGAAGGCGTATCAGCTGTGTCGTATCTTATTTCCGTCTTGTTCCCCTGCACTGTGTGTCTTGGCCTGGTCTGGAGAGTGGCGAGCACCGAGAGTAGTAGAAAATGAAGCGCAGGCGGGACAGCTCGCCGAAGCGATACGACCGAGAAAAACCACCAATACTATCTCACGAGATGAAATTCGTTTTTCTTTTCCAGTCATGTTGGTTCGGTGTCATGATTCTCTCTCGGTTATGTCGATTCGGTAGCGGGACGGACGGACACGATTTGAGAAAAACACGACGAGATAGTAAGCGCTAGATCGCCGAGAAAAGGCAACGAAAGGGGCAGAGAGAGAGAGAGAGAAATAGAGAGGGAGTGCAGGCCGCGTGTGGGTCGCGTGTCGGCAAAGCAAGCTTATGCCTGGCCACGGCTAGCCAAGCGTGAGATGACGAACAACCTTGCCGCGATTCGCTAATGGTTCGCTACCGGCGCGCGTATCCTTGCACGTTCTCTGCTTAACTTCGGACTTTGCAACGATACGCCTATCGTTCGTGTCGGAATAGATATCTTGCATTTTTAAGACGGTCTTCGAAAACCAACGCGAAGCTGTTCTCTCTGTTCTGTGGCTACTAACGACCAGTATTTCACCGAACTGAAAATGAATTTATTACAAGACGATTCGGTCATTTATCCTGCTCTTCGCTTCCGATAGTTGCGAGATGGAACAATGTTCGATCGGTATGTGTCGTATGAGCTGCGACTCAAAGTAAATGCCAGCTGTGGCTAAAATCGTTCAAGGGTGGCAAAGGCGATGAAACTAGGTATATTTTGAGCAGAAGAACGAGAAGATCTCGATGGAGGACTACGGTGAGCAGAGGACCGAGTACGAATTCACGTTTCCGCGAAACTGAAACGCCCATTCGCTGCGCATTCCTAACTTTCTTCTATCCTCGAGGGATCGTCCGAATAGAGAGCGATTTCCTTTCTTTGAGCGTGTCCGGATGGACGTTTTGGTGGATCTAGAACCGGGGTCAGCGATTCGTGGAAACGGCGCTGGCAGAAAGAACCGTCACGTTCAATTTTAACGACGAAACCGACGGATACGCTGGAATTATTAATCAGCCAGTTCTTACAGGGTTGCCGATCCTCGGGGATATAACATTAGCAATTTCATTCCTCGCGCTTCCAGGATTCGCATCGATATCGATTATTTAACGAACTTCTTCGCAGTCCACCGGACGCTCTCATATCGTTCGCGGAGCCAAGGTTTTGTCCGCTTCTATTTAGCTCCCCTCCGCGGCCCGTTTTAATTAGTCCGAGCAGTGGAAACCAGGCTACCTTCGTTCGAATCGCATACCTTGCTCATCTTCCAGAAGAAATCAAAGAAGCTACGATGGAACGAGCAAGCGTGTATTCGTAAAAGCGAACGTAGAGATATCATTTATAGAGAATATTTAATCGTAGAATCGGATTTACGCCAATAATACTTTTGCAACTGTAACATTTACGTTGTTAACGGAATAGTCGTATAATATAACGTTCGAGGAACAGAAGGTATCAACAAGGTAGTTAACGTACAAACACTAAATTCAACGATAACCAGGAATTCTTCGTTCATAGCAATCGCGTTAGGTCGATCTTACAATTCGTGATCATAAAGTAGCGGCATGCTTGAGCGTCGTTCGACCAAACCGTTAATCGTACCCTAATCCCCTGGTCGCAAGCAGGCGGAGAGATCGAAATCGAGGGAAACTGTTAACGTGGCTGATGAGCCTCGCGGGTACACACCTGGACCACGCGTGAGCCCACACACGCACGAGAGTATAACCTATCACGCCTCCTCGCGTGACGTCACACTTGGCTATATCGATGTTGCTTCCAGAGGAGGCGGGAGCGAGGGGCAGAAAAAAGGCCTCGATCAGCCAGGGAAAAAAGGAGTGACCCGAACCGGTCCACACCGGGTCAACAGCATACACGCCACCCCCGTAGGGCCCATCGTGCAACGACTTGACGCGCATCTAACGGGTGTTTCTTCAAAAATCTGGGACACCCGTATCTCGCGTCGTGAACGTGCCAGGAATAAATATCCGAAGGGAGATGCACGCTTTCTTCTTTTCTTTTCTTTTTTTTTTCTGGTATAAATAAGCGGTTGCGTGTCTTTCGGAGTTTCGTATTTATAATGACACCTGTTACGAAAAGGAATGTTTCGTATTCATTCATGCCGAAGGTTTGCGACTTCTCATTCTTAAGAAGAAGAAGAAACAAATTTTTTAAATTAAAAAGCAAGCACAGCGAATGTCCCAAGGAAACTTAATCGAAAGTTTGATCCAATTTTTGAGCCATTAATCAGATTCCATATCTCTTGTAAACTTTAATACATATTCAAAGGAGACTTCCGTGAATGTAACTATCGATGTAACCAGTGATCGGAGTTACAGAGGATGTTGGGAATACTGGAAGTATGTAATAACTGGTAGCGCTCGATGCGATCTAATTTACATTTTAATTTAAATAACTCCCGATCCAAGCTATCCAGATATCAATGGTTCCAATTACATACAAGTCGGTTCTCCTTGAGAAGCTATCAGCCCTCCGATAACGACGCAGATCTCCGTTGGACCTAATTTCCCTCGGAGACAATTACGAAAACCAATGGGGTCGTTTCCCTGATAACGTATCGCATTTGTGTCCCATAACGTCTTGTTTATTCGACTGAAATCAACGAGGTCGAGGCGTATATGGGCAGCGAAGGTATCTTCATCTCGTCTGTCAGCTAGACACAGTGCTTCATGATTATCGAGACAGTCAGCTTACTACCTTTATCAAGAGATGTAATTTTACCAGAACGCGTCCAATATACCTGCATTATCCCGCACGTAAGTTGGAAATACCGTCGAAATCGGCTATTAAGTTTATCGAACGTTTAAAATTCGCGTTCACTGAGCTATGAATTTTCTTCGCTGCCAGCCATGACGAAGGCCACTAAATCAATACCTCGCGAGCTGTCACGCTGAAACACGAATCGTTAGTTGGATAACTAAGCCTCGCTGACAAATTAAAATCGTAAATATCACGAGGGCACGACTCCCAATTACCAACGTTGTATACGTCTTTCGACGTATTCACTTCCTTCTCATTATGAATAATAAACAGCAGCGCGTAAAAGTCATAGTTCGATATTCAGTGTCCGAGTACGTGTACATAACAGGAGGACACATCCTACTCGTAAAAGTACGCATGCGAAAAACGTGACGAAGAAAATTTACAGCTCCTCCATCCTATCTACCCCTTCTACCATTTCTCGTGGATGAGACGGCTCTTTCACACAGATCTTTTCGTACACCATTTGAAGAAGTTCGTGGCCATCTCGGTAAATTCTTTGATCTTCCTCGAGCTCTAAATTGTGCGACGCGACATCGCGATGAGCGAAGCGAACGATACTACAGCTGTCGTGCGAATGCTACGATTTGTCTCCGTGTTTCGTCCCAGCGAGAATCACCGTGTGAAAGAATTCTTATGCCATGAGAACAGGGTTGCTCACCCCGTCGCGGATCATTAGAGGATCGACAGTGCGTTCTTTTTCGCGATGTTCCCTGATTACGCGAAACTCGATCAACGTTTTGCTGCCGCGACGATGCAACGTGTTTCCATGTAATTGCCGCGATAGTCCCGGCTGGAATGCGCGGAAATCGTGCGAATACCCTCGATGTATCGGCAACCACGAGAAGAGCAAAAAGTACTTTACAACACTGATAGCAGGTTATTAGCGAATCGTCGTAGGACTGTTCATCATCGCGCGCCACGGCGCCGCTCGTGCGTTCCTCTCGCGAGTTTCTCTCTCCGTTTTCCATCGTATCCTCGCAGCTGCTTCGCCTCCTTCGCCCGTTTTTCTCCCCCTTCTCGCGTCCCCTCGCGGCTGGTT
>NT_176555.1:359116-361506 GCF_000188095.3 Bombus impatiens | reverse complement strand
CCCTTCTCGCGTCCCCTCGCGGCTGGTTCTCGCGGCTGGTCCATTTCTCGAAGTCGACCGAGCCGCTCAATTATCCCGCAGGAATACAAGATAATAATTGTGAATATTAGCGGCGTTTCGGAAGTTTAATGAAAAGGACGTGGCAACGCGAGCCGGGAGCCGGTAGCAAATTATTCCTGGATACTGCCACGCATACCGGTGCCTCCGCTTTTACTACTTCGCCGGCTATCCCGCCATTTATCATTCCCAACGTGCAATCGAAGCAGCGCGCCGCACGCCAGCCAATGGGAAAATGAACGCGTTGCCAGCTGAAAGCTACCGGCGCTGTGCTCTAACTACCCGAATTCCCCCATTGCTCGACCTAGTTGTTCTCAACTATGGAGGCCGGATTGCCATTGATTTTGCTACTTTACAAGCTATTCCGAGCTGTACTGTTTTCCGTGAAACGCTTCATGATTCTACGAGATTTAAAAGCGAAAAGAATAATAATTGCACGTTCGTGTGTATAGCGTCGTTATAAATAGATAAATCGTGCCGAATGCTATACAGCATCGTCACTGCGAAATCGTAATCACATGGCGTCCGTCGTTCGCGCCAATAGAATTGTCCTTTCGTTGCAAGCTGACATCTTCCGGAATGCACAAAGCGTTTAATTACCTTTGGTGACTCGACTCTTCAAAGCAAGCAGTCATCGCAGACTCAGGATGCGAGAATCGACAAAAGCCCGAGCAAGAGAAAGGTAGTCAAATTTACAACAGCGGAGAACAAAGGGAGCTGGGCCATCGTAAAGAACGTATCGCGAGGTATTATAGAGGGTGCCCGTTATTTATTACGCATAAAGATTCGCGCCAACGGCCAGACGTTGCTTTACTTTTCGTGCCTCCGTTCGCGTACCGTGACTTAATTATTTATTGCGCGTAAAGGTGCCAGAGAAGAGCGACGCGGTCGAGCAGAAAATCCTTCCGAGTCTTGGGGGCGCATCGAAAAGCCTGGAGACGCGCCAGTCTTCTCCATCGTCTGGCTAATTTACAGCTACGTTGATTACCTCGTAAGTCACACCCACAAAACAGAGAAATTTCTGTGGCTCGTTACGATTCAACGGCTAAATCCTAGTGTTTAAAGTATTAACGTTTAAGAGTGTAGGTCACGATACAGGGTGGTTTGATTCGACTAAACGATTAGTCGTTTGTAATCCTTGCTTCGATCTAGGTAATTACTATTGTTACGTCGGGCGACACTCTACCTAGACCAGGTCACATACCGCGGGCAAGATGGGAACCAGATGTCCGCTCATCCTTACTGCGTACCCTCAATAGTCTCAAGGACCCATCATAGATCTCAGGAATTTGCTAGCTAAGGTCCTTCAGGCCGAATAAACATCTCTTTACTGAATCCTTTCTAAAGCTTATTGTTACTACGGGAAAGTTAGTTTTCTCACGTATGATGCTTCCCACTAGCAACTCTCTCTCTCTCTCTGGGGCGGTTAGCACCCTTCCTCACCAACCAACCTAGAAAATGAACCAATTGACAGCGAAGTCTTTCCCTCATTCTTCCAATAAAACCTTGCCCTTGACAAATCAGCTCTTTTTTTGCAGATTAGATCCACCCACGATTAGCTTTCCTCCGACACAGCATCGCCACTTTACCTCACTTATTCTTCATCGTTAAAATAGTCAACATGTCATTATCGGGCTTCTATACTTGAATCAATCACCTACTTGTACAGACGCATCAATGTAATTATCTTCTTTACAAAGTTGTTGGAACAAACAGTAAGTTATACCTGTTAATTCAGTGTAACCTCAATTGAACCACCTCTATTATCCTAACCGAAATAAGGGATGGATCGTTTCGTGGCGTCGATTATCTAATCGTAACGGGAATTTACGACTCCCGTTGACGTGCTTTCTCGCGATCGCGTCTCTCCGCGAGTGGTCGAAACAACTATGTAAATGCTGCAGAAAGTACAATGGAGTGCCAATATCTTTTGTAGCTCACTGTACTTTCGCGTCATGAAAATGGAAAGTAGCAACGGCGACATCAAACGCCCGATACTCCACGCGACGAAAGGTTTCTGTTCTCTAACATTGTCTACTTCTGCAGGATCGGTTTCGCAACGGGGAAATCGAACGAAAGAGAGTCAGAATAGCGGCGCGAACCGAAGCAGGAGCAAAAGAGAAGGCGGAAGCGGCGGCGGCGGCGGTTGCGGCTGGCGATTCCGTGTTCGGGATTTTCGAATCGTCGAAGAAGACGGACGTCTCAATCGGCGGCGCGGAACGTCCACGGTGGTCGACAATGGCGAGCAATCGCATATATATCCCTGGTGAGTCGGTGTTCACGCCTGCTAATCACCCAGGGTTCAGGCCTCGTACGAGGGTGATTAATGGATC
>NT_176555.1:349079-358910 GCF_000188095.3 Bombus impatiens | reverse complement strand
GCGTCTCGGGTACCGCGGGACAAAGTTACGAGCGAACCTACCGCAGCCCTATATCAATCCTGATTTCCTGAGGCTGCTTTCACAAAGGAGCCCTTCTCCTTCCCTTCTTCGCCTCGCCGCGGCCCGACCCAGCTCATGCCAGATTCCTATGGTACAGTACAATGAAGAAGCATGCGTCTTATCCTGTCCCGATTATTCCCTCGCCGGCCCCCGACACAAATTATATTAAAATGTACATGGGAAATGCGGTGCCGCGCGTTCTCTACCAGCCTCGTCGCTTACTTTTCGGCAGTTTCGAAGAATTCCAATATAGGATTTCTTTTCTCTCCTGTCGCTAGACTCTGGATATCTATGCAAATTCATATCCTCTTCTAAATATATCGTAAGAGATTTTTCTATTTTGATCTACTAGAAAATATCACGCTACTTGCGATTATCTACGTATCTACGTGTGCTAAGGCCAAACTTCATTTCTCTGTTATTTATCCGATCTTTCTTAATTGCATCTCTCGGCCTGACGAATGCTGGAAGACGACCAGCGACAGATTTCTACGGCGCGCTTAAGCACGGCAATAAACAAATTGGTCGTATTAAAAAACCAATATCAGAATGAGCCAGCCGATTAACAAGACAAACCGAGTGCCAAACAAAATGGCTCGTTCAGCCGCCTGGCTCATTGGACGCTAGTCTGTTCTCGACAAGAAGGTAATATCTGCGCGCGTTACGCGGAATTGCGTAGATGCCAGGGCGCCGGGAAAAATATCGCGCTGGAGAACGGAGAATCCCGAGGCGAAATATCCGCAGAATGCACGTCGGGGAAGCGAGAACGATTTCTCACGGTCGCGCCTGACTAGTTGCGCTGGCTTGTTCGAGGATCGATTGTCGCGCGGCTCATCGATTAGTTTCAAAGTGACTAATACGGCGCCGTTCAATTTGCAAATCCTCCGCAGAATGAGCACGCGCCAACCTCGTTTTAAAACGACTATCCAACTACGAAAAAGTTGTCGTCCCACTGAGCATATTAATATCGCCTGGCTCTTAAACGCTCGAGTTATCATGTACATCGTGACCATACATTCGTAATGTGCGAATGAAGTCAAAGACATGCTAAATTGCGTTGGATTTTCGAGAAAATCGAATTAGAAGACGTTGATACACCGGTGAGAAAAGAGGAGAAAGAACGTGTTGTAAGATAAGATGTGTATTCTCGAAGAAACCAGGACCATCGTTAACGTCGATCGGTGATCTCGGCGTGACCGTGGGAGAGATTCTTTATCTCATCACGATATTCCCGAATCTCGCCAAGGTGTACGATAGTCTCGTCTCTAGGAAACACAGAGATCGTTGATTCTCTTTCGTCGCGTTTTCTATGGCGAAGACATTTATTTCCTGAGTGTAGGAAATTTAAAATGAATTATTAGATTGACAACTAAGTGATTGTAAGTATTGACAAAATCCGCAATCATTTAATTGTCAACTTAATAATTCATTTAAAATTTCCTACAATTTTAAACGTCAAATTAAACATTTAAAATGCCCTATAATTCATTTTAATTTTCCAACCCAATAGAATAAAGATCGAGAGGTATTTCAACCCTTGTAACTTTGCCTAGAAGCGTATTTCTTTCGCCAAGATAATATTAATACCTCGACACGGTATAGCGTTCAAACTTCCACGAAAGCGTGTATCTTTTTCAGTGGTAATATTAAGTCGTCAGGGTACACCTACGCCCTCCGGGAGAAAGGGGACGGCAGGGGAAACATCGGTACGCGTATTCACGTAGGTGAACCGCACGCACCGTGGAAAATGCAAACGCGATAAATCTTCCTTCGTATACGACGCATAATTAGCTCGCTGCGCCCTTTGCCGACAGTTTCATCCTTCTTCTCCTTGGTAACGGGGGACGCGTTCCTCGAGCAGCGTAGCGAGCGCGAAAAAATACTTCGTTCTCGTTGAAGGCAGATCGAGAGGTTGTTAGACTCGCGATAGAACACGTACGATCTACGATTGATTGATTAATAATTGAAAATACATTCTATGTACTCGATCAACGATCTTTCCATCGACTTTCTCTCGCGATATAGCAAGCAAATGTATTAACAAACCAATATGATTTGAGAACTCTCGCCAATTATAAAATCTTTTGTACAAATCGAACATCTGGTCTATCGTAAGCTGATGCATGTTCAGCAGCTAGTATTTTCACTCGCGCCAAGGGCGTAAAAAAGAAGAGGAGATACGCGTTATTTATGGGGTGACCCGATAATTAAGGTCGGCATCGCGCGAGCAGAGAAACAGCGCGTCGACGCAATCGCGAATAAATCATTTCGCGACGAACGAGTCGGGCGTGGCCGTCGAGGAAGAGGGTTAATGCGGATCGCAAGGCTGCCCGCGACAATTCATTCGCTTGTTCTCTCTCGTTCCGTTTGCACCTGGTTTAACGGTACCCCGACGATTGGCCGACTCGCCGCGATTGCAGTATCACGTTCGGCCTGCGTGTTAATGCATTGTTGATGAGCGATGCGAACGATGTCGTTCAGGTGGCTGAAGGAAACGAGGGACGATCCGCTCGAAGGTTAAAACGTAGGGGAAATTCGTGTGTTTGTTGCGCCCTTCGTTTTTACACTTTTTTTTTCCATTCTCTACGATTATTTCTCATCTTCCCGTTGATTCCTCTGTTTCTCTTTGAGCAACCCCCATAGCGACGAATTCCATTGTTTCGTATTCAATTCTCAGAGATGCTTGGTTACTCCCTTATGAGAAATGTTAATGTCTAAAATCAAAGATCATCGGGAAAATAACGTTCGAACGAAAAAGAAAGAGAGGAACGGTAGCTATAGTTATCGCGGTGGTTACAAATGGGCGATTTCGCTGGCGCATGGAGAAAAATACGGATAATGCGCGTCGTAACAGGTGGAAACGGCGCATCTCCGGTTTCGTTGATGATGCAGTGTTCGCGATACAACGCGTAATTTGGCAGCGAGCTTCGTATATTGCGGAGTAAATTACAGGTTCGTTAAATGAAACATCATTCTCGCGGGCTGGATACCGCGCAGTTTCAACTACTTATTACTATTTAATAGGATATTATGCGTCAGTATACCGGGAAAATGGATAAATTTCACCCGGCACCGATGATAAATTGTTCATTAATGAACGCTTCCGATCGTATCAATCATTCGAAGTTAATCTGCCTATAAAGTCGAAACCGAAACTATCGACAAATGTAATAACGGAAATTGATCCGTTTATCAATAAAAGCAGATATATTTAGAAAGGGAATATATAACGCAAATGCGAAATATAATCGACGCTCGAAATCGGAAACAGTTCCGAGACTAAAACATCTACGATCTAGCGTGATATTCTGTCGGCAACGTGTCGGTAACAGAACAGAAAAAGGTTAAACGAAATGCTGCATCTAACGGTGACATCGTATCTTCGACATGTCGATTTCTATAACCTTATCTGTAATCGAAGAAATTCACGATCTTGGGGTAAAAGAGGCAATAAACTTTAATTAGATGATGATATGGACAGATGACGGTAAACGAAACATCTGTAACACGCGGAGAGAACGAAGAAGCGACATGAATGAACAGATCGAGCCGGCGAACTTTCGCTACCAAGCATAAGTAGCGAACTGTCTGACTTAAATTGGTTCACACGGTACGGCCAGACGTCGCTTACAGGCTTAACCTTTCCTATCTTCATCGATGAACCTATCTCGTGTGACAAGCAACGTCAGATTTCTCGCCGCTTCGATCTTAACCACCGATAGACACACCTCTTATTACCTGTTATTCATATTCGATACGTGAACGTCGATAATAGATTGTTCAAAGCTCTACCGATATTTAACGCCACGAATGAATATTATTCTGAGAAATCAGTCAAATAGTAAAGAACTTAAAAGATCCTTAACTTGGATCCAGCAATGAGAACAGAGTTACATTATAATTAATGAGGATAACGGTGGTCAAAGAAAGATGCACGCAAGATCGGACAGAAAAATCAGGGTCCGCGGTGGAAGTAACAAATTGAAAGGAAACACTGGCCAGGAACCAAGAGGTGGATAACCCACTTAGATAGGAGTCAATCAAAGGAATCGGACGGGCCGAAGAAACCCAAGTATCAATGTTTGTTCTCGCTCGAGGACGAGCTCGCGATAGATTGAGCTGTCACAGCGAAGATTACATTTGTCATAAGACATAACCGTTCTCTTCTGTTATAATCTATGATCGCGCCGGCGATGTCCCGGGACAAATCGTGGCGAGACGTTGCGACGTCTTTACTTAGGCGTGGTTCACACCTACTCGAATCGCGAGGATGCCTTGTACCGCGATAAGTCGACTCCTACGTTCGTGTCTTTGACTAATTAGCTCGTCATAACGAGAAGTTAATGTCGATTAATTAGATACTAAGATGCTTGTACGTGGCATCTGGATCCATTGATATCCGATCCTATGAGTTACAATGGAAATTATCTGCTCGTGAACTGAAACTAACGAAGCAACAGGTGACAGCGAAGATCGTTATCGGACTGCAAACTTTCACGAAAATTTATCTTTTTGTGTGCATAATTAACGAAAGGAAAATTTTAATTCGCACGATTGAAATATTATGTGAGTGAAAAGCATCTTACCGAATAGGAAGGTTGCAGACTCGAAGATTACATGCAACACTTTGAACTTCACTAAGGCACTTCAAATTTTTGCGCAATTCTCCATTAAAATTTGCAACCGGAGATCAAAGTGTAGGAAAATCACAAGTCCTACTCGTCGATCGTCCGTCAAAATTATCGTTTGATCGCAGCAGCATATGAATGAGAGGGCGGTTGTGTACGAAGCCTAAATGGACGATGGAGGAGTCAATGTTGCAAGCGAATTCCTCCGGGCTGGTTGCAAACGCGCTCATTATGCGGTGACATCTAAACGCGTCTACCGTAGGCCAACGTGGAGGATCACGCGATCGTTCTCGCAGCCGGATGTTAATTTAAGAAGGCGGCTCTTGAAGAACACGCCCCCCGCTGAAACCAAGCTGATCGAATCTCGCGTTCGACTCTGAAAAACGTCGTTTCCCATGGAACGATGGAAGCGAGGTCGAGGATTTATCACCGCTCCGGGGCCTCGCGTGACGAACGAACGAAAGCTTGCCGTGCGTCGGTGACACGCTGAAATAACGACTGACGACTCTGTCGGGTAATTGTTTCTTCCTTCGTTTCTTGCCACTTTACAACCACGGTAAATTATACGTTGCTGGTCGTTTTGTTCGTTCTAGATTACCGTGTGTTTATCCGATCATAATCTCTTGCATGAGATCAGATTTTCAGGAGATCAGGATCATACGCGTTAATCGCTTGTTACACTACTGTTACGTGCCGATCGCTATTCGTAATAAATTTACATTTAATACGCAATTAGGAGACATTGAAAATAATACGTCTTGTTGACTCTTAGTCATCGAGTTAAATGCCGCGAGATCTTTCTTAAGTTTTTAGTTATGCAATGGGCACGTTTAACTTTCAGATACTCTTAGTAGATATCATTGAGCGAACACCGTAAACTCATTAAGTCTTAGATGTTTTTTTCCATAGCACCCTATATAAATTTCACATTTAATGCGAAATACGCTTCTACCGATCATGACGGATAGTGATGAAGTATGTTTCAGGGGATTCGAAGGCATCGCTGGGAAGACTCAATTTAAATCTTCGTCGAAGTTGAAGGGCACGTCGCTATCTTAATCATTCCCGTGACATCATTGTACTTCCAGATATTGTTCGTACTTCCGCAAATTGCTATTAATCGCGGTCGATGATTAATGACGACAAGTCGCGAACCCGATATTCCTTGTCGATCGGTCGATGAATAATCGACTGGAGCGCGTTCGTTTCGCTCTATAAACCGATTATAAAAAGCGACGTTCGCAAACGATCGCGTTACTCATGTTTCTGCAGTACGTTCCTGCAGATCGCGAGAATCGAAGTATCAAAGAGCAAGAAACAGTGGAAAATGGAAATTAAAAGATTAAGTACAGCGTCGATATCGACGTCCGACGAATCCTTTCTCGTCGTTCTACGAAACTTTTTCGCTGCAATTCCATTCGATTAGATCACGCGTGACTCGGTAAATGGATCTCGAGTATTTTGTCATCGGTCGTTGTTAATAAAACAACATGAAAAAGTGTCGTAGCTATTTTAAAGACATTTTATGTGAAAAATGGAATTACAAAACTGCTTTCTAATTTAGCCAACATGTATGCCGATCCGTGTAATGAAACGATTTGTTAAGAAAAATAATTACTTACTGCAGAGGAAAGAGGCAAATAAAAAAGGATGCAAGAGAAGCACGGAAGATCGGTCGGCCGATGAAAATCGAACGGACAAATTTCTCGATTACGCGTACGCGCTTGGGACAAGATTCTACGGTGTATCGACGGAAGCGAGCGGGCACGATAGGAATCGCAGAGACGACGACGTGGGGATCGGCCAATCGCGGACGAGAAATCGACGAAACGGGGCGAGACGATGCGTCGAGTGTTGGTTCGCGGACGACCGATAATTATCGAGAAAACGCGTAACGCCCAGTCGATGATTAATTGAATATTAACGACACCAGTGTTGCTCACTGTAATTAGGTTTTGAGAGCAACTTGTTCCTTTGACGACGTTGAGAAACGATTTTTAAGGTCGCGAGCGTCGAATGAAAATCACCGAATTGGATACTTTGTCGCGACACCTAAGATTCTCTGGGTGAAATTTTCGTGGCGACGTTCGGCAATTTGTCACGAAACATCAGCGACCCCGCCTCGAGCGAGGAGGAGATAACCGGTGGCAAAAAATTCCCATTAACACCTAACAAATTGCAGACAGAAAGGGGCCGATCGAAGCGGAACAAAAAATAGGCAAAATCGAGACTCGTTAGCGGCTCGTTAGCGAAACGATAACGCAGTTCTCGCTGAAGAAAATTGGATAAGAGAACGGATAAACCGTAGCGAACCAGTGAGTCACTTTCAGTCGATACAAGCTTTGCAACGATACCGTGTGAAACTGGAAGAACATCGATTCGATATACGTATTACACTGTATACAAGGTTGGCGGTAATCGTTTGCGGTGGATCGACGAAAGCCAGGTAACGCAGAAATTTCGGGGTAAGCTTAAAGGTCGTTCTCGCATCGAGACCGCCGTCACACGGTGGCAAATTACGTCGACCGATTTCACGGCGGCCACCTCTTAAATGTCGGTCGTCAACTGACAGGCTAACGATCACGTGGCCGAATTGATGACTACCGTTACCTTAATCACAGGTCGGCAATCGCGGCTAACAAGTTAAGGATCGGGCCTGTGTAGTCGCGTGTTGTAACTACACGAGGCCATCGATCAGATCACGTACACTCCTTTCGACCCGACTCATCCTTCCAACGTTCTATGATCTGCGATTATTGGAAATTCGATCGCGATAATAAGCAAAAGATTCAACGTATATACGTTTAACGGAATTTTTTTCCCACCTTCACCTCGTATCTCGTCGATCGAAATTTCAAAAATTTCAAATTTAAAAAAATAGTCTGCCGGTACGACTCTTGCTCTTATAATTAAACGTTTTAGTCAATACGTCGATGACACCCAGTGCACCGCTAATGTCGTCGTTAAAGCATCCTGTTGAATGGATCACACGTAACCGATGCAGTTGCGTCTTACGCTCCCTCGGTCGCGTTTGTTCGACGTGATCGGCGCAAACGAGGAGATGTTCCTGTCGGATCGAGCGTTTATCTCCGATCTGTCGATCCTGCGTGCACGCTCGCTTCGCTATGCCGAACGTTCAACACGGCTGTCCCCTTTCTCCTTCGCTCTTCTCCACGCGATACCTCGTGGCAAATCACGTTCGCTATTTGCTTTCCTAGATGTTCCCTTTGTGAACAATTGCAACCGTTCAGACGTTGTAAATAATTGTAGGGATTAAAGCGAATTGAAAAATCGAGAAAGTACAAATGTACTTTTGTATACTAAATGCCTGAGGTTCCAGAGAGGCTAATCAACCAACAAAACCGAGGGGTACCAAAATGAATCAGAATCCCTGGAGACTCGCGACAAAACGAATTTCATCACCGCCAGTTATTAATTCCCGGTGCTGTGTTTTTCTTGGACAAGGCGCTCGCATGCCATAAATATGACAGCCATAAAATTCGACCGGTCACGTACCACGGTTTTTCTCTCTGCCACGTTCTGTCGGCCTCCAAGGGCTCGAACGGTAATTTTTCTCTGCGTTACGCAGTTTATAACAATCTATAATGCTGCTACGGCTAGAATTAATCTTCGTGCTATGCCTACGATCGATAAGAGATTAAATAGTTCGTCGTTTTTTGGTAACCGACTCGCGATCGTTTATTGCACGTCGACTACTCTGCCTTTTTCTTGGACGATACAACCTTTGAAATATCACCTAAGACAATTGCGAGAATTTCTCAGTCGTCTGAAATACTTCTCCTCGTAGAACGAAAAATCTCCTGTGTAATTAAATGCTTGTAATTATACTGTGTAATTATCTCCTTTTTCTATGTGATACATAAAAGAAACACATTTCCCGCCAAATGTCTGTCAATCTTCGAAATTCATAGACCGAGCGTGTCGGATTTTCTCGACATCGCAACGTTCACAAATGAAATCCCGCTATCGAACGGTTGCACCGCGGCAGTCCGAGACTCGGCCACGAAATCGCCATCGAAATGGACGCGAGCAGATCCATCAATCCGCGAGTCAGTCGATCGATCCTATCGATCCGCTTGTCGAGGCGCGTAGGTACGCGCCAGCTCGAGCAAAGTACCGGGATTCCTGTCTCCCGACCACCGGACGCGATTCCCCTGGTTGTCGCGGACAAACGCGAGTGCGAGCACCCGCTCATCCGGATTACCCGAGGATACTTTCCCACGGGTTTTTCACGGTCGACCTTTTTCCACAGCCAGCGACGTCCACTCTCCCTGATGACTCTCGCGCTTCCACTATCTCGATCGAGCATCTACGATAGCGATTGAATATTGTTGTTTCCGAGAAACCATCCTGGAGGATTCCGGGAAATTGCGAGACTTATTGCGAATGGATAGAGAGACCGTGACGTGGAAATTGCCGGCAGAATACCGTCAAGATTCCCCGGAGGATCGTTAAGGAATATCACGAGCCGTGACGAAGTATTTATTTACAGATGTCAAGCCCTTTTTCTTTCATCGTGCAACCTAATTTCTCGGCTGTATGCTCATTCCGAAATAAGACACGTATCATCGACGACGTTACAGAAAAGGTATAAATAATACTAATATCGAGGTTCTTCGTTCGGGACACACACTCTGCGAAAGGAAACCACCGATTGGGCATTAATTCGCGATGTAGCCTAATTAAAGCCACCTAAATCTCTCCCACCGTATCGCATCGATGCCCGGTGATCTTTTATACATCGGGTCGGGTCGGTGAAGAATTCATGTTTTGCGCTTGTAACGAAGCGATCGTGGATGGTAAAACGACTAGACGGAGAGTCGACGCCCGATCCACGGGATGAATATGAAGCCATAGATTATTCGTTTGCGCTCATCAATCTGCACCTTTTTCCCCGGGTTGTGCGGGGGGAACGACGAGGCGGGGTCTACGTGATCGGACGTTCCGTGGCTCCGATCCGCCAGGAACCGGCGATATTAACCCATTAACGTCTATAAATCGTCGCCGATGGAGCGTGAGTCGCCTGCAGAGAGCGTTTCGCGACGCGCATTTCCAATGCCGAATATCACGTGGTCCGACCTCGCGACGAGGAGTCGGGAGGTGGCAGAGGCGGCGACGGCGG
>NT_176555.1:340591-348566 GCF_000188095.3 Bombus impatiens | reverse complement strand
GCGACGGCGGCGGCGGTGCGACGAGAGCGGAAGAAAAACAGTCGCGTGCGCGCGACAGGGAAAGATAGCCTGTGAACCCACGTAAAACAAGCTGGAGGAGAACGCGTCACGTCTGCGGAACCGCTGCGGAAATGCCTGCTCGTGACTCCTCGGACGTCACGTGCCACGGTACCGTGCCTCGAGCTCCGTCCACCATTATTTCCCTTTCGCCTTCTCATTACCAACATTCAGCCAGCGGGCGACGCTTTCGATCGCGCCTCGACCTCGCCAGGAACGCGTTCTCAAGCGGCAGCGGCTTATCCATCAAGTTTGATAAGGGTTGAAAAGTAAAGGAGATTTTTTGGTATTAAAGATGAATTTAGTCGTTCACCATAAAGTGATTCTAATTAGTTTTCCAATTATTTCGAAGTAAACGAGGGAACGAATAAAAAAAAGAAAAAAAAGTGCAGTTGAACAGTTTGGCTTCGAAGAGGCTTATACGTGAGAGAGATTCAAGGTTCTGCGTAAACGTGGCTTTGTAAACGCGTACGTGTGAGTGAGTGTCCATCCGCAAGTGGCGCGCGTGCTCGCAATTGAATTAGTGGCTGGAGCTGGTTAGAGTCAATTAGAATTCTTCCACGATACAAATTGATTTTGATCGCGCGCAGAAACGACGGCTCGCGCATAATGTTCAATACGTCGTAAATAATTTCGACTACGCAACAGCCGCCTTGCAAAATAGAATAAACATCGTACGAGCTACGCGTTACGAACAGATTTCAAAGATCTAATCAAACGGCACGGAGACTAAGTCGAATTTAATTGGCCGTCGTATTTGCATGAAATTGGTACTTGCTCGGAGGGTGTGTCCGAGGGATCTGCAGAAATTTCTCGCGAACGATTCTAATTGATACGTTTCAGGAAAATCCGCGCGTTGCCATTCGTGCGCCAGATGAAATGAATTATCGCTAACAATTATCATCGAGTGAAATATACGACGGAGGAGGTCAGCCGAGGTGAGCCTCGTGACAACCTACGATTATTTCCAAGCGCACGGTCTTCTAAACGTAAAGACGGAAGAGACGCGCGCACGATGGGAAGTGAGAAACACCGTAATTATCGTGGTCGTTCGGTTTCGATCGGGAGGAACCCTGACGCCAACCATTCAACGGCTCGTAGCTATTTTCTGCGTTACTTACATTCCTTCGATCGGCTGAAGGTAATACTTGACTCAAACGTTCTTCGATATGTGAAAAGTTTGCAACGATAAGATGCCAGCTCCAATATGTAAATTGTATTTATTGGGAGAGAAAGAAAGATACATTAGTATATGTATAATAGAACGTGTAAAGATATAATTGGTTCTTATTGTTGGCCAAATAGTAATAAAGAAATCGATATAAAGAAAAGGGAATACTTAGTTCCTCTGGTTCTGTAAGTATTCGCTTTGAAAGGTTCCACAATTCACAGATTATAAAAATCGAGACTCATCAGCCCATAAATCCTGTTGGCGCCGCAGCATCGAGCTACAGCACCGTCGATCGACGTATAAACGAATTTTCAAGAGAACGTTCAAAACGACGACGGTGTGATTAATCGTCGGGGGGATACGCGTGGATTAATTAGCGCATCCGATGAGCGACAGCTCGTCGAGTGCTAAGAGAAGCGTGTGTGCTCAGAGGTGTTATTAATTGATCACGGACAGCCGCTAATTGTGACTCTATCGTGGCTGAAAGCGATCCGAGCACGCGCGTTTTCGGTGATTTACGAGTAACCGCGGTTTCACGAACGCCGCCGAAAATTCGTCTGGCGCTTCGTAGTCTGCCCGCTTTGTCGTTACGTCGGCCACGAGCGCACGCTCTCTCATCCTTCACCTTCCTTCCTCGATTTCGTTCCTACGCTTGATTGCGGGTGACAGGTGAAACGTTTCTCCGATGAGATAGCCATCGTTGACGATGTTCGAACGCTTAGTAGTCATAGATACTATCGCTGATAAGAAACAGGAATAACGTGAAAATGGTTGCGTGAATACGCTCGATGGCGTTCTCCTAAAAGTGAGAGCTTGAGGAGCCTGGGACTATAAGGTACAGGTATTCGTTGCATCGTTGCTGACTCGAATTTGTTCTTAGTTGTCACCTTCGAAGAATCATTGGCACTAACCTATGCGTATCTGCGATTAACTAACTCGATACCAGGATAATGCCGAAAAGCTTGTTCGAAAGCTTTCGAATTTGAACTCCGCGACGTTATGAAATTTTCATCGTTGATCGACAGGATGTCGATGAAAGAAAGGAGTACCGGTAATGCACGGGAAATAACAAAATAAAGGAGTCGCGCCGTTTGTGTATAATGGAGCGGCGTTTTCGCGGTCGCGCAACCAATACGTCGTAACGTGTAACGACCGCCGTGTAACACCGCGCTCTTAAAGATAATGAGCGGTGTGATTGATCGTAAAGGTAATGACCATGGAAGCACGCCAGGCCCTGGACCAAGAGGAAAAAACTTGGCCCGACTCTGGTGCGATTTCCAAAACTCCGCGGGAGGTGCTCCCGTTACTTGGTTTTATTTTACCCGGGACCAGCCATTCGACGATAAAAACCGCCTGGAAGGAGCATTGTTTATATCCCCGTTAGCAACGTCAGTTCCATCGTAGCTCCAGAGAATTCGTTCACAGAGGGATGGGACAGTTTGTCGTATCGTATTTAATAGGCTTGGACGACCGATTATCGTTTAACAGGGCCGAAATAAAAAGATAGACGCGATGAATAGTTGCATTTCAAATTAGAATACCCTCGAGGCTAGTTATTTCAAAGAATTTTAAATTGCAAATGTAGATTGTTATTCTTGTAGCTTGCTGATAGGATACCTTCGAATCGCTAAAATATTAACTTCAAAATATTTAATTCAAAATGAAAAATGAGAAACAATGGTAGAAACGAAAACTCTATCGTTGTTTAATTATCGATAGAATAGTTCATGGTATCTGACGTACGTACCGAAGAAAAAATAATAAACTCGAGTTACTCGTCTTTCTACAGAACTAGACTCCTATGCACGCTGTTTAAGAAAATATCTCGTCGTTTCTCAAACGGTGTTTACATAACGCTTTTTTCTCGCCTCTACTCAACACCCCGTATAATTACGACGGATACAAGTTCATTGGAAAGGAACACGGTCTCGTTCAAAGAGAAATCTCCCTCTGGCCTACGTTTCATTAAAAATCACTGCTACTAATGAATGGGTAGAATCGGTTTCCCGTCTCACCGGTTCGAGAGTCATTTCGAAGCCATTACGCTGGTAAAGCGTCGATAATGGCCAAGCAAGGCACCGACGGTCATACAACGAACGTTCGAGCGGATATTAGGTGAAAAACAGATCGGTCCGTTTGAAGATCATTAGTTAACGACCGTTGCTTATCAAACGGAGAATATTGAATACCACAGTTATACAAGTAGTTTCTAGAGCCGAGACTTGGAGAAATATAGCAGCGAAGACGTACGTCGACTTTGACCAGGATACGATTCGAAGAAATACGTCAGGAATAATTTCTTATTTTTTCCTTGCAACGAAATAGAAATTTCAAAGGTGGAAAAGTACAGGGGTAGTTGCAGGCGGTAGCAAAGTATCGGGCGGGGGTTGATGCAAGCGCAAAAGGAGGATAAGTAGAAGGCAGCTCGGCTGACTATAACGTAGGAGATTTCAGCAGAATTCATGGTTGCTTGATTACAAGTAATAAACCGAGCGTTAGGACAAGATTTATGAGCATCTGCGGGCACCTATAGTCCCTGATCGCCACCCTGGGGCCTTGTTTCTGTTGTTCTTTTGCCGCTCGCGGCCGAACCGGCCCTCTTCTCCACACACCGCGCTCGAATCACGCGCGAGTACCAACGAGATTCGATTTCTTGGTCGAAAACGGGTTCTGATTTGTTTCATCGACAAAGTGAAATTCTTTAGAAGCATCTATGATCCAACGATAATCGTTTCTATTTCATTTTCTATAATTCCGTTTGAAGATCGTTCGAACAATTTTCCATAAAAGGAGCAACCACCGCTTATCGCCGAATCTCTCATCGAACGACGAACACCAGAAAGCGGACTCGCTCTGAAATTTCTATAACAGCGGGCAACGTGGCGGCAACGCGAGCCATCAATCCACGTCTACCGGTCCACCCACGAGCGAGCATCGAAGAAACGCACAAGCGGCGATCGTCTTACGATCGAAACTCCGGTAGGCAACGCGCGCGATGCATCATCCGTTTATCGTATCACCGGGAGCCGGGTGCTCAGGAAAGTCTGATTCTCGTGTACTTTTACGTGCCGTTGCACGGATTCGTCATTAGTTTATCTCGCACGATTCTCACGGGCGAGGGCGTATCAGCCGCCGAGCCTATACCGATTATTCTTCGGGACGCCTAGCTTCGTTTTGCGATAGCCTCGACACGTTCTACTTTATCAGGAACGAAAAAGCCGCGCCATCGCGGCGGTTCGGTCTCCTCTCGCTCGTTAGCGACCACGAGCCCGATAGTCTCTGGGGAAACTAAGGATAGTTCTCCTTTGTTCCGAGTTAACTTATGGGGATCGTCGACTTTCTGTTCTCTATGCGATCTACTTAGATACGACAGAGACTCGGTCTTCATTCCTATCGTTGGTATCGAAACGTAAGTAACATTAAGAAGGTTCGAAGATTAGAGCGCTTAGATTGCAGATGTGTCTTGTTACTATATGATTCTATATATTCTTTCTGGTTACCTAAATTTTGTATCCTTTGTTAGATCCCTGTTGCTCTTCGACGCTCCTCAATTGTGTGTTCTCGCAATTTCTCATCACTATTACTCTTTAGGAATCTCCTATTCTAGGCAAACCTAGAAGATAATTCATCCACATCGATAAGCATTCGAAACATACTCAAAAGTTCTGCATTGCCACGTCTACTTATTCGCGCGAATGAGACAACACGCGACTGCTTCGTTCTTATTTACGAGGATAATAACGATTTCCGAGTCGATACGTACACGAATCAGAAATATCGAGAGGATAGTCTGGGATTCTGGGAGCTGGGTTACGTTTGCTTGGGTGGCCATCGCTATTCTCCACCAGCGGAGTAAGCCGTGCGCGCAACGACGTTGTAAATTGACGCGTTTACCGATAAACTGGCGTGTAGCGAATGAACTGCGAATTAATCAGCCGTCGGAGTGGGGCCGCGGGCTACGACATCGTAAACGGGACGGGGGAATATGTTTTATTCAAATTACGGTACAGGTGGACCCGTGCGCTCTGCCCAATGATCAGTAGGGATCTTTATCAACTGATCGCTGTGGATCACTGTGATCAACACCGGTAAATTATACTTTTCGTCGAGATTTGTGGAAAAGTAATCCCCCAGGAGAAATTACGAGACACCTGGAATGATCTGAGAAGGCAAATGGAGCTATTGACTGTTCGCAATGTATTTCAGCTTCAGAACAGAATATTATACAATTAAACAAAAAGAGTATTTAAGATCGATTAAAATAAAAATCGAATGCTCCTTAAGTGAAGCGAGATATCCTCTTCTTGGTCTGCTACTTATCGAAAAGTTATTGCCATCGAGCACCTATATTTAACGTGTATTCGATCGATTTCTGGAGCACATGACAGACATACGATCTTCAATAAGTATTATTTAACGATACCGTGAATTGCAAGCGGGTATCTTCGAAATTCGCGGTTATTTCTCCGTACGGACATACGAAACGAACGCTCGCGGGTCTGTTTCGAAACAACCAGTTCCACCGAAACGTCCGTATTTACGCGACGATGCTTCAGGAAATGCGAGGTACGTATTTAGCCGGTCGATTACCACCAGGAAGTTTCGAGCCCTTGGGTGGTCGTGACCGAGTGCGCCGTTCGAAATTCTGATAAACGATTGAGAACGAGCCTAGGGATCATCGAGAACCTCTGTTCGATGTGTTTCACGTAGTTATTTTTCTTTCGGAAATCGTTGATTTCCATCTACCTTGCGTGCAAGGTTCGCGTGCAAAATTTACTCGTGTCAAATTTGCATTTTGACAAGTTGGATAAAATCTAAGATACTTTTAGATACTTGATAATTAATTAAGCCTCTCAGAAGCTAAACTTGACATCGCTTTCGTTTCATTTCTAACATCGCTTTTCTGTACCTTTTAATTTACGAAATTGATCAACGTGGTTTCCGAGCGGTTCGATTGTCCTATTCATCGGCGATCGGACCACGTGTCCAGAGAAACGACGTAAAGGGAGAACTGTCTTACCTGGAACAGAAAGGTATAGAAAACTTCAGGAGGCTTGCGTATCATTTACGCGCGTTTCTTCACGCTCATCGACGCGTTCGCGTGGCTCTCGAAATCTCACGAGGCCAAAGCGGAGGCGTGAGAGCTGAAACTCCCGCTGACCGTAACATCGCCTCGTGTAAATGCGCGTGCATGTGTGCAGCACGCCTTAAAACCTCGCCATCAAGATTTATCCCCTGGAATATTATCAGGACGTTGGGGGAGTTCGATCGTAAAACGCTGGATCGTAACGCGCCAGCCTTCGAATCGATCCCGAGTCTCCTTCGAGACCCGGGACAGTTCCTTGAACCGATTAAGGCGTTTCTCATTGAACTCTCCTTTATCTGACCTCGTGAAAACACCAAGCGTTGTTCTTTCTATCTTTCTCGATATCGCTGACTCGAATACATGACCCAACCTGTAATATCTCTCTTAACGTCGCCGGTATTCGAGCGCAATTACGGCGCACGAATAATTAACATCGGTGCCAAACAGAAACATTGACATGGACACGACGAAGAGAAAGAACCTTGAACGAAGATCGCGAAGAGACTCAGAAATTTACAGCTGTACGTAAGGCGACAGAAAAAACGAAGATCTTTTACGAGCGAGACTCGCGATTCGATAGCGATGATCATCAGGCGCAATAGCACGTTTGATCGCGAAATTATGCGTCGATGGCTATCGATCTTGCGAAGAAGGCAAACAGCTCGTTCGTAATCTTAGCCTCTATTACGAGGGCAGCGTTCTCGAAGGTCTGCAAATCACTATCTTTCCCAGCTGTGCGAACACGGTGATCCTTTACGCGTGAAACCAGCGTATTTGCGGCATAATCGCGAGGAACAGCGCCTATGAAAGCGATCCCCGCACGTGGTAACTCTTCTGTCGGAGAAGGAAAGCGTGCAAAATCTGCCGCTTCATGGCGATACGCCGCCTCCAGCTATTCTCGTCAGCCAGGGAATTTACGTTTTGAATGGCGAATATTCAAAGTGACTTATGATCTTGTTGAAATTCGCGTTAATGCCCTAGCCGCTTGCATTGTTCTATTTTCAATATGTACATACGTAATTAATAAGAAAGAAACTACATATAGGCTGTATAAATTGAAAGTATATTTTGTCCTTTTAACTATACGAAATACACGAACATATATATATTAATAATATTCTGTCGTTTCATTCGTCTTTATAACTCTATAACTGCCATTCTGAAATTAGAAATCTCATGGACCAGTAGCTTAACAAACTTTTATCTTCCCATTCTCCAAACACCGAAAGAGACGTCCAATTGAAAATGACGTCCAGTCATCGAATCGACTTGCCGCTTCGTCAACTTGCTTTCACCCAAGAACCGCACGAATCACAGAACAAACACTCGTAGAAAAATTGTTGGAAGTTGAAAATCGGAAACCACAGAATAGGCTAGGTCCACGTCTTGGCGAACTTGTAATCGCGAACATCGTCTTCGGTGCGGTGCGGCGCGAGGGTGCCGCTGGTTGTGTTGCGTAACGCTGGCGCCAGGCCGCAGCGCCGCGGGGCCCAGCAATGACTCACCGAGACGAAGAACACTGGCCGAGGCTGACCCACCTATCGCGCAACCGAGGACCCGTCCAAGGTGCCTCGGAGACAGTTCGTGAGAGTGACTTGTTCGTCAGGACGATACGCGCCGGCTGACCTATTTTTTATTCCGTTTTGCGGCGGCCCATTCTT
>NT_176555.1:328810-340449 GCF_000188095.3 Bombus impatiens | reverse complement strand
AGAGAGAGAGAGAGAGAGAGAGAGAGAGAGAGAGAGAGAGAGAGAGAGAGAGAGAGAGAGAGAGAGAGAGAGAGAGAGAGAGAGAGAGAGAGAGAGAGAGAGAGAGAGAGAGAGAGAGAGAGAGAGAGAGAGAGAGAGAGAGAGAGAGAGAGAGAGAGAGAGAGAGAGAGAGAGAGAGAGAGAGAGAGAGAGAGAGAGAGAGAGAGAGAGAGAGAGAGAGAGAGAGAGAGAGAGAGAGAGAGAGAGAGAGAGAGAGAGAGAGAGAGAGAGAGAGAGAGAGAGAGAGAGAGAGAGAGAGAGAGAGAGAGAGAGAGAGAGAGAGAGAGAGAGAGAGAGAGAGAGAGAGAGAGAGAGAGAGAGAGAGAGAGAGAGAGAGAGAGAGAGAGAGAGAGAGAGAGAGAGAGAGAGAGAGAGAGAGAGAGAGAGAGAGAGAGAGAGAGAGAGAGAGAGAGAGAGAGAGAGAGAGAGAGAGAGAGAGAGAGAGAGAGAGAAAGAAAGAGAAAGACAGTACCAGTTTGAGTTTTCTGGGGAAAGCTCGGTCGACCTTGACGCCAACTGCGATTCTTGACCCCCGAGGATGAAGAACACCTTGCTGCCACTTCGATGATGCTTCAGCGATGACTATATGACACTTATGGAGCGTAATTTCTATAGCTTGAAAGCAAGAGCACTCGTTAAGAAATCTTCAGCTCTTCAAAAGCGAATTTATTAGGACCAAAAGAAGATAATTATTCTTTAGTTTCTATTTGTGTCTCCATGGCTACACGTGGTCATTGGATTTTCAGGTTAAGTATTTAGCAAAGGATCTCATACAGTCAAAGATATTTATTCAACCTAATATCGATTGTACGCTTTAAAAAGGAAGAAAAATCGCTGAAACAAGTGACACTAGGTTTGAGAACGAAGCCATGTACTACTTTTTCTTCGAACCACGTTTCGATCCTCGTGGTTCCCACAAATTCAAACCGCACCTGGTTCAAACTCCACCAGAAATTCAAATTGCCGGCTCGTCTTCGAAATAACGATCCAAGAAGTGGAAAGTACAAAATCCACCTACGCTGCAACGATCGCGAAACTTTCAAAGTTACGGAGAAAGGCGAGCGGTTGGGTGAAATTCCTAGAGGTTGCGTAATCGAGATGGCGAGGGAGATGACCAGAACTAATAAAAGGGCGGCGGAGACGATCTCGTGGAGAAGATCCGGCGGCACGGGAGCCGAAACGACGACGGGGTCTTTATTGCGCCGGGCCAGGATATAAAACTGCGGGTTACAAGGCTGAGCGAGCTCTGGCAAAACAGCTCGCAGTCGAGAGAGCCGGTCCACCGGGTTCGCGATCTCGTCGACCGACTACTTTCTTTCTCGGCCTCACGCGGCATCTCACGAGCAGTCTGACCTAAATGATCGCCGAATGCTCGCTTCGTTCGGGTTACTCGCTTTTATTTTAACGAAGCTGCTGCTGCTCCCTCGCGTACAAGTTGCTTTTCCATAGTTCGACCTTGTATTCCGCGCGTTAATCTATGAAAGGTTTTTTTTGCAATCTCGTGAGGAACAACAGCGATCGGTATGATCCAAACGAATTGTATGGCGCGTGAATATGAGAATACCGTGTCTTTCGACCAAGAAATCTCGCTCGTTATCGAAGGAAGGCAAAGATATCGCGGCTGGCAAATAACGCTTCGGTTCACGAGGAAGAGGCTGGCGCGCGAGCACAGTAATATGAACGCGATAATATTAATCACGGTTTCTTCTCGCGGAAGGAAGGATTATTACGGCAGAGGTGCAATCTACTAGTGGTCCCGCGCGCATCTACCGATGGCACCGCTATCGATCATTCTCCACCGCGGCGTAATACCATTGTCGAGCATGACTAATTGCCAGAGTGACCGAGTACCACGCTTGCCAATTGTAATTAACCGTCGCCCCGAGTGGAGAAGGCCTTCCTTCCAACTCACGAGGGATCCCCCTTGCTGTTTCCCTTCGAGGGACAGCCGGAAGATCGAGGATCGACCGAGCCACGGGAATAAAAAACGATGAAATTCGTGCGCGCGCGCACGCCGACGACGACCCGTTATACGCGACCGGTCGCAGACTCTCGGTATGTAATTAGAGGACTCGCAAGGACTCACGGGAGCCGCAGCCCGTGCAAAGGCCGCGGCGAATTTCCGTCGCAAATCGAATTTGCACGGTCGAATTTCCAATTTCTCCGGGGGCGATTTGCATAATTTATCGGACGTAAAATCTGCGTAATGCGACGTTCAACGAGGACGCGCGTTCCTACAGCGCTGACACGCCACTATCGAAATTACATCGGGCCACGAATTAACGTAACGAGCTGACGTCGTCGTCGTCTTTCGATTCCAGTGTCCCCGTCGATGAATGCGTACAGGTCGTTTCACAGGGTACGTTTCATGGACGAAAGTAAAAACGTGGAATCGCACGTTTGAATGATCGTGTAACGAGTCCGATAGCCGAATTGCCGATATCGCGGCGCTCCCGTGGTTATTTCGCTATCTTCAAGAGGCTACCTTGAGGCTGAACGTAGATCTTCTCGTTCGTCGAAAAATTCCTCGTGGTTTCTGCATTCTTTGGTAATCTCTACCAATAACTTGGTGAGATATCTCGACGATGTCACCGGTATTGAGCAAGTAATGGTTCGCTTCAGGAGTAAACTTAAATTTGTCACGGAGAATTTCGTAAGACGCATTCATCGATGTCCAAACTTTTTAGCGACAAATTTAAACGAGCATGAAATCATCAGGGAGATCGAAATATTTAATCAAAGCAAACGAAGAATCACAATTTATAAAACGTTTCTGAAAATCGTACAATATAGAAACATTTCGTAGCAGCCGATAGATCGATGGATCTCGAGAAGCAAGCCGGAGGAAAATCGCGGATTCCTAACCACAGGCCGTGATTACTAGCGTCGCGACACGGCAGTGTGGTATGCAGCGTCGAAAGCGACACCTCGTCGTGACAGAAACGTGACTACCAAAGGTCAGCGATGATGAAGGGAAGCGCAGCAGCACGCTCACCGGTGGAAAGGTGATCGACGCTCGATCGAGGGGGAGACTCGCGTACGCGTGGAATCGGCGGCGCTCGATGAATCTTGGCGAGGGACAACGTCCCCTTTAATTAGCGTATAAGAGGCGGCTCACACGGTGTGACTGATTGTCAGATCGTGCGTCGCCGAGGAAGTAACCAACTCGACTCTGAATCTGAAACGATGCAAGAGGCCGAGGAACCGACACGGAAAATTACAAAAATCGATGATTGGCGAGGAGCGAGCACGCCGAGCGGGTCCGTGCTGTTCGTGCTCTCGGGTAGCCCCAGCAAAAACCAACAAACGAGTTTCCCCTGGTGGCTACCTCTGTCTTCCACCTTCTACATGCGAACTCGAACGACCAACGACGATTCGTAAGCGATTCCCGTAGTCGCCGGCGGCCAGAATGCCTCGAAAATACGGGCTCCTCTTCCCCGGGCCAACGTCGATATAGAAACTCGTTTCATCGCTGCTCGACCTTCCCCGGCGAGAATCTTCTTCTTCCGGGCTTCTCTCTGACCACGGCGACGCAACGCTTCACGGCCTCGATAACGATCTGCCACCACCGTGCTGTCCCGGAATGTGTGCCAGCCTCGTTGCCCGTTGCCCGTTGCTCGTCCGTCACGCGCCGCGCGCGACAAAACACCGTCACGATCGATATTCGGACCTCCATCGACTGCCGCTCTCACGGTACTCCTTTCTTTTCCCAATCGCCGTTAAGTTTCGTGGAATGCTGGACTACTGGTCGTGATTGGTAGCACTTGTTTCTTACGGGGTCGTATCTTAATGGGACATTCAAGGTTATTTATTTGCTTGCAACGCATTAAAAATATTTTCTCTCAAAGATGGTCCATTCCGAATGAAAATTTGAAGATTTTTTTTACAGCTGTCTAGTAGGAGTAAACGACAGTTGCCGACAAAATGAATCGGCGGTACAATAACCTCCGGGAGTTTTCTCCCCTTGACGGGTTCCTGTTGCTGCTGTCGAACGAGCGGGCAGTAAATCGACCGCTCGGCTCATGTCTTCCGTCCCTCCTCGTCGCGCGAAGGCGTATACCGAACGAAAGCGTTCGATCAGAAAAACTGTCGGCGAGGCGTACACGTCGCATCGCGAACCACTATGTACGAAGATACGTCAAGATTACAAAGATTAATCTCCTACGGGAAGGAGAAACGCGTTCTCTGAAAAATTGCCGCGAAATTCATCGAACCGTCGAATAACTTTGTTGGCGATAGAAAAGAATGTTTCGGAAACTCTCGACAGAACACGCCCGATTTTTCTTTTCCATTTTCATTGCGTTCCAATAGCGTTGCATCTCGCAATTTCTATAAATTTGCGTTCCGAAATTCTACTCTTCTCGCGTTTTAAATTTATTTCCTAAGTGTAGGCGCCACGTAAAAAGCTTTCCTCGATAGTTCGATAAAGAAAACTCATAGCGTTCGTGATACTTTTAACAACAGTTTATCGCCTTGTTCGAGGTCTCTTGCCGAGCTTCGTGCATTTTCATAATTTCATCGAGGCCGGGTCTATCAATTAGATAAAGAGTACGGGTGTTGGGTATCTAATGGAAAGTCCGGTCCGCGAGATCCATTAGACGATAGCGTTTCTGGTATTTTCGACAATAACTCAGCAACCTTGTTACCGAGTTGATATCTATGCATCGGCTTTTAGCGGGAAGCGTATTAAACGAAACGGTTAAATTAGAAGAACCACAAACTGTCGGTATAAATCCCGGTGATAAGATATATCTGCAGATAAAACGAGTCGACGCCGCAGAAAGCTTTCCAGTGAAAATAATTTCGAACGTGTTAACGATCGTTGAATAGAAACCAGATGACATTAAAAGAATTGTCATTGGCTTTAACTGCGCGAATGATGAACGTGTCCCGTTTGTTTATGCCTGACTAAGATTTTCTTTCTTTTTAGAGATACGTGACTGGTACCAGCGACAATGATCTATCTCGTGTTCCTTAACAAACCTATGTATTTAATAATAAGATTCTCCCTTCCTCGTAGCAACAGCTGTTACTCTAAGCTTCGCTGAAGCAACAACGAGAAAGTTGTTGTCGCATGGTCTGAAAAGTATCCAACGGATATCAACTTGTAGAAACAGCTTGTCTACATTGAAGCAATGTAATCAGAGTGGCACTTGAATTTCGTTTCGTTTTCAAAGCGATATTTCTTCCTACCAACAAATTTTCCATGCGCAAATTCATAGCGTAACGACCGCCAACCTCTACATTTCGCAGGCACATTTGTTTCTGTGTACTCGTTATTTTTACCAGGCAGCAAACAGCGATATTTGTTCACGACAATGAAAAAGCACAAAGACGTAGAGAAACATTGGGCAACAAGCGGCAGCTTTTTCAGGAAACATGCAACCTCGACAAAAAGTTTCTCGTTGTTGGTTGCGCGAGGACGCAGCTTTGGAATCCTGCGTACACCGGAACTCACACAGACGACTAGAAAACAAATCAATCGTCGTCGATGCAGAAGCATTCCTATCCCATCGAGCGAACTCCCACAGCAAGCATCGTCGACAGAACGAACGAAAACGCCAGTGTTGCACGAAAAAAAGCGTCCGCAGGGCGCACGAAGGCAGGAACTCGTATCAGGCCGAGGCTTTAGAGAGCAGTAAAGCATCGAGTGGAAACGTCGTCCGTGGATCCCGCGACGCGAACAGCCGCAGGCAGTGGCATAACGAATGTCCGGTAAAACATGACCGCTCGCTCGAAACGCGATGCGCCATGCCGAGGGATCGGGCGGACGCGAGTCGCGAGCCCCGCAAGGACGACCACGAGAGAAGAGTACAGTACCGGGATACGGCAGTTTAGACATCGATTTGCAAGGGAAACTCGATAGAAGAGAACTGCTGCAGGTCGTCGTTATGCGCAGCCAAAAGAAAAACGTCTGCGCTCCTGTTCGCTCGATGTCCGCGCGGCGCCCCCTTGGTCGTAGCCTCTCGGAATTTACGAGCCGGCAGACAGCGAGGATCGACGACCGATACACGTCCAGATCCTATCTAACGGGTGTCGTCCGCGAAACTGACTTACGAACTGACGCAACCAGTCGGTTTGCGAGAGGGATCACGAGATACGCGGTGGTTCGTGGAAAGATCTGCGAGACGACGTTCTCTCAGATTTAAAGACACGAAGGGTGGAGTTCCAGGCCGAGTTGGTTCCTTAAATCGAGCGGTGCTTAAGACGACGTAAGATCGATCGTATCGCTCACTGTGTACACGATAAAATGCTACTACAGTCGTTCTGTACAGTAGTCCATTAGCAAACTATGCAAACTCCTAACACGCAAATCGCCAATAATCACAGTAATCGTATTTACGATTTTCTTAATAATACCACCACGCTACGTGTCGATATCAAAGGGACGGTCGCACAGGATAGTCGCGCAACGGTTGCCTGAATTTCGCATCAGTCCGATATCAGGCAGGTTGTCGCACGGTCTAATTTGCTTATCGGGAGAAAGAGAGTGTTGCGGCTGGAGCGCCGGCAAAAAGGCATCACGGCAAATTAATAAAGGCCAGCCGACGGGATAAGATACGGGTTCCGTGACGGCAAGACGAAAAGTGCAACGACATGGCGAGCCACCGCAACGAGATTCACAGATCCTCTTAATCGATGACGCTGCAATTTATCTCGCGATCGTGGCGTTACGCGCGCTAACCCCACGCCTATCATGTCCGTCGTGGAACGTTCGATTGTATAACGCGTTGCGCAAGAAGACCGCGCGGAATCCTCCGGCGACTTTTCGCCGCGTCCACCCTACTGGTAGCTGCTTGACGGGCTATCTGCAACGAGAGCAGAGGAGAAAAGAAGAGAGAGAGAGAGAGAAAGAGAGAGAGAGAAAGCGAAACGGGCAGGAGGAAACACGGTGGTGATCTCGCGGGAACAGCGAGGGAGGAGTAGCGAGAGAAGAAGGGAGGAAAACGGAAAGGGAGAGGGAGGAAGAGAGAAAGAGCACATCAAAAGAGCACGACATTGGTCGGGCTCCCTGGAGACCCGGTGGCGGCGAGGGCAACCGAGGCCAGGAGCCACCTCGTGTATCGGTATGAGGACGAGGAACGAGTCATCGAGGTAGTCCGGCCGATTCCTGGTAGGGCCGGCTAAGACGTGCCTCGAGAGACAACTAACCGGCAGTGCTATGCCGTCTGGACCAGCTCCTCCTCGATATGACGCTTTGTATCTTCTCCTCCTCCTCCTCCTCTTCCTCCTCCTCCTCGTTGACTCGCTCTCTCGGTGTCCTGGCTTCGTTCCTCCGTTTTCTTCCGTCTCGTACGCGTCGCCTCGCTCGCAGCAGACTGGCAGGCAACTGCGTGCTGTCAGAAAAAGATGATTCTCCGTTGCACGTGCAGATAGCAAATCACGGTTGCATCGCTCGACCCTGTCGCATATCGGAGAACGTCCTCGTACGGTCGCCGCTTTAGTTATGCTCGCGCGATGTGCGAAAATAGTGTTTATTTATGAGTTACCGCATGTGCGTTCGGCAGGTTTCGCCTGCATCTTTCTGAGTTTATCGGAAAAATGTAAGATACGATCTCCGAGTAGCAGCCTAGCTCACCTTTCGCTCAATGAAGACCTCGTTCGTCGAAAGCCAAAAGGTCATGCTCCTTCTAGAGACGTACTTGGTAGAACTTGAAAAGGGACCGAGGCGCCAACGTCGTGCGAACAGTGATCGAGTCTTCCGTTTCCTCGACCGATCTCTGTTCGAGGAGCAAGTGGAGGTAGAAGGCATAGCGAATGACGAAGCACCTGTAATGCTTGTCCTCGACGAGGCACTCGGCGCTCTAGCACAATTATCATCCATTTACCGGCCATCAAGCAGTTAGGAACGATTACGGCTATCATAGTCGGTTTCGTCAGCGACGCTCGAGCAAACGAGGGTGACGGACGACCGGTCGTAATGGTGCTCGTCGCGCGCAGCCCATCAAACGATTAGCGGATCCACCTGTCATCGTAGATCCCAACCGCTCCCAGCGACGCAGCCCCATTATCATCGCATCAAGGCGCCCTAATGCCGCGTATCCGCTCTATACCGATCGCACAGGCTCGATTCCTTCGTGAAACTCGCTTGTCCGACCTTACGAAACGCTTTTAACAACTAGAATACACGCTTTTTCAGCAAAATGTCACGATACCCAACGAGAGATCGAGATCTCTTGACCTATGAGAAATGATGTAACGTATGCAAATGCTGCATCTATTAACCCATTGCATTCGAAATTTCATCCCGATTAGTTTATTCTCGGTAAACAACTATTAACACCGATATATTTATATTAAATTAAAAGAGCACAGGAGAGAATGTATTTTATACAATAAAACTGGAAAGAAACGGAAGAAATAGAATAATCTACTCGAACAGTGGATCGCAAAAGATCGATACAAAGCACGAACGAATCTCTTTCCTCCGAAAACAGAACGTTACCGTTACGCGCCACCCCATCTACGGCTATTATTTACGACTGAATGTTGTATTTTATCGAACGCTTATTTCACGCAGCAAAACGATTAACGAGCCGACGAGGAAAAAGCTGGAACCGGCAGAAAAATATCTAATCTTGACGCCGCGGCGCGTCCTGAACGTCGTAAAACATTTCCCGCGTCGACAGATCCGTCAGCTGATTGCGCCAACGAATTTTTACCGGAGCACTTCTTGTGCCGGGGGGATACCGCGCGCCGGTTGCGCCACGGCGACACACGTATACGTATGTATGGGTGAAACGCGAGGCGACCAACCGAAGGTAGACCGGAGGTTTTGCGCAGGAGGACGAACGAGGACCCCAGTGTTCTTCTCTCAGTTTCATCTCTTTTCTTCGTTCGCCTTCTCTCTTTTTCCCTCGACCGTGGCCAATGAATGCCGATCCACTGATGCGTCGTCGGCTGGTTTGACGAGGCCTGATGGATGCTCCTGGAATCCCGGGACTCCGCTCGGACGCGAGCACGCAACGAGCAAAATCGCGGTTTAAATCGGCAACACGCGCGGTTAGATATTCCCCGGACCGGTCAGACCCCGATACAAACGATCGCCGCCCCTATTGTGTGTATCGGACACTGTACACCTAAGCCAGTCACGGTCCGTTTCGATAGAGCTGGAAATACCGGCCAGCGAACCGATATCGCCGCTCGATCCATCAGGACCTGGATTCCTGTCAAGACTGGTTCCTCCTCAGAGAATGCTGACACTGGTGCTCGTCTCGCGAGCGCAAACACGCCAAGCGCGAACTTTCGTCGGTATTTGGAGAACCGTATCAAAGCTACACGATGTCTAATTCGTTTACGAAGAACATTAGATACACGCGAAATTCATAAATTTTGAAGTCATCGAGAAGAATTTCTTTGTAGAATTTGTGAAATTGAACTGTAACAGAATATTGCTCTCGTGGATGTACGAAACACCCATATCCATGATAAGCGATATTAATACGTTCAAGATATAGAAATTAGGATAGTTAGCCTAATCCAATTTCGTTTAATAGCATCACGGTGGAATCTTTGATTCGTAACATCGACAACTCCAGCCAGCCTGTGACGCAGGATATCTTTTCATCGATAATTCAAACCGGAATAGGCCCTGTGATAAAATCCTCCTATTGAGGATTCTGAGGAGGGCACGAAGCGACACAGGTCGCTGCCGCGAGTGATTTACCGAGGAGTAAATTCAGACGAGCACCGAGTCTAATTAAGATCCGAGTGGCTGGTCACAGGACCGTTCTGGAAACGAATCATACATTTGTTACGAGCTTACGCAAAAGAGGAGCAGTTTCGAGGAAACAAATTAGCGTCCCGTTCGGTCCAATTATTCCGCGCTTTGAGGAAGTGGCGTGAAAAGCCGCGCGCCGTGACTTCTATTTTCGCGCTTTCGTTCCGCCGCGATGTAACAGAATGAGGAATGAGGCCAATTAAGCACTATATCATTAGCGGCGACGCGGTCGAGACAAAGTTCGTTTTCCTGCCGAGTAAATCATCCGCGGCTTTTGCTTAGCTAAAACCAACGCTCACTCGATGCTTTAATGGTACTCGCGCACGGATTTCAGCGTTTTGTGGCGTCTGATGGATTATGACATTGAACAGATCTGTTTCTGATCTTCGGAATGTTCGCCATAACTTGGGATTTGCATCGGACGGTGAACTTGCCAACTGTGTTGCAATCTTCTGCGTTTACGTTAAGCAAAAGCGATACTATTCGATAGCCTCGTTTCAAATTGATGTTTTGACTGTATCTTCGATTACACAGGATCACGGAACGCAACACAACTTGAAATTCTTCGTCTAATGAAACCACACAAATCGCGCTCAAGGCCGTAAATCCCTCGAGATAAAAAGCTTGCGATCTCATCGGTACAGAGGAAGAGGAGGAGGAAGAGAAACGACGCGTTAAAGGTACAGCTTAGTAGGTAAGAAGAGAAGGAAGATCCATCGGTGGTTGTGCACCGTGCACGCGAACAGCGCGGATCGAAAACGCGAGTAGTATCCCGTGGCGAGATTAGTGAAGCTTCCAAGTTGCCCCATTAAGGAAACGGCGACGTGGCCAACGGATGATTCGTCTAAAAGCGCCGCTTCAGCCCCGACGGATTCGTCCGAATTAATATGCGAGCGTTGGTATCTCTCATCCCGTCTACGCGGCGATATTAAAAGCTTGGGGCCGCGCGCGCGTCGTTAACGCTAAAGCGGTAGCCAAGAAAAATCGCCTAGCCCGATCTGGGAATAATTCATCTGTCAGTACTTGAAAACGGGGCGCGCGCGTCTTATGGGAGGGTGCAGGTGCGCGCCTATTAAACGTCGGCGACGAAAACGAATGACGCGAATAAATCTATTCGTAAATAATTCAAAGCGAGGAAGAGAACGAACGATTGCAAAGGAGTGCCTTTCAGATCGCGCGCCATTATTGTCGTTTCAGCCCGGTGAACCCGGCTCGCAACCCCTGACCTCGCTGCCTATCGATCTGCCACGAGGATGCTCTTTCGAGCGCATCCAGCGTTGTCAGGCTGGTCGAGTTTTAGGATTCTATTGCTCGAGGTTAATCAGAGAGGTTGTACGAAGGCTGGTGTAATTGCGAGAAGACATCGGAAGAGAAATGCAGACGGTTTAATAGTCGAGCGTGACTGCTTGCAAACACGCTGCTCTTCGATTTTAGGATATTTATTGCTACCTCTTCGATCGAAAATGGCTTTCTAACAAGTTGCAAAGAAGCCCGCGCGATTGCTATTTCTTGACGACGATAGAAATAGGCTATAGGTTAATAATCGACGTCCCACGAGGAGACGCGTAGAATCTCGCGGTACGGCAGGCCACGATTCCCGAGGGAGAGTGGCGCAAGAACGGAACAGGCCCGTCGTCCAAGCAAGCGTCGAACGCATCCACCTAGCTGGGTACCATATTGTAAACGAATCGTCGTACGAGCTAGACGATCGACGTCGAAGAAGAAGAACAGGTGGACGGTAGTAGCTCGCAGCGGCCGTTACCTCCCCGTTTCCGGGAACCGAGAGGGAGAGAGAGAGAGAAGAGAGCGAGGTAAACGGTTGTCCATGTGTCCAGGTAGGCTAGAATAGTACCTAAACTGCTGGAAAGCCGCGCGGCAG
>NT_176555.1:328169-328679 GCF_000188095.3 Bombus impatiens | reverse complement strand
GATCAGTGTGCGCGCGCGGCAGTAACCCAAACGACCGACAATATAGCCTGTACGCGTCGCCGATAGAAAAAGGGGGAGGCGAAGAGGAACGATCTTCCACGTTTCCAAGTCGCGTTATTATCGCTGATCACGTAGCTACTTAGAAGCGGCTCTTCTCTCTCCGTGGCTTTTATACCGTAGGCATCTCTACTGGGCAAGGTAGTCGGGTGAGCCAGCCTGGTTTTACTCGTTCGGTCCCTGCTGCTTCAGCTACCGCATCCTCCTCCCGGCATCTTTCTCCCTCTTACCTTGCCCGATCTTTATTCCACCTCTTTCTACCGCTTCTGCTTTTGCTGCTGCTGTGCTTCTTCTTCTTCCTCCTCCTTCTCCTCCTCCTATGCTGCTGCTGCTGCTGCTGCTGCTACTGGCCTCACCGATCTCGCGCTGGTTCTCATTCCACGCGTTGCGCCAGCGGCTTTGTAGGTATTTGTGCCTCGGTGCAGACGAGCAGTCCCGGCTCGGCCAGACAGC
>NT_176555.1:325980-328144 GCF_000188095.3 Bombus impatiens | reverse complement strand
AGCTTCCAGGAATTGGTGCGCGCGGGAAGAAAGGAGACGCTTGCCTCGCGGTGTGGAGAAAAGCGCGAGCTGTGACGAACGGGACGAAGAGGGGATCGGAGAAGCCGTAGGGTGACTAGACGGTGGGAACCTTTCCCGGCGAATGAAGGCAACCCGACACGTCCTATCGGCCGGTCTTGTTTTGACGCCGAGTCGGCCGAGGTGCATCGACCTCAAAGGTCGTCGTGCCATCCCTGCCAGACGGAAAAGCAGCCCGATCCTCCGCTTCCGTTGCGCTCGCGCCGGACCCGCACCGCAAAAAGGTAACCCTTTCGCCACGTGTACCAACACCTGCCGTGCTCCGGGAACGCCACGCTCGACCAAGCTTTGCTAAACGTCGCCACTTTTTGGATAACGGGACAAGAACCGTCGTAGAGGACGTGTGTGGATACGGTTCTACCGTTAGTTAATAATCTTAGATAATTTCCTGACTATCCTTATTCGCGATTCTTCGTCGAGAATCTAGAACATCGACGCAACTTCCGGCGATCGATCATCGGTGCAACTTCCGGCGTTCGAAGATCGCGACGCGACTACTAACGAGACGAAGCCCGAGAGTGGCTTTCCACATCCCGGTTGCTGCGTCAACTAGCCACAAAGTGGATGCCGTTTCACCCTGACAGGGCGCAGATACGTTTGCTGAAATAGTAGACGCCTGAAAGGAGTTACTTCGTCGATAACGCAATAACGCGTTCCCGGTCGACTCTGGCGACTGGCTTCCGTTTCGTCGTTTTGCGCTTTCAGAGGCGTTAACCGGCTTCGCCGTGGTAATAAATATCGTGCCGGACTTTTAAAGGAATTATTTCCCCGACGCGGTCGCGGCCATGAGAGAGGGCTTACGAGCTAAATCCGCTTAAATTACATGCACATCGGAGCGATCATTTAGCAAAACAGTAACGCATGCCTTCGACTCTCGGGGCGTCCACGCTGGACGGTGACTTTTATTCACCGGGAAGAGAAGGCCTCTTCCTTCTTTCGCGGTGGGAGAGACGCGAGCTGGACTAGGCACCACAATAACTATCAAGCGGAGCTTATTGTCCTTCCTTCAGGGATGCCCCGGCCAGGGCCAGCCGNNNNCCAGCCGAGGGGTAGCCCATTGTTGAAGACATACGCGTGTACGTCCGGCAATACGCAGCCGCCTTCTCTCTCGCCGCTCAAGATCTATCGTTGGAATTTGCGTATGTAGATTAACTCCCCTGCCGGGGCCTATTGTTCCCCGAAGAAAGAGGCGAGGACGAGCAGGGGGCCGCGAGTATCTCTCCAGAGGTATACACCCGCTCGTTAAAAGGTGACTTTGCCGGAACAGAGAGATGCCGGTGATGAGGAACGCGCTCGGTCTCGGTTCGTTTCAGTTTGCCCGGATATCGCGCCATTGCACTCTCCTTGATAGCTGATTGCACACGGGTAGCACAAGTATTTACGGAGGAACGATGACAATTTAGAGGTCAACGGGCGAACCTATGGATCTACGTTACGACGATTAACGGTTGTTGCTATCGAACGACTCGGATTTCAATTATCTAACGATGGATAGATTTTTCTTAGACACGCGATCAGACACCGCTGTATTCATCGAGAGCGACACGAGAACCAAAGAATCCACGCAAGTGTACTTATCGTATTTTCCTCTTCGTACTATACCACGTTTGTTCCATATCAAACGTACCGTGTCTAAACGTATGTGATAGTCTTTCAGATAGATCAGATGGAAAGAAGCGACCTTAAACGTCAGCCGACAAGGTTTCCATCGAACCGACGGTATCCGGTGATCGGTGACTGCCATTCGCGTGAAATCAGCGCGGCGCGGAATTTCTGAAACCTATGCGCACTACAGGCAAGAAGAACATCGAAGGCTAAAATACAGTGGCAATTACTTCGGCGGCGACATGGCCTGGACCAATTAAAGGCGGAGAGCTCTCGGCGAGCGAGGACATCCCGCGACCCGTGAAATCTAATGCGATCGAACCGCACAGCCACCGGTTCTCTTCTCTTTCTGGCCTCTTCTTCACGGTGTCCGCTCGCCGGAGTACGCGCGTGCGTGTGCGCTCTCGGCTGCGTGCGTGTCCGGGTTCGTAATAAAAAAATTGACGACATCGCCACCGCGCCGGCGACACGACGGCTCCCC
>NT_176555.1:323491-325229 GCF_000188095.3 Bombus impatiens | reverse complement strand
CGCCGACCAATAGCTATTGATCAGCGGCTCTCTTGTGCCGAGCGTGGCCGACGGCTCTGGAAACCGCGCAACAGATCCTTGGGCCGAGCAATTCGAAAGGGACTGCGCACAAGCTTGCCCCTTTAAAGCTGTTCACAATTTATTTCAAGCACCGCCGTTACAACGCTTCTGTTTCCGTTCACGATCCCACGCTGCTCGAGATTTTCCAACGCATCTCCGATCCAGCGGATTTCAGCTATGCAAAAACGAGAATTTCCGACTCGTGTCGAATCGACGTGACTCGAGATTTTCGGTAGATTCAACGTGATTGGAAATTTTTAACGGTATTCGAGGTATAGAGTAGAATTAAACGACCGAAGGTTTGGGTTCCAGGGGGAATCACAGTGACTAGGGACTCTTCGATTCGATCGACGTGGCTGAAGATTTTCAATAGAATCGAGATGATCAGGTGCCTTCGGTACTCGAAAATAACTCGATAGACTCTTTGTGGTATTTCGTATAATATTCAGGTCGTTGAATTTCACTGTAATGCGCGTAACTTTAATGAATGATTCGACCATCGATAACCAGATTGTACAAGCCCCGACAAAGCCGCAGGTAAGAGATTGTCATCGTTGACAATCGCACGAACTATCGACGCGTAACTTATACCTGCTTCACGGTTGAAAGTCGTAGGTCGCACAGGTGGTAATAGGTAGACTCGGCTCGCTCGTTCGTTATCCACGACGTTGTTCTGCATCGTTTACTAGCTCGATTATCGTCCGAGAAATCATCAACTTCGACGTGGGTCTTCTGGCGAACGAAGCTTTAAAGCGTTAAAAAGATGCTCGTTTGCGCGAATATTCCTCGTACTTTCGATTTTATTCTTCAAGAATTCCTTCGTGCATCGAAACCAAGACGATCGATAGAATTCGAGGGATTCACGAAGAAGACGATGAACTCGCGGTGGAACCACGATCGAAGGAAACCCTTTACGAACGATTTACGATTTCCTGAGCAGACGAAACGCAACGATTATCGTTTACAGCCGGTGAAGCGCCGTTATTAGGCCTCGTTCCGACTGCCGAACGTAGATGAGACAATCGTGAGAACGCAATTGAGTCTCAACCAACGATCCAGTCAAGGATTCGCTCTAACGTGCATCATCCTATCGGTGCATCGGATTCTGCAGTCTCTTTCACGGTCTTCGAAACACCTAATGGCTACTTTCCCGAATAAAAGAATCGATTGTGTTCGCGATAAGACTTTCGGCAAACGGGCAATCAAATAAAGGCTCGTTCGAGCGACGGTGCACACCTATTACCATTTAGAGACTGTTTACACTAGAAACGAACTCAGTATCGCCATATACGTTCCGTTCACCAGCGAACCGCGCGATTTGAATAAGCGCCGGGTTTGAAAACGTTTACGCTGAGAAGAATGCGTTTTCTCAGACGTACGATAATTATCTCACCGTGAACCGACATAAGAGCACAGATATCACATAGAGACAAAAAACTTCCACATTGTACAAGCGCATCGAGGAAGAAAAGGGACGAAGAGAGCATCGCTGTTGGTTGTGCGTGGGAATGCGTTTCCATTAAATCGGTCGATTTCTTGCCGGTCACAGACGAGACGTCGAACGCGCCTCGAAATCGAACATAAAGCACGGTAACGATTCTCGGTCAGGATGTCGTGGACTTTCTAGGATGCTTCTTCGGGGTTCGCTCGCCGCTTCGATCATCGATCTTCCGCGTCT
>NT_176555.1:315944-322956 GCF_000188095.3 Bombus impatiens | reverse complement strand
ACGCGGTGAACGGTGACACGGAAGGCGTCGCGAGCTTGATTTATGAATATTTTTCTCGAAGACAGGTATATACCGTGTTGTATACGGTACGGTGCCCGTTCGACGCGCTCGAGAGCCGATGATTTTCGATGTTGATTTAGTAGAAGGTGTAACGACGGTCGAGCATGTCCGTGTTACGAAATTATTCTTGGGAAGAAGACTAGACGATGTTACAAGACGCGATAAGGTATCGTAGGAATCTTGTTGTGCCATTCTCGGATCACGCGTAGCATTCGAAATTCAGTCAGTCGTCATAAACAATCTCCGCGAAATTTCCCTTGCCGCGATATTCGAATGCAAATTAGATGTCATCGTGAATGGCGATCAAATAATTGGATCAATCGTATACGAAACGCGATAGCTGCGTTCTTCCTTTAATCGGCAAGCCTTCGCCAGTTAATCAATTAAATCAAATTAGCCGTCACGCAAAATATCCAACCTAGAAATGCCAATTTTGGATCGGAGCTCTCTATCTCCCTAAACCAGAAAGTTCGCTCCGCCGACAGAAGCGATGAAGGAGGGTTTAAAAGGAGCAGAGAGCAGGGTCCGCGCGAGGTGTGTTTCAAAATCGCGGCACGACCTTGTCGGCGAGGACGCCGCGTTTCTCCGATCGCGTTGTGCCCGATCGGTGCCTCTCGATCCCCGTCGATCGGCCGCGGTCCCGTCCAGCTGACCGATGACTAAGATTACACGGCATCGGCCGATTGTAATTGGCTCGTGCAAAACCTATCGCGTGCGCTCGTCTCTAAAACGCAGTAAATCAGCAGACGGGTTAAGGATCGCTTATAAATAACCAATTAGAGACACCTGCGTGTTCGTGCTCCCGCGTCCAACACAACCAACCTTATATCCCGGCGGAATGCAGATGCGCGACTCCCGCTTTGATCTTTATTCTTACGCGGTCTCGTGCCGCTGTCCTTTGTATCGGTATAGGTATATTGTATGTACAGGTATATATACCAGCTGGCATTTGTACCGGTGGACGTTTTGAAAAAAACGCGATGCTGATTAATAGGCGAACTCGCTGGTGTTTCCAAGAGTCTTCCGACGAGATCCTGGCCGCGAAAGCGCGCGTTGTTTCACGGACACACCTGTGTTTCGCGGACGATTCAGGAATCTACCAAGATTTCTGAAGCTGAAGCAGGAACTGGATTCGATGAATGGGGAAAGACGCGAGTTTTATGCCTCTTGTTCGTTCTTATTCGAATGTCTAGCTTCTATCTTGCATGTTGTCGATAGATAGGTGAAATATGAGAGAAAGCATTGCTACCGAATATCGATCTGACTGTTTGTTCAAATTGATCGTGTTAGATAGGCGGTGATATTTCTTTAATATCTCGACGCCTTTAAGTTTCAACATCGGTATCCTAACTACGGTTAAACGTAGAGAGTAGAGGCAAGAAAATCTCACCTATGAACCCCCATTCGCTGGATGACGCTCCGCGAACCGGCGGAACAAACAAAAAGCGACGCGAGTAGAGGACAACGAGGACAGCTAGCCGGTAGGCGATCGACGACACAGAGAAAGGAGACGGACAGCCAGGTAGAAGAAGAAAGAACAGAGGCAACGAACACGGAGGCTCGCGTCACGGCGTACACGGTGCGCGGATCTTTGTTTGTGTTGATCGCGGTACAACACGCCACGCAGGGACACATCTGGCCGCGTGGGAAGATCGCGCTCTCATTCTCCATCGACCACGACGAATCATGGATAGGTTTATTCTATTTTATCGAAATTCCCCCGTCTCAATACGATTATCTGTTACGAAACGAGTTCGGAGGTGTCGATCTGCGAAACCAAATAGGAATCGCGACGCGCGAAGTGACAACTTAGCATAAACTGTCGTGAGAGTAGACTGTAGAAAACGTATCAGCTTGTCCACGTGGATCTTATAGTTTCTTAGTACTCAGCCGCACAAGCCAATACTTGTTAATCAATAGCGTGTTCGTTTTCGTTGCCGACTGAACTTTTTAAACGATTGCAAATAGAAGTTGGACAATTAATAAAATTTGCCGAAGAAAGGCATCATGTTAATTCGAAACGAACGCGATAGGATTACCGAGCCGTAGTTGGACCACGCATCGTCCGCTCTTATCCTTATCTCGGCGCGGTAATTGAATTAAGTCGCCTCGTTATTTCCCGCGGTAATCTCGTGTCCGCACGGGGCGGCATCGCCACAGCGAACTCCTGGCGAACGACTCCTTGCTTTATTGCCTGATACAATTTGTCCAGAGGCCCGTTTTATTTATCATACCGTGGACGCTTCCGAGAAGCCAGGCCTGGCTGCTCGATAAGTCTGCTGAAAAGAAACAGGACGAGAAGCAGCGACGAGGAACAGGGGTAGGTGGAGGGTTGCGAAGGCGGGCAGTCACTTTAATTTACACCGTCCATGATTTATCCCGCGGCAGCGTCACTTCCGTCTGCGACTCGCCCGCCAGTCCCCCACTCTTTCTCTCTTATCCCCGTGACTTATTCTTTTTTCTTCTCGTTTTCGCCGCGAGTTTTCGGGAGAGCCTCGCGGTTTTTGATTTACGATCCGACCTTCGAGGCAACGGCATGGAAAGGCTGACTCCGGAGGAAATGGAGAGGAACGCGACACTGTACGTGGCCGTGCGTACGACAGAAAGAGAAAAGCCGATGCTGTCGTTTTATTTCGAGTCACTTTCGACAGTCGCCTCGTTACTCCGTTGAATTTACGGCGCATCAGATATATCGCTCTGCGAGAGACCCGCGGCTCTCGTCGAATCTCGTACTTGAATCCTCAGCCTGGGATAAACGCGCGAAATTATGGCAAAGATCTGTCGCTTCGAACCATTGCCATAGCCATTGGCTAACGATGATTAATAGATCTCTCGTTGGTCGTGGAACACGTCCGTTTCTATATTTTCGCGAACGAAACGATTTTTCAAACCTTCGTATGGTCGATGTCGCGGAATCTACCAAGTCTTTGCCAACGAATCTACTACGCGTCTACCAACCTCCTCCGTTCTTCTTCTGCGTCTCCTCCTCCTTAGAACCCACGGCACAGGTTGTTTAAGGCTCCTTCGCGAGTAATAGAAAATTCTATGCCAAGTCAAAGCAAAGAATTAGACGCTATACCGCGTTTCAACATTTACAAAACGACGAGAAAGCGCGTCTAACCCAACAACTCTTTCTTCCTCGTTACTTCTTAATCGCAATTTTGCCTGCATCACTTTAACCGAGTCAACCACCCAGTCGCGAACAACATAAAGTATCGAACGACTCGGTACCATGTTGTATGCATTCCTCGACCGACGATTCCATCGTCCTCGAGGCACAACAGGAAGAAGGCAGCATCGAAGGAAAAAATAATCCACGACGAGTGCACACGAGGCGAGTAATTTAAAAGCGGTGCAGGGTGCAAGAGGAAAGGATGGAGTCGATTTCGTCTTATTTCGAGATGAAATCGCGAACGTATCGGTCGGCAGCGACGCGAACACCGGCAACGGTGCCAGAAAGATTGACTTTATCTCGTGGCAGACCGATGTTCCGGCCAATGGGACCCATCGTCCTGCGACGGGCCTCTTCTCCCGTTTTAAATCCGACAGGAATTACCAACGAGGGTACAATATGTCGGGCCCCATTAAAATTTCAAGCGATGCAAATGAAAGTTTTTCGGACCCCGCCACCGACGCCTGACAACGACTGTTCGTCCGTGCTCCCGGCTTCGCTTTATGCGCCGCTCCGCTCGAGTGACAGCGGACCGGCGGAACTTCGCAGCCGCATAATTCGTCCACCGGATGGAATTAATGGCCCGTCCGCGAATTTATTACTCGTCGAATTCGCGGACAGTCCGTCACGGATCGACGGTAAATCGACGCTGATGCTTCGCGAGATTTTTTCGGGTGGTATTGTGCGAACGATAGTCGAATGAGAAGGGAACGACTATTCGAGATTTTAGGGTAAGATATTGCGTGTGAGATTAACGGTCGAGGAATTCCATACATTCGTTTCCTTCTCTCTCTCTTTTTTTTGTATAGAGATCTTGATTCATGGATGTACGAGATGTACGCAGGACGTGATAAATAGAACTTTGGAAAATCAAAGTTTCGTGTTTAGAGTGAACAATTGAAAATTACAATCTTTTTTTTCTTGCGACGAATTTCTGTCGAATTTCACGAGACTTCCCACGTAGATACATAGGGTGGATTAATACGTTTACGTCGTTGGTTAATACCTTTAATATCTTTTTCGAGGCTCGACCTTAAATTCTGGTAAATCGTTATTTAGTTTCACGCGCATTTAGAACGCAGACACCTAGCAATTTTCACCATAAACGCGATCGTAGGGTGTGGATAATGGTACTTCATTGGCGCTTGCTTAATGAACACGCAACGCCAATGGAACCCAAAACAATAGACCATAAAATTAACCTTTCCGTAGAATCGTTGATTATTATCGCAGCTTTCACGGTGTCCCAATCTTCGTTCGAATAACATTTCCAAACACGAGAATTACCGCGAACTTTATTACGAATCCGGCCAATCCCATAACAAACATCGAATCATCATTTCCGTAACTTTCTTTTTTTCCCCACTTAACCGTACGAATTCTCCTTTCTCCGCGTATGAAAATCATTTCTCACGGGACAAAAACCGTTTCTCGGTCCATTCATTTCTTTGACGAATGATTTCGAGCGTGCAACCAGGAGAAACGCAGGAAGAGGGGCAGTTGGAATTCAATTACGATTTGCGGAATTACCCGTGCAAATGTACGAGCTCTTGATCACGTGCACGCGTGATTTCGAGGCCGCGTTTCGTCCGAGTGCCGTCCCTTAATTAATTTCGTCGTGAGATTTACGGTGCCATTCGTTACGTTCAATCGCGCCCGTATCAATATTCATACAGCGAATAGAATGAAACGATCGGCAATCGATAACAATCGGTGCTTCGTTTTTTGGCCGATTTTTTGAGAAATCAGTGCCGCAACTATCGGCTTTATCGCGAGAACGAACGCGAGCGTCGCGTTTCGTCTTGGGATTTTAATCTGCCCAGCGTAAAGTATCCTTTAAGGGGCAGCAGCGTTCACTGGGAAATCGAGGGAATTTCGCTTAACGAGTCGATTAGAATTCGAGAGCCAAGCCGCGTACAAGAATTTTATATCGGCGATTTATCGGCATATAGTTTAGGAGCTAAACGGAATTCCACTTTCCGAACCGGCTGCTTCCGTCTAATTTTATCGACTGCGTTCCCTTCTACGTGCCGGCAGGTATTCGAAGAATCGATATCGATTAGCATCGCGCGTTGGATCGCGAAAATCCGATTCCGTGTCGCGTTCGAGCTTTGCTAACGCGCCAGAAGCCTGATTCGTTTGCTACAAACACCGGGATATTTAAATTCCTGCTCTGTGTTTGCATTTGCCGGCTATGATCTCAACATTTCTTCGAAATTAGTCAAATTACATGAATTTTCATTACGACTTATCTAACGAAATGATCTTCGTTCCTGACCAAAGTACAATTGACTAATAATATTTCAGCGAATGTAATCGCTCTTGTTCGAGTGCACACGCTGGACGAAGTCACTCGATAAATTCATAGGGAACAAATTTTCCTGACGACGCCACCATAACCTGTCGCAATTCGTTCGAAATCACGAACAGGTTGCCTAATCGAGGAACGTCTAACGGGTGTCTAAATAATTCCCGCATAAAAGCGTCGCCGTGGGCCGTGCAATAAATTTGCACACAAAGTGCTCTTTGTGCCGCGCGCACGGACCCCGTTCCCTTTTGCACCTTTCCGCGCCGCGCAGCTAACCGAGCTTCTTCTTTCTATTTACGCGCGACCTTATAGCTGTCAGAGATTTTATTTTTCCCGCGCCCAGAATAGAGAGCCCGTCCTGCTGGATTTTATTGTCGCGAGAGATGTTTGTAGTCGTTCGCGGTTTGCTGTACCGTTCGATTTACGCTTCAGGAGGTCCCCGTATTGTTAAATTTCCGATACTCCCGGTCTTCTTTTTGCCGATTTTGCTTCAATCGAATAGCAAACGAAATTTGTCTTCCGTTATACGAACAATTTCAATTATCAAAATCAAATTTTCTGCATGATACAGTACGCAATATACAAAAGTATATTCGCCAGTGTAAGATATTAGAATCATTTCTTTTTTCCCGTTTTTTATATTAAGGACTTTACCCTAGAGAAGAAGAACAAGGAACGAAAATGTTTAGAGCAGAGCGAAATTAACGCACCTAACGGAATGAGTTTCAGATTGTGGGCCACGCTGTCGTAGTTGCTAATGATTTAACGAGCCGGTGGCACGCGATGGGCGTGGATTCCGACAGGAGATTCGGGAATTGAGATGTAACCCGCCACGAACCCTCTATCTTTCGCGGAATCTTCCTTAACGAGGCACGGCAACATCTTGATTGATTTTTGTCGATGTCCTATCCTCTAACGTGTTCTCGCGTACGAAGCTTACCGCGCGAGGAACTTAAATTGGAATACGATCTCTTTTCTCGATTTAAAATTGTACGATTGCATAAAAGCCAAACTAACGCCAAACCGCCCACAAATCTGTTTACATACGGTACGCAAAATAATTCTAAGATCGATCGAAGCGACATAGCAGCGTATCTATACGAAGAAAAGATTTCAAGACCTTGAGACAACTAGTGGGCAGGTGTTCCATCCAGTCGCGTGAATCATTCGTAGCAGGAAATCAAAAAGTTGCCTTCCAAATTCTTTCCAATGGTATCACGCGAATTTAATCTATCCGATCGATCTAATTCGCGATCACGAGATTCAGCATCGACCCACGACTCGCTCTCCCTCTCACCTCCACAACTCCCCTAGTCGATGCCAGCCAATTAAACCAACTTCATCTATCTTGTCGAAAAACTCGAGCGTCGTTCGATCGTGCTCGTTAACGAACTTCCACGCCGACAGCCGGACGAAAGAGGTCGAGAATCGGCGCGATAGATCAAGCGACCGGGACGGAACCGCCAACGCGC
>NT_176555.1:315556-315928 GCF_000188095.3 Bombus impatiens | reverse complement strand
CCGCCAACGCGCGCGACCACCGATAAAAAAAAGCGGCAAGCCGAAGGAAAAACATTGGGTCGAGTCGAAGATCGAAAGGTGCGTTTACAGAGGACGGTGGCTAGCGAGAAGGGTACCTTGTCACCTTGAAGCTATCGCCAGTAGGTTGAGTGTAGGTAGCCAACGATCCCCTCCACCGATCGCGTTGGTCGATCCTTCGATTGGATGATCCTTCGTAAACCATCGACTGTACTCTCTTCCCTCTCTCTCTTCTTCTTCTTTTTCTTCCCTCCGTATGTGTAACGGCGAAACACGGCTGCTCTGATTTCACGGTGATTTTCACGGATCGGCCGATCGATCGAACGAACGATCGAGAAGAACCGTCGCGCCGCG
>NT_176555.1:314462-315547 GCF_000188095.3 Bombus impatiens | reverse complement strand
CGTCGCGCCGCGACGACGCTAAAGAATCGCGCGAGCAACGCAACGCGATCGCGTTCTCGTCGCTCGTCTCTTTCTCACTCTGACAGACAGAGGAATCGACGGTTGGGAACTGTCGATCGCGTGGCACCTCTCGAGAGGGATCGCGACTCTCGATTCTTTCGATGTTGGGAAGGGCGCGGACAACCTCTAGCCGCGACCCACGCTACGGCTCGCTGCCTTCGCGCGCTGCCTCCGCAATCCGCTTCTAACGGATGTCCGCGATCGCTTTGCCTATCCAACGAAACGCAAGAGTATCGAATGACTCGAGAATTCAGACGAACGATCGGACGCGTTGGAAAATATCGAAGTTGCAGCTTGCATCGGAAGAAAGCTTTGTAGGTGTGCGATCGGATCGAGTGTGGTTGGAACAGTCAAGGTCGTTCGAAAGTCAAGGGCGTAAGTAATTTGCGATCGAGAACACGAGCGAAAGAAGATTTTAATAGATTCGAACGTTGAAAGATGAATTATCTTCGGACCTGTTTTGAGAATAATCGAAGATTACCATGGAGTTCCATTTATTTGAACGAAATTTTAGTCTGTGTCCATTAAATCCACTTGTGTCAATTATTGAATTATATTACGCGAACTATTACATGAACAAAAACCCATGGTTAACGCAGAGAATCTACGGACTCCTATTATACAAACTTCTATTATAGGAGCTCCAATTATATAAATTACCTTCCATCTGCATACGTCAATTATCGAACAAAAGAATCACTTACGTCGTTCGATCACTAACGTAAGCGAGCAACAAACACGTTTTTCTACGTCAATTCGATTATTTCGTATGCCTTGTAATCGTTCTACGAATCTTTCAGTAACGAGTTCGATCGTTATTGGAGCGTCACCCGGTAGATAGCAATATTTCGCCGCGGTGGCTCGACGCAAGGATACCTGTCTATAAGGCGGCAAACCGCGGCCACGTTGTTGACTGCGAGAGAGCTCGTGCACGCCGACGCATTCACCTGTATGACGTAGTCCACCGGATCGGATAGGATCGGACAGCCTCTAGAAGCGGCGATTAGCGGGCCGTGGGCGAGCGG
>NT_176555.1:303328-314445 GCF_000188095.3 Bombus impatiens | reverse complement strand
GCGAGCGGATCGAGATCCGCGGAGGAGGAAAGGCGCCGTGGAAAAAATCAAGCCGCTCGTGTAAAACTAGTTGATGACGTGGTATACCAAAGACTCCTTCGATTTCGAATCGACGATCAACGATAGATGCGGGTCCATTGCTTTTCCTTTGTACAGCACGCGTAGCTTCGATTAGTCGTTGTACAAATAGAAAGCTAAACTTCGAAGAAATTATACAACGTGTCAGCGAGAAAAGAAAAAGAGGGAACGACGGTTATTCGTGAAATTTGTATCGATTAGTATCTTTTCTGTGGCTTTCTAGGATAGGTTTGTAAGACAACTAGCGTTCGGCGATACGTATCCTTCTCGATTTTTTAAACCACAACTTTTTTATTTACTCTCGCACGAAGCTTTACTCTCTCCTATCTGAAAATACCTTCGTTGCGAAATAATTCAGCGCGCTACACGCCAGCAGCCACGCGAATCGCTTCGAAGAAGACGAAGCAATCTTGAGCTTTCCTATCCTTACGAGATCTCCGGCGATTATCTCGATCCATTCCGAACGACGAAACGGCGAAGAAGCCACGTCGAGGATTACGTTAGGATCGGTCTACTCGGCCGACGCGGCGTTTCACTTAACGATCGGATCGAGAGGAGGCAGAAAACACGTGGTACGCCCGGCGAGTTCGAGCGAGCTTCCTCGTATCTCATCCGTATCTTCGGCCCGGTGAAAAATGGCCTTACCCTGAGCAACTCTCTCACGGATCGCGAACCACGACGACGACGACCACGACGACACCGAGCCAAACCGATCGCGTACCGTTCGTATCCCGTTCTCGTATTAATTCCCCCCTCGACAAGCCGCCGATGATTTATTTCCGAATTAAGATCCGATCCCGATAACGGTAAGTGGAGCGTGTGGACCTTTTTCAACTGCGAATTTCGGATGCTTCCTCGTTCGTTTCATGGACTGTAAATTTGCGTACGTATCGGTAAATTTGCCGACGCGTATCTAGCGAGAGGGCTCGCGCCGCGTTATCAGGCGAAAAGTCAAAAGGGCCGAGGCCTCGCGAGATTTATCACGGTACGGTCACGTGGCCAGCGGACCGTGGACCGCGGCGAGTGTAAACACGTGTTCCTGCCGGTGTATCCGACACCATAAAACTGGAGCACTTGATTTTACTGCCTGTCGCGAGCAACGCCGGCCTCCTTCGATAAAGTAACGTGTCTCTCGCGGAGGAACCGAAGAACCCGCGTACGCGCCACCACGAATCTCTCGGTCCCCTCTTTTTCCTTCCTTTTATTGGATCCGTATCTCGAGACACGCGTGACACGCCAGCACGCCGCTTTTCGACTTCTTCTTCGTCGCTCCTCTCTCGGCAGCTACCAAGCGTAATAAAATTTCGCGATATTTACGAGCGTCTCGTTGCCACTCCGAAACGTCTTCCGCAGACTACTCCTGGTCGGCAGGCTTTGTTTACGAGGCTGCGATTTATCGGCGGCTATGCCACATTGGGACGGGGCGTTTCGGGTCAGGGTTCCGTTTCGATGTCGAAGAGATACTCCAGCACCGGTGTCAAGGAGATCGTTGCGCCGGTTCGCGAATGAACGTGTTTATTTATTGGAAATGCAGGTTAAGGACTGAAATGCCGTGTCGTTGCGTTAGTAGATATTGTTCAAAAGCCATCTTTCTCGGTTACCCGTGTTTTTAGCGAACCTTCTCATTTGTATTCTTACGTTACGCTGCTATTCCTATTCAGGAAATTTTTTAAGACGATTAAATCGGTGGAACTCCGAAAGAGACCTACGAATCTCCTTTAGGAACATTCATTGAGCAACAACGACTGGAGGAACACAATCGGACGGAAATATTCCCAGAACGCGCCGCGTTGCGCAATGAAAGTCGCGATTAAGGAAACTCTGGCAAATCTCACGGCTACGAACCGCGTTCATACCAGGGATACTGGTAGGTGTAGATGTTGGGAAATTAGCTGGAAAAACGAAAAGGCTCGTGCTCGATGACAAAACTTTCTTAGAAGCCGCTTTCACGGTTTAGCTTGGTACACCTGTCGCCTCGTACGAAGGCTAAAAGGCGACAGATCGATTCGATCTCGAACAACAGAGACCTTTTTCCCGCGACGATCGTCGTTGTTGCAAACAATGCCCGATGGGACCGTAACAAGGTCGACTTATGACGTGACGATGTTTGATACGTCGATTAAACGACGGAAAAACTGGCCGACTCGATCGACTATGTCGCTTTAGCGAAGGGAACGTGCCTCGAATCGGTGAGACGCGTCTCCCTGCGGGAAGTTCGATCGTCGATGCTGGAAAATTACCGGAAAGTAGTTGTTCGTGACTGGAAGCCCGGAGGACCGTTGAGAATTGCCTATTTGTCTTTTACATCGCTATAGACGTCGTTAGGGATTTCACGACTCGACGATAGTACTTGCTGAGAAAGGACTGATAAGTCAACAGACTGATAATAGATACTGACAGCTGTTCCCATGTTGAATTTACTTTTTACGAGTTCCTTCCTCGGTCGCAAGCTCTTACGTTTCTTTATTTTTTAATTATTTACTTGTCGTCTATTTATTTGTTCTTGTTTGCAGGAAAAAGATTTTTTAATCACGAAGATCGTAATGTAAAAAGAAAAATGTAAATTTCAAATCTCAAATGATTCACGTAAAGTCAAGCTCCATAGAAACTCATAGATCGAGTGTTCGTTCCAACAAAGGATTCGAATTATTCCTCGACGCGTTTTTTCTCCATCTAATACTCTTCGACTCTACTCGCTCCAAGGTTCGTCGGGATTTCATCGAGCAACAGGTCGATTAATTCGCCGCACGTATAAGATCGACTCTCGAACGGCGATTTCCAGGTAGGAGCGCGTCGCGCAACCGATTGGTGCACGGAGCTGCACTTTCGTTGCACGGAATTAATCGCTGATTAAGGTAGGCAAGGTCAATCGCCGGGTGATTCAGCTGTGAGTAAGAGGCATCTCCTCTTCGGAACGGTGGACGGCTTTGGGACACGCGAAGACGTACGAGCCGGCAAAGAAAAACGGGATCGAATTTATCTTGTTGATCGATCGTGGAACCAAGGGGAACTGCCGTGTCCCTCTCATCCACCTTATCGTCCAATCTTCGCTTTTGTATTCGACAATTCCCAACGCGACAAATTTTTGCGCTCCGACACGCGGCTGTCGCTCCAAAATGATAGAAATATTGCTTCTTCTTGAATTCTGGGAATATCTGTTTCACTGGTGCACGGAAGACGTTCGTGGGCGTCTCGCCGATGGTTTAGATTCCAATTGTATTTGTTGTTTGTTCGTATTTCATTTCGTAACAAGATACGCGGATTATCTCGTAACTGGTGGGGTGCCTTTTTTACGTTTATAATAATTTGGAAAATATACACAGTACATGTTTTTGCGTATTAACCGATGTAATTGGACCAGTTTTTAAATAAAGCAATCAGCATAACTTGCGATATTATCTCTTTCGAGTCGTTTAATTATACGTATTCCGAATATTTCTGTGGGTGCCAGTATGCTATGTGACAAAATGATTGCGATATCAGTTGCGGATTAAGGAAATGAAACTTAGGACGGAGGTTTCTGAACATTGCAATTTCAATAAATCGATTGACCCAAAGTTTAAGCAGCTCGTCCTCCATCTTCAAATATTATTACTTTCCTTCCCGAGAACCAAACCACGGAAACTTTTGAGAAAGAGACGAGTACTTTTCTTCCTATTGTGTGAATCGACGACGAAATTTGCTTTCTTTCACAACAAATAATATTTCTCGCCAGTCGTTTCTTTAATCGTAAAACTTCGCTTCGTTTCGTGGTACAGTTCACCGAACGTAAACACTTGCAACTGTGAAAATGCCATTGTGTGTTATCGAACGAATCTTTCGCTGAGAATTCCCCTAGCTTCCTGAACCGGGAAACAGAGTTTGCGAAAGCGGATCCAAGTTCGACTTTCAAGCGCGTTACGAAAGTGTCGGCAGACCGGTGGTTGCCCTAATTAAGCGCGCCCGCTATTCGCCGTGGTCGAAAATTCGCGAAGTTCGCTTTAATTTGGCCCGCGATTTCGCCACGGTAATAAAACGAAACGGACCGATAAAAGAGAGGCACAAGGTGTCCGTTTGACTGTCCAACGCGGCCGTACTCTGTAATAAAGGCGGCTTCCACTTTTGCCTCTGCCTCATTGTCTCTCTCTCTGCTCTTCCTCTTTTTCAACTCGCACTGACTTTTTTCCTTGTCCTGCCGCCCCTCTTTCGTTACTCCACGACTCGTTATCCCATCGTTCTGGTTCGTTTCCCTCTCGCTCTGAACCCGCGGTTCATCCTGTGTCCCGTGCCACGCGGGGAAAGTTTACCGACACTGTTAAGGGTCATTTCAGAGCGTGTTCAGTCGGCCCTGTTCGTAAAACGATCACCGAATCGACCCACCGGCCGTAAAAGTGGCATTCGCCGATTTAATGCGTCTGCCCTTGCTCGTGGTTGTTTAAACCAGCCTCCGAGAACCCTGCGGGAGAACCGGGACATTCTATCGAGGGATGATCGACATTTGTCGGGGTATTCGTCCTAACTACACGATAGAACTTTATTCTTCTGAACTTGTCGTAGAACCAATAGGTCGGATAACTGGAAGCCCCTCAACGCTCGACGCGTAAAACTTTTGCAAATGTAAAAAAAAAAGAGATATACAGAGAGACGTAGAAATACCAGCCAAGCTAGTTTACACCCGTGACCACCGAACGAGACGGTGGCAAAGAAACGAGAGGGTTTCATTTCACAAATCACCGATCCCCTAAACGATCTCATAAGGAAATGGTTGTACGCGGTGGCATCCAGAGACATCCTCGTGGCTTGTCCACCAAGAGAATCCGGCTGGAGCGTTCGATGGTGCCAGGTATCCGTTGCGGTTCTGGTTTCTGGTACTGGATTCTGGTCCGCCGCCGCTGGACGGGGCCCGATTAAAATGGAAACAAATGAAGTTGGACGTAATGAGGTCCTGCGGTGAGGGAGAACCCGTTCTTTAATTTATTCCCCTGCCCCTCTTCGGCCGTTGTTGCAACCTCTCTCTTTCTTCGACGTTCTCTTTTCCTTCCCCCTTGTTACGCTTCTCTTCATCCTCGATTCTCTATGTACTTCGTGTCCTTCTGCTTCTCGCTCCCCCCTTACCCTCGTTCTCCTTCCTCTCGTCGTCGTTACGCTCTTGTTCGGTCTTCATTTTTCATCCTGGCTCTTTGCGCTTCTTTCACTGCGTTCCGTGAAGCCCCACCTCTGCCGAGATACGTTTTCCACGCGATTCTCCTTAATCCGCAACTCGTTTGCGTCTTTGATTATTTCTGCGATTCGCAACTCCGACAATTTATAATTAGTTATAAATTATTGAATGCCGTGCGCTCTTAAGCACCACGGATTTAAATTGGAACCTCGATGCGGGAAATCGGTAAAAATTAATTCCTTCGAAAGCGATCCAGATGAAACGGAGAAAGCAAAGAAATCGAAGATACGACGAAGCGTATGTTTTATTGCGACGAAACCGAAACCGATCGGACTGACAATGGGCTAGCAGGGCGACCGGTTGACATTATAAATCGCAATCAGCGGCTGCCTGCTACCGAGCCAGCCACGGCCGGAAAGATGAGTGAGAACGAACGCGGAGAAACGGGACATTATGCAACCGCAGAGATGACGGGTCCGGGGGACAGGTTTATGGGGGGCGTTAAAAAATGGCCGGGCCCTTTAAACCGCGTAATTAAGTGCCGGTATTTTAAGCAGCGGCTCGACCCGAATGTCCGTGAATTATACCTACCAGGTTCTCTCGAGTTCTCTTCTTTAGAGCTCGCGTGGAAATTCATCCGACTATTCGGCGATTGTTTTCTCGCCGATATTAACAAATTATGTCGCGAGACACGCAGCAGAGTAATCTTTTAGATTTTTATAATCGATACAATTCGAAGAAGAACGTTCTTGTCGTTCAAAAAGGAATTGTAGTTGCTACTTTCCGAAGTTACGGAAGGAATCATTAAACGATTCCTCAAGGTTGCAAGAAAACCTTTTTAACAAAGAATAGACGCATAGTGCGTTTTCCTAATCTCGGATCGAAGTAGCCGCCCGTTCGAGATATCGCTGACTGAACTCGGCGAAGAACCACTCGTAATAATTACCAGGAGGTGGTAGGAATTGCGTCATCGAGAGGCCAGCTGGTCGCGAACGAGTCCGACCAAGGTTCTCTCGATAGGAACAAGGGCGCCAAGCGATTTCTCGAAAACTAAACACGCGCGAGAGGACGCGTACATAGGAATCCAGTGAATCACTTACGGTTTCCCGGGAACTGGCAACAAGTGGATGCAGATGAAAGTTCGATGCTTACCTGCAACAGAAAGAAACCAGCGATTAAACTCGTCGGTTCGTTGTATCACAGTTGTTGCTTCGAAATATCAGGACGTTCGATTGCGAGAAAAAAAAAAAAAAAGAAAAAAATGAAAAGTATGATTAGTAGAGAAGCTTGCAACCGATTGATTGCTTTAACACGTACGTCACCACGTCGCACATATCGGTGCGACGGGTATACTTCCGTGGGGGAACCAACGTATGGTGACGCTCTTCCTGTTCGAGTTAATTAAATATATGTTATTATATATAGGATATACAACATAAAAATATTAAAAATACATTATACCATACCTTTTATTAATTTATATTCTGGATAATATATTATATTATTCTATATCGCATGATATTTGTTAAAACATTCCAAACACATTTGGGGTGATTTTCGGCATTTCGACCAATAGTTGTAGACTCCGTCATCACTACTTTCCTCACTTTCAAATACAGGGTGGTTGGTAACTGCTGGTACAAGCGGAAAGGTGGTGATTCTACGCGAAAAGAGAAGTCGAAAATATAGGATAAAAATTAAAAAAAAAATTTTTTTTTAATTTTTCCATCGAGACAACGATCTACAGTGAGATCCGTTATAACGTACCGCACGCGTACCGAGCGAAAATTCAAAGTCGATTTTCTCGAAAACAAAGCCACAAACGAAAAATTTTTATTCTATATTTTCGACTTCCTTTTTCGCGTAGAATTACCCCCTTTCCGCTTGTACCACCAGTTACCAACCACCCTGTATATTTCCACACTGTTTACTGAACGTTTTGAGGATGAAAGAATCACTGATGTACGTCTCACAAGTACGCTTCTCGACTAAATGAAAGATCTCAGATATCTGCCATGAGATCCCTCGGAATACTCTAGCTGGAAAGCTTATCGCTTTCTCCATTTCTGAAGTAAATAATCTTTTCTTTACAATGAATCGAAGGCAATAAACCATGAATCGAAGGCAATAAACAATGAATCGAAGGCGATAAACAACGAATTACCGCTTGTCGCTCTATTTACGCTCTGCGTACCGGCGGTCGGATTTGGGTCCCGTAGGAAACTTAGCCGAATCACGCTGGGCGACAAACAAGTACTGGAATTCTAATTTACTACGCTCGAGAAATTATTTAAGATATTTAAAGTAAATGAAAGTAATTGCAATTTATTCAAGATAAAGTAAGATGTCGATCTTGGACTTTTGACTTCTTGATATTAAAAATTGGTCGATGACTAGTAAGAAAATGTACATAGATATTTGAAAAAAACGAAGCCGAATGATACACAGCAATTTCGTCAAACGAATTCGAATCGCGCGGAATCTATTTACGTTCCTATATCGATCCATATATCCCGAGATTCGATCTCGGCGAATCGAATTTCGTCTCCTAAGTAAAGAAAACAAACAGCTGATACAAGATACACGCGCGTAATTCAGTTACTTCAGGAATACCCCGACTGCTACGTTGTTATTTGTAAAACTCGATGTAATATCGGGGTTAGGTCGAATCAGGGGTAATAAGAGTTTGATCGAAACGAGAATCGATTCCAATCTTATTTACTTTCGTGATTATTAGCAACAGAGAAGACCAGAACATAGTATCACCGAACGTAGTATTAAAGATAGAAAAACGAACTCTACTCGACTAACGAATTATCGTGAGAGATAGGCGTAAAAAATTGGCAATATTTCGAACGCCCATAAGCCTGATTCGACACGACTGTTACACGAACTTTTGCGCCAGGAACGTAACGTAGCACCTACTTAAGACGCGTATATTCTTTCCGCAAACAATCATCTCGAGCGGCTAGCGGACTCGCCTAGCGAAGAGTTAAGATGGCAGGCGAGTGGCGAGTACACGGAGCTAACCTTCATCATCCGGTGCCGGAGATTACAGGGTTGGCGATGCCGATCCCGATGGAAAAAACGTAGTCGTGGCCGGCCGCGGCCTCCCCTGCCGCATCGCAGCGGTCTTATCTGATCTCGCACTTGCAGAATGCGAATCATTTTATGATACGGCCGCGTTAACATCAAAGCAGCCTCGGGCCACTGCTGCTACGCGCTCGGGAAAGTTCCCGGCTTCTTCTGCGCGCCACCACGTTCCCATTAATCCGTGCGCGTCGTCCGCCACTCGAGGAACGTGGATATTTGAATTTTAGCAAGTTCTTTGCGACGTTCGAGAAACGTTCGATACAGCGGGCGGAAGAATTGTAAAGTGGAATGTATATAAAGCGGAAAGAGGAATCTGGAGTAGATACAGTAGCGAGATTGTCCGACGAACGTGCGATGTTTTCGTGTTGTTGGACTTCGTTTCGTGTTTCAGGACTTCGCAAGCTACGAATCTTTTATACGATTCTATTTACTGGCACCTTTGTTCTGTTCTGTTTCCGATTGTCCAACTAATAAACGATTAAAAAATCTGACCCAAAGGTGCAACGACATATACAACTCAAATAAAAAGAGAGAAAAAAAGGAAAAAAGGAAGGAAATTGAATATCCTGAAGTATTCTAAAGTATCCTTGATTACCAGAGTGAATTCGATCGCGGTCTTTCTGCTTCGTTTCCTGTTTTTTCGGAACAAGTTAGACCTCCCAGCAAGCGTCACAACAAGTGACGCTTTTTGCTCGCAGTGGAGTACGCTGAAAAGCAAAGTTTTGGAGGAAAGTTTGGCAAACAAGTTTTTCATCACCTGGTCGATTCCTGCACGTAAGCCTGCCTACGTCACGGAACGGCCATGGAGACGGGGGTCAATTACAAGGAGAATGGCGGCTCGCGGGGCGAAATTCAATTACGTTAGAAAAACAGGCTGATCCGGCCGTCACAAACGAAATGGCGGCGGCGCGCGGACGGCCCCGTACTGCTTTGTGCGGACAACCACCGAAGGTATCTTTCTTTCTTTCTTCGTCTACCGTTTTAAGTCGCTGTTATCTCGATCGACCAGATTACCAACGATCCACCGCTATCCCAGACGAACTTCGACGAAACACACGGAAAACGGAGTTTTCTAACTGTTTCCTTTGGATCGTCGTGGTTGAAACAAGAAATCTGTGAACTAATAACGTAATAGAGCAATAATGGATTTGCTTGTTTCTTGTCTCAGGGAAAAGTTCGTATCTTTTATACCAATTCTGTGAATACCATGAATATCCGTGGAAATTCAACTGGAAGTATTGAGAAAAAAGGGTCATAAAGTTGTATGTAAAGACAGAGTATTGTACGCTTAAAAAGTATTCGCTAACGAAACAATTACCAGTATATACCTTTATAATAGCTCGCAGACTGTGCGACGTCTGACATTTGCATTATGTTCCGCGCACAAGAACCGGACAAAAACAAACCTGCCTGCAGAGTTCGCCAACTAATGAACCACTTATCTCGGTGGTACATCCTTGACGCGTGAAAAGCAACGTTTCTCACGGGTTAGTCCGAAGGACGAGGTCGCGCTGGTCTCTGAAGGCAACAGGAACGCGTCGTCATCTCCCGTTAGGTGGCAAACAGGCGTGGATTAGGCCATAAGCGCAGCCTTAGGGCGAGTCGGGCAAGAAAATAGGAGGCGGAATACCTGGCGATCCGCGGCCGGCTTACGCAACCAGAGCGTAATTATATTTATTAGACAGCGTACGGGGCATGTGAAATTAAACAGCCGCGCAACGACAGCGGAACGTATGTCACTAATGCAGCTCGTACTATTTCCAGCTGGGATTCACCTGCTCGCCAGCGTTCCGGTGCCGAGAAATAGCGTGGCAGGCGTCGAAGCGGTTCCTCGAGAGCTTCGCTACAAAACGCGCGTTTAATGCATGTACAAACTTCCCGGTAATTTACGATGTCTGCCCGGCAAGACGGACTCCGTTCTTTTTGCGGACACCACACACGGTTTCACGTGTCGCTGACACGCACTTCGCGTGATCTACGTGACACCGAACGTGGGACGCAACGTTTAGAACGTTGCCTCTTTTCGATACCGTTTTCACCTAGTCTACGTTATTCTTTTCTATCTTTCAGCGTAAAAAATTATCGGACAGAACGCTTACATCAGATTGCGATTTAGTGAAAATACCTGATACAATTTCGTTCTGCACTGCGAGTTTCTTCGACTTATTAATCGGAAAGAACGAGTAAGCTCGTCACTGGAATTGCCGATCTCCGAGATACAACAATTTCTGTATCTGTTATTTTTATAAATCTATTTATCAAAACACCGAGACACGTCAAGGTATCTGGAACTCGTGTTAATTCCCAAGAGACCAATCAAAATTCGTGTTTAATTAAAATACCAAAGGCACGTACTCGAAATAAAGATAAAAACGTTAATCTGTGACGTGGCACAGTTCGTTAGAGAGTCGCGTGAAATCCATCGGAAAAAATTACATGCGACACGACGACGCACCTATGCGTAACGCGTGTAAAACGATGATAATAATTAATCAACGGTGGACCGGGGCTGGTTCGGTCGGCGGATCGAGATAACGAGTATGCCGTTGCTCGTGCGTCGTTAATGTAACTGTTACAATCTCGGAGGCAAAGAGAGACGCGTGCGATTGCGCAACTATGGTGTACACCTCGATTCTCGATCTAGGATCGAGCGTCGACGCACATGGCGCGCACGGTGCCGATAGTAACGATCCGAGTGAATTTTCCACCTTAAATAGACAAGACGATCTGTCCCTCTATGGCGAAAAACGAAAGGCGTAACCTTCGGGCTCACCTTCGAGCAATTGATCTTCTTTTTCCTCGGCGC
>NT_176555.1:281354-302882 GCF_000188095.3 Bombus impatiens | reverse complement strand
CGTTCGCGCGAGAAACCGACGGGACGACCGGCTTGCTGCTGTCGCGCGAACAAACTCGTTTCGTTCGTTTCTCCATCGTTTCTTTTTTTTTCCCCCATCGTTTCGATTTTGCGGATCGCAGGTTGACGAAGAATCGTTATAGTATGTTTGTTATCCGGACGATTACGTTAAGACGATGTCTATTTCAACAGATCGATGGTTTGTTGAAAGTTATTTCGATATTTGCTCCTTCGAGTCGAACGCGTCAGATATGTAATGGATAGTAGCGTGGATATTTTGTACACGGATTAGTAGTAAACGAATTCGACACACGGATGCTAATGAGACAGGTAATGCCAAAACATCTACACTATCGCGGCGATCGATCCGTCAATCGAAGGTGTTCGACAGTTCGACTAGATGTCCGACTCTCCGATTTCACTCCCGAGAGATATCGTATGATTTGGACAAGTAACATTCGTGTAAATATTTCCATCTTGACATATACGTACAAATTTACCGTACAGAACTTTACACGTTCTCTGTTTCATACATCATCATCGTGAAGGAATGCAAAGAATATGCCAAGATTTACGATAATAGTAACATTAGGAAAATAAAACAATAGGCGATGACACTGGACGACAAGATTGCGACAGTACAGTTTGAGATGAAGACGAGTGACTGCGAATGTGAGTATTATACTTACGAGTATGTATACCGTGGATTCGGACGAGCGCGTAAATAATCGCGTAACACGAAGGCGGGACGAGCAACAATTACCGAGTGGGAAATTTATGTCGTTCTGCCACGAGACCTCTTGCAAATTAATTCGCACGCGCGACGCTCGTTTCGCAGAGGCGACGATAGAACTGGAACGACGTTGCGATAGTTTCTCGTAGTGGTTATTAACGAGACAAACGGTCGATAATTATCAGCGCGTGTTGTATACACCCACAACCTTTTTTAAACTTGTGCGATTTCTCTATTTCTCGTAAGTTGCTCCATTCTTGTCTCTCGGAATCGGTACACTGTTCAATCGTTGTCGTAGATAGAAGTACGAAGCGTATTGTGTTGTTTAAACGACAAACTTACAGAGAAAAAGAAAAGAAATATTCTACCTAAAAAAGACTTCTATATATATACTTTCAAATTGGTGTCAAAGATCGATACTTAATCGTGACTTAAGAAATAAGGAAACGTTTCATCACGTTCCATCTATCTCACTCTATTCTTTCAGTCATTTCAACGGAAAAGAAAGGAAAGAGAAAAAGGGACACGGACAAACGAGCAAATAAATTATGCGCAATTTCCCGTTAATTTCCTAAAATACTGGCACGCAAAAGGCGCCGTAAGAGGGTCGGAAAAATTCGAAAGCGGCCGTCCCAGCATTCGTTAGTCCGAATTAATTACGCGTCGTTCCACTAACGACTGCCGTTTTCAACGCCTCTTTTTCTCGCGTCTCTATCATCCATCTCCCTCGTTCCCCTCGAACTTCTCTCCTTCTTTCCCCTGCCTCTCTTTCCTTCTTCTTTTTCCTCGGCAGCACGCGTGTCCGCCTCTGGAGAGCAAAGGCTCTCTCGCGGCGAGCAAGCAACGTTGTTGGCCTCGATTTGTCAATCCACCCGACAAATCCTAAGTAGGAACTCCAAGTGTCGCCGCGTCGGATTGAAAGGGCACCGTTTAGCCAATGTCCAGCTGACTTTCGTGTGCGCGTTCCGCGATCTTTAGACACGCTCTCCGTGCTACTCGCGTGGTCAACGAACAACGGTGAAACACGATGATTTTTCGTACTCGTGACATGTTGATTGAAGCTGACAATCTCGTCGGAGAAGTGTCTCTTTTGGTACGAACAGCCGAGGCTTTAACGTAAGGGTTATTAAGTAGAAAGTGTCAGCGATAGTGGGGGAATATGTAAATACGGTATGAAGATAGATCGGAGGAATCGATTAATTATATTACAGGAGATTATATGAGATATTTACGTAAAGCTTATAGCTGTTCGAGTCCTTAGTGTAGGGAAATCTTCAGTTTTATTTCTGTTGACACTTAAATTAGGATCGTGACAGGATAATACTAAGGCGAATGTCATTCGATCGATGATTTGATCGTACAGGTTTTTTCATATGGTTCATAAAGGGTACACAGATATATCTTGCTGTGACAAAACACGATTGCAAAATCGAAATTCGCGGTAGACGAAACAGGCGGTCGTTGGAATGCGATAACTTGGCCAATGGCAGACATTTCGGGCAACGATTCGCCAGATTGGTCGCCACCTTTACCGAGCTGTCTCCTATTTAAAAACGCGACCCTGGACAATGTCGGTGAACGAAACACGCTTTAAACGCTGACACGCAACTCGCCATTCATCTTCGCGAGTCCGCGAACAATACACTGTTTGGCAATCGTCTGTACTTCGTATAAATTCTATGCGTACAAAGAGGTATTCGCGGTGATTTGGCACAGTCGAGCCAGTGGTGCGAGCCCAGTCACAGCCAAAACGCTTTGAACGCTGAGAAAAATATCGAAAATGGCGGCTACAGTCGCTGCAAATTATCGCCGATCCTCGTTTCGAGAATGACGCTCGTACATATATGACCGAGCGTTGAATCGTTCTGACAGCTTACATCTGCGAATCGTGTACAGCTATAAAGGTTACAGATGATCCACGACAATAGCAAAGTACGATTAAAATAAAATACGAATGTCAAGAACACGCCGTAGGAACTATCTTTTTGTGACTATTATAGATTTCTTTTAGTCTTTCTCTAATCGTCGCGAGATCAATGGTATATTCGCGATAATAAGGTAATGCAAACAGCAACAAATCGATCGAATCGAGGAACACGATGAGGCAGAGAGGTGAAGAACGATACCAGGCAACGAGAGGCTTCTCACGGATCATTTATCAGGCAGAACAATGGCGTTATTATCTACACGATGAGGGCCGATAATCAACAGAGGAGGTCCGTTCACGGTGTCAATGAACGACCATTGCGTGGCTGTTTGCGAATAGACATAATTCATAGCGCGGCTTACGCGAGCGTAACGCGCCGGATAATGGCAGGCACGCGACAAATCGAGCGAACCTGACTAGTACCAGTCGCGTGTGCCTAACTGGAACGCGAAGCTGACGTTTCTCTTCGATTTTTGTTGCTCCACCTTGACGATTTGCGAGCGGAAACCGCCGACTAATGATAACTTTGCCTGTGATTGGTATTAATAGCCCTCGATTGCGCAGTTATTCTCTATTGGGTCATTTCACCGTTTTTGCGGGTGTTTGTTAATTTAGTCAGATTTTACGACTCACTCTGTGTCACCGGAATCGAAACGTGTTTACGTACCGAATTGATAGGCGGATAAAAAGCTGTACAGGAAAGTTAGTATTCCGTTAGGAGAATGCAATGGAATTGTTTCATAAAAGATACACAGAGAATCGATCTGTCGCATGTAGCCAATCTTTCGCGAATCTTTATGTAACCTTAAAGATTCAAGAATGTAAAGGTTTACGAAAGGAAGTTATATAACTCGTACACAGAAATGCAAATAGCGATCGATTCTTAGCGAAAAAAAAAAAAGGAAAAGTAAAAGGAGAAAAAGAAAAGAAAGGCGAATAATTTGAATGGCTACTTCGCAAACAGAACGATCCACTGCATACACTTGTTTTCCTCTGGGAGCGACGTCACCCACGAGTAGCCAGTAATCGTTGTAATCACTGCGAAAAATCGCAGCGCCTGTTCACGATCGTTAAACAGCCGTAGAGCGGGACGATAATCTGTCGGCGATCCGCTTGCAATCTCGCCGGTAAATCATTCGTAGAGACCGGCGTTACGCAAGCCGGCCGTTTCATTCATGCACGCCGCTGGCTAATTATAATTCGAAAGGCGGCGATCGACGTTGCTTTTTACGAGGCGTTCGCATACGCGAGCAACAGAGCAAGGAAAAGAGGGGAAAAAGAACGAAAGAGAAGAAGAAGCTGGGAAAGGCCGACACGTCCGAGGATCGAGAGCTTCCTCTCGCGTAGAGATGCACGCGTTTCGACATTCGCGTATCGGGTCGCCTTCTTCATCGTCGCAACGATCGCTCGTTTCTAAGAGTCTGCTCGAGACTGCTTATAGTTCGATGTAACGAGAAATCGTTGTTTTTGCGCTGGGAACGAGGCTAGGCTTTTATTAGTTTCGGAGGACGAAGATACGAGTAAACGTTACGAGAGATGGTGTACGTTCAATTCGTCTTGAAAGCTGTCGTCGTCGTCCTTCTTTATTCTCAATGAATTCCCATCTTTCACGACACCATTATTCTATCATGGATTGCTGAAACTTAAAATTGAAGACACTTAACGTCACCGTGACTGAAATATGGGACTATTAGGTGGCTTTGGCGGGAGCGGTTTAATGACACCCAGGTTAGACAGATCTGGTAGTAACGAGATTTAAACTGTTCGGTGCGGTAGCTTCCGGTTTCGAGGTCAGAGGGATTGATCCGACCCGTTACGTTTGATCAAGCGAGTAATACCGTGCTTCTTCTATCTTTGATGTCAGAGATGCCGTTGCTTCGATTCGTTGTCGAACAATGCACCTTATCTTCCTAAAATAAACGTTCTTCTCGATGCTTCTGGTATTAAACGTAAAATTACATTTTACGATGGAAAGTTCCTAAAGGACCGAGTGACGGTCGTTTCTTCCAAACGTTATAAAAGAAAAGAAAAAAAAACAAAAAAAAAAAAAAAAGGAAGGAAGATCGAAGTGCCTCTGCAAAAGCATAAAATCTGGATGCTTGTACGAAGAGGCTGTACGTACATACGTGCAGAGGCCGGAGCTCGGTCGGCTATACTATAAATAGTAAAGGAGTAACGCGTCCGTTTCGAAATGCGCCGCGATAATTCACTCGACATATTTCTTCCGCGCTGTTGCACAGCATTAAAATCCGCGCCGCCGCACTCGACCCGTTTCGTTTCATACAAATCGATTATCTCGAGACGGAGGGGGTGCTTGTTCACGCGTTGCTCGATCGTTGCTGGGAGAGTGCCTCCGAGTACAGCGTGATCGTTGATCGCCGTTGATCGCCGCTGTCCGTCAAGGAGAAAGGATCAAGGGGGAAGCGAAATGGCTGTTCAACGCGTCACAACCACAGGATTAAGGGGAGGATCGAGAAGAAATAATTACGAAATCTCTTTTGGCCCCGGGGGAGACGCACGCAGATTAATCTGACAGCAATATCTCGGAAGACCGAGCGGGAGGAAATTAATTTTACTGGCGCAATTAAGATGTCCGATCTGTAGCTCGTCTGTCCAGATCGATCGAATCTTTTTTCGGGGAAAAACAACAAGCTCCTTTCCCTTGCGCTACCATACATTGACGTAGCTTTGGGAAACTTCGAACCGTGGGTAAATACCATTTAATTGATTCGTGTGTTGCTTACGTAACTGGTTGATCGCTTATATACACAAAAAAAAAAAAAAAAAAAAAAAAAAAAAAAAAAAAAAGGAAGGAAGATCGAAGTGCCTCTGCAAAAGCATAAAATCTGGATGCTTGTACGAAGAGGCTGTACGTACATACGTGCAGAGGCCGGAGCTCGGTCGGCTATACTATAAATAGTAAAGGAGTAACGCGTCCGTTTCGAAATGCGCCGCGATAATTCACTCGACATATTTCTTCCGCGCTGTTGCACAGCATTAAAATCCGCGCCGCCGCACTCGACCCGTTTCGTTTCATACAAATCGATTATCTCGAGACGGAGGGGGTGCTTGTTCACGCGTTGCTCGATCGTTGCTGGGAGAGTGCCTCCGAGTACAGCGTGATCGTTGATCGCCGTTGATCGCCGCTGTCCGTCAAGGAGAAAGGATCAAGGGGGAAGCGAAATGGCTGTTCAACGCGTCACAACCACAGGATTAAGGGGAGGATCGAGAAGAAATAATTACGAAATCTCTTTTGGCCCCGGGGGAGACGCACGCAGATTAATCTGACAGCAATATCTCGGAAGACCGAGCGGGAGGAAATTAATTTTACTGGCGCAATTAAGATGTCCGATCTGTAGCTCGTCTGTCCAGATCGATCGAATCTTTTTTCGGGGAAAAACAACAAGCTCCTTTCCCTTGCGCTACCATACATTGACGTAGCTTTGGGAAACTTCGAACCGTGGGTAAATACCATTTAATTGATTCGTGTGTTGCTTACGTAACTGGTTGATCGCTTATATACACGAATATACGTGGACCTATACTACTTATTTTTCGATTTAATCCATCGTTTATTCGCATCATCGTTCCTTATGTGAGTCTATCGTTTCTTATATATATCTAGCCAAAATCACGATCGATTTGAAATGAGAGACACCAACATTATTGAAAAGTACGAAATAGTGTTCGAAACTCGCGCCGTAAAAATCCATCGCGTGATACCGTCTCGGAAGGAGCGTGCACGCGAAAGAAGACGTGGCCCGGGAGGCGACCTTTCCGGTTTTTTGGTATTCCTCGAGGAGAACCGTGGCAAAGTCGCGTGCTTATAACGGGCCTCGTTCCGCGGTTTATTACGCGTGCACGCGATTCCACGTATATCCTCGATCCCCGAACAGGGTAGAGCACGCACGGAAACGGAACGATCTCGCATAAAACGCGACGCGCCCCTTAATCACGTCGGCTGAGTGAAAATTAGCATTCAACCCGCGCGCGTCCGTACACGTCGTGCGGTGCACGCGTATGCAAACCACCTGTCCACGGCTGCTTTCCGTCTCTGCCTTTCTCAATTTCATCCGCCGCTTCTCTGTTTCATATCTCTTCCTGCTGCACGTTCGTTCTTCTTCCCAACGCGCTTCTTTTCCCCGTTTCCTATTTCCATAATCGTTTTCTTCATCTTGTTACAAAGAGGATGTTGCGTGCACGATAAAGGGAATCGAATCACTTCCTTTTTTTTCCTCGACTCGTACGGCTTTTATTTTGTAATATTTAGTTGCAACATCATCCAACCTTTCTTACGTAAAATCATGCGTAAAATGTGCGCGTGACTACAGTACGATCAAGCACAGAGCGTTACGTTTTTATCGTGGCGTTGGATTTTTCTGGATCACGAAACGATGCTTCTTTGTTTCCTTTCTTTGTATAATACACTCTTGGTATCCTGAGCAAATCGAGTCGCTGAAGATGGACGAGTCGTGTCCCTTTGTAATATATAGCCATGACCAATGAAACTTTGCAAAACTTCCACCATATTTTACACAATAATACCTCTATATACTGCTTTAATAATCACGGCATATCAAACAGCTCGACTTTCATGAAAAAGAAAAAAAGGGAAAGAACGTCGGCGAAGATAATAAATAACGAGAACCATGCGAAAGATAAAGGGGAAAGGAAAGCAGGGAAGAAAGTTTCGAGGTCGGGCACAAAAGCGTCAGGATATTTATTCCAGCTCCACAACACCTTTCCCCTCATTTCCGCTAATGGATAACGCGGCAATATTTAACGCGCTATTTAGCCGAGCCTCGATGCTCGCCGTCGTAATTAAGACTTAATTTACAAGCATTATCTTCGGCTGGCCCGGTCGCGATGGCATTCCTCTTATCTGACCACTTAACCCCTCGCCATCGTGCTCGGGAACGCGTAAAATGTCAGCGTGCCCGGCAATGTCAGTATGCCGTGCACCGCGTGTCCACTCCAGCCCGCGCTAATGTAGATTAATAAGCATTATCTCGGCTCGAAGCTCGTCCACGATTTACGAACCAGTTTCGCTTATCTACCTGTTTAAAACCGTTTAAAGTACAAAATCCGACGGGCTGTCCCGTACGCGTGTTCTGCGTAAACGTCACGAGAAAATATTCCCTCCAGAGTGCTGTGTTGTGCAGTTTATAGGTCGCGAATCGATTTACATAGAAAATAAATGTGCTTGTATCTTATATCATCGTGGCGATATTCGTCTCCTAGTTTCTGGTAGAAATTTCACTATTTACAAAATCCCTCGATATGGAAATTTTCTCCGATACCTTACCGTACACCTACGCATCCGACCTCTTCTAAAAATCTAAGCTAACAAAATCTGTCCTAACAACGAGATATCGGTAAAAAGCTATTGGCCGTGTAACGACACTTAGGACGAAAGACCAGATAACGATAAGGATTTCTGGGTGGAAATTAATCGCGACACGGATTGGGTGTATGGAATCAAGGCGACCCAGTGTACGAACGAGGAGGAATTCAAGCGGCTTTCGACAAGCGGCAGGGTCGTGTGCCGCTTGGCTGCGCTCAGTTACGCATCGGCTACCGGCCTATCAATGAATGCGCCCACGCGCGACTGCTCGAGATCGACAGCCTCTCCCCCTTTCCCTCTCGACCGGCAGCGCAAGGTCGTTTAATTCCTGCACGCCTCCAGAAAATAGATTTCACGAATGCAAATCGCCGCACCGCCACCGCCATCACCGGCACTGCCACCACCGCTGCCACCGCAGCTAAGGCGAAAGTGAATGGAGTACGGCATACGGATCCGAGATTCGATGCATCGTCATCTCCTCGATAAGAATATGTGACAGGACCGACAGGCAATAACTTCGTCTTTTTGTAAAAGCTTACGTTAAAACTTTGGTTAAAGACCAGTTATTACCTAGCTATTTAAGTCACACAACATGTACCTAGGAATTTCTATGTTCGTATTACGCATAAATAATCCGCTTTCGAGATTCTTATTTCGCAAGACCATTTACGTACGTTTCTACTAAAGCAGCGCATTCTACTTCTCCACGTAACTTTCATTCCCACAAAGAAGCAGGGGAGCTCGGCAAAAGGAAAGAAAAAGTAATTCATTAGCGTGTTCGGGACGAGACAGAGGCTCGCAAAGCCCGAGGCGGCCAACTGTGATCCGCGTCGAATCCATCGTCGAGTCCGGTAGGCAGTTACGCGAGGCTGCGTTTTAGTTACGCGCTCTCGCCGTCAGCCATCGGATTATCAATGAACGCGCCCACGTGCACAGGATCGATAACTCACGTTCTCCGTCCGTCTCTGTTCCACGACGCTTTCCGTCCCCGCCGCCTTCTTCTAACGAGTATCCCTCTTGCGGCTCATTTACAAAGTCCATTCGAGGCGGCGAGCGGCGAAGAGGCAATCGACTGGCAATTACGAGTCTCTCGGCAGCGGACGATCGTAAAGCGAAACGGAGAAACGACGACTGGGAAAGCCTCTTCCGCCGCGCCCACGCGTGGAAACCGCCGCGAGCAGAGAGAAACCGAGGAAATGGGAGATGTAACGGATAGCTTGTTAACTCGTGAGAGTCGAGATGCGGGGAGAGACGGCGGATAGATCGTTGGATCGAATAATTTGTTTCTCTTTGATACTTCGACTACCGATTCTTATTTCGCAACACCGTTCACGTGTTAAGTGCTCGTTGCGTGCCATGTGAATACGTTGAAAGTTTTGGGAACCGCTGCCTACGCCTTGAAACGTTAAAACTTCTGGTCTCAAAAGGGAGACGATGTATTTACGTATAGAAAAATGCGGCTACTTTCGTAGCGGAAACGTTGATGCGTTTGTTCGAAGAAAATTACTCCACTGCGACGTGATATGAGATATAACACAAAATTTTGCTTAACTTTGTGCGAGAGATTCCAAGGTATTTAACGATAGGGACAAATCGGCTGCCATCCGATACTACGTCAAAAGTAATTTCTGCTTCTTTTCCTACCCACGGAGACGCTTGGAATCGCAATTCACCTTCCGCTAGTTCTATACGGTGCTCCATAAATACTCCAGGCGTGTCACTACGATCGAAAACAAGGCGCGCGTGATTATCGTAACAAGGTCCGTCGAATCCAATCCTCGAGAATGGACATTAAAGGACAAGCGATAGCTAAAAGCATAAGAAAGCTCGTAAACGCGCGGCTGGCTACGCCTTAAACGATATTACGGACACATATTCCCGTGGCGAGGCCAATGTCCCGGCGCATAATTAATTCTGCAATCCCGCCTCTGCAAACCGCTACGCCGAAGGTAGTGACGGCCGTGACCTTTTGCACGACCGTTGACAAGTAGGCGCCACATCGGTACCATCTTGGACAGTTACGTTTCTGAGAGCCTCTTTCTTTCCCCCCTTCAAATATACGAGGATCATTAACGCCGGGGTATTAAAAGAAACCATGGCGTTTGATGGATGACCAAGCGTTTGGGCCGCGCATCCGCCGCGGATATTTTTTGGCCCTTGGTTGTTCATTACGACGCTCTCTGTTCTTTCTACCCCCGGTCGGTTTTACTCGTTTTGCAACGAGTTTTTGCGTGGCCAAACTTTTCGTTGCTTCCGAACGGTTTCGACGCGCCATTCGACGGCATCTTTCACAAGGGAGAATATTTCATACGAGGATACACCTTTGCAACGTCGATGGAAATCCAACGTTAAGATCGTATGCAAAAAAGGATCAAGATCGAACCAACACCCCATCGAACAGAACGAGGAACGATCGAACGAAGTATCCTTGAAACGAAGATTCGAGCGAAGATAAAAAGATCGAACGTAACGTGATCCATGGAAGCGCGCGTGGGAAGCGTTGTCACCGATCGTCCACCAACCAAGACACCTATTTCGGACGGAACTAATTTCCTTTGCTGTCAATCTTTCGACTTTCCGTTATTCACGCGTCAGATCGTTGATACGAATTAAAACGAGTAAAAGCGCTACCCCGCGGCATCCTGCCGATTTTGTCCGTGTAATTGAATTCCTGGCGATCTGTTCGTGGCTGTTGAAACGAAGAAAGGAGAACGATCGGAACGAAGGGGAAACTAGAGAGACAAAGAGAGAAGCATCGATCCTCTGGCCTGGTTTCTGTCCGAGCGACCGCGCGGACCGGTATAATGCGTCGGAGCCGAATTATTACCGCGGCATGCAGATGAGGCTACAATCGAGATATCGCGTGTACCCAGACTCGTATATACATATACATGTATATGTTAGAGATAAGATCACCGTTCGCCAGCTCGAGCTTCGTGGTCGGAGGGCTGCGTCGGGTGCAGCCACTCGGAAGGATCTTGTGCACGAAAATATGCCTCGTCCTCGGATTCCTTCGCTAGTGCATCTATGAGACGGTTCGGGAAATATTCCCGAATGTGTAATTTTATTAACGAATATCGTTGGCTCTCGATGATTGACGTGAATATGCAAAAAAAAAGGAATATGTACGCTTTGTTAAAACTTGGTAGCAAGTTCGATATTTCTGTTACAACGACTACACAAAGTATTTGAATATCATTTTATTTGTTATGACATTTGCATACTAATTATTTAGATCCATTTTCATCCCAATATCGATCATCTCGAGCCAAGAGAAGAACGATAGCGTTATCGTAATTGAACCAGTAGCAAAAAATTTAACTTCTTCCATTCTACGGTTGGTGTCACTGAATAATGTGCTACGTTATGCGTAACAAATACGCGCTATTAAACACCTGTATATCTCGAGGATCTACAGAAAACCGGAGGGCAAACTTCATTCATGAAGAGTGGCAAATTAAACGGTCAACGACCACAGGCACCGCGGTCATCTGATCGAATAACCCGCATGAAAACATAATTCGCCAGCAGGCGAAGCGAGGACGAGGCGCAACAATCTGGTCGCGGAGTTGCACACACGGCTGGAAGAAACGGCAGCAGCATGGCCAGGAAAGATGACAGACGACACGGGGTTCGTTACAACCTACAAGATGCCCACGTGTCGCGAGGCTACTGCGACTTCGCGGTATCGATTTACGATCTCGATAAAATATCGCTGTTAGCCGCTGGGAGTATGTCGTACAGAAGTTATTATTCAAATGTTCTCGATGCGAAATGTTGACTTACGACGTTGTTCACTGTGGCGCTGCCTCACCTTCTCGATGAAAGATGACGGGTTCTTTGCGCGCGATACAGCTGCAAAAATAACCCTCGCCACGCGCAAGTGGCGTCTCCCAAATTCACCATCCTCCTTCGACGATTTTCTTATAAATGAACGTACGCTTCAAGGAGAGATTTTTATTGCGGTAACGCAAAGAGCTTGGACGATTATGTTCAGCGCCTTCGAAAAGCTTGATCAAATCCAAGAAGGAAGCGAATCTTGCCACGCCGTAACCACGGCACCAGCTACAAAAACCATAGATGTCGCGTTTCATAGTTTAATAATAAGAAAGCGTAAGTTGTGTTAAAAAGCGAGTTACGTCCAGCGTACCTCGTGCACCACAGCCTATGTGTTCAAAACGATCAGCCCACGAAAGCACCTTCGTTTGCGAAGGGATTTTCCCCTCGCAGAGGATCGGTGGAAACGAATGACACAGTGGGCGATCATGCGGGGTAAAAAGTGGACGACTACGAGCAGAAGGAGAGGCGCCGTTGGGTCGTGCGGTGAATCAGCGCCGGCTTGCCGCGGGGTTACGTAATCGGCCAAGCAGCGTGTGCACACACAATATCTACGTCGGATATCACTTTGTAGTCCGGCCGCGGGACCGAGGCGCTCTATCTGATCGCTCGGCTGATGCCTTTGCGAGCGGAACGCGCGAAAGAGAGGAAGTTTCTTCGAGTTCCTTTTTGCCCCCACTATTGCCCACCACTGGGAGCAGAGCTCGAACGCTCGCGTCCTGCCAGCATCCGCGAACGTCTTTCGGGATCGACGCGATCCTCCACCTCCTCCTTTCGACCTAACCGATCAACGGCCACGATAACGCACGCTTCGTGGAACCACTCGGACGGACCAAGTACTCGATCGGGATTAACGGTGAGCGTTATTGGTTTAACGGGCTGACCCATGGCATTTGGTAGCGCGAACGTCATCAACTCCAGGGAATAAGAATGACTTGAAACTCCTTGAGTAACTTTTTTTCTTTTTTATTGGACAAGATACCGAGTTTAATAAACTTTGATGGTCGAGGAAATAGATTGATCCTCCTTTGTCAATTCGATCCAGAAAATTAAGATGTTCATAGTCAAAGTCTTTTCCAGTACATCTTCCGATTCTACTCAGTTTCATTCTATTGATATCGACAGTTTCGAGTTACGATTTAACATAAAAAAAGGGCAGATACGCGATGGGACGTCGGCAAGACGAAGTCATGAAGTAAATCAATCGCGTATTCGTCTTTGCTTCCGACGTTCTGACGCGAAAAACGTGGCGACAAAGAAGCGTTTGCTTTTACAAGGAGACCTTGCGCGATAGCGATCGCCGCGCGATCGAGATCTCTATCGACGCACGGTCGCGATCCCCTTCGTGAGATTACGCTTGTTTTATAATTCGAGAGTCAATCGACGATTTATCTCGCGCCAATATTTTCGACCGTCTTCACTTACGGAGCCCTCCGTGCGCCCAAGATGGCCACGGATAAGGCCACAACAATGAGATGATAAAGAAGACGAAGAGGAAGCCCGAGGCGCTGGCGCGTCGAGTGGGCAGCGATTCGCGCGATTAGGATCTCGCGAATTATTATTTGAGCGAAGAAAAGGGACGCAGGAAGAATTGGCACGTGCACGCGCGTCGATACACCACCACTAGAATCGATATTACGATCGAGTGTTTACGGGCACGCTGGCTAAAGCGAAAGTTTATTTAACAAATCGTTTGCAATTTTTACGGCTTTCTTCCCGGACATTTTATGAGATGGAAGAACGTTAGTTTTGAATGCCAGGATCTTTATTTAAAGATTATCGAAAGACAAAGAATTACATCTATAGAGGAAAGGTCGTGATGACTCCAAAATCTATTTCCAGCTTCTGTTCTGCTCTTTCTTCTATCCCAAGCCCAAAACTTTATCCGACAAATCTTTCTCAGTTTTAGTTGGCTTTTTTTAATTACATCGTGAGATGAGACGCTGACTCCGAGTTGCGGCATACTTGTTGAAAGATTATTGACGGATAAGGGAAGAATTATTTTTCTCTCTAGACTCGCTGCATACGGATTCATTCAGAAGAGTCATCATAAATTCAGAGCGCGTGTAGCTCGCGGAAGTTCAAGAGCGGGGAGAGCTTAACGATCGCGAGCGCGTAACACGGAGCACGCCCGATTTCCCCATAAATCAGCGTCCTCGCGTTGCAACGTTTAATTCTACGAACAAGGGAGAACGAAGGAAAATGAAAGAAGGGTAGAGGCTTCGCGAGAGAGGCACCGAGAAAATTACTCGAAGCTGCGAGCTGCATGTGCATTAACCAGCGCACTCGACGTTTCGCAAACACTCGGTTCGCTGCCAAGATGCCTGACAAACACTCGTTCTCTAACAACAAACGAATGTTAATTCCTATATGGATGGCCGAAGGGGGTAGTGACGGGCAAGATCCTCGATTCGATTCTGTAACCGATTCGTCAACGCCCAAGTTTTCGGAATCTTTATTTTTTACAATCAGCTGTTTGTAAGTGAAATTCAAATAATACATTTTTTCTAAGATACTGCGTAGTCTTAAGAGAAGATTATTGCACTTGAAATGCAAAGTATATTGCGAGGATCGTGTGCTTCTCGATTAGAAATTGAATTGAAACAAACGAAAATAATTGAAAGCAAAATTCTTCGAGATGCAAAAAGGAAAGTTTATAGAAGAAACGACAAGTCGATTTGACGGAGGTTCGATAAATGTTTCAGGCTCACGAGCGCGATCAAATCCATCGCTATGTCGATGTTTACGTAGGAGTGAGGTGACGTCACCTAACCAGCTGTTTCGTTAGCGAGCTGGATAAAAAGCAATATCCACGATAGGCTGCACGCTGATATTATTAGTGACAACAAGGTCTGCAATACGATGAGACAAGGATTTACGCTGGTGCGGTGTAGTCAACGACACGGATTATTAAATATATGCTTTCGTTAGATATATGCTTTGCGGGATGTATCTGCATAATAAACGAACCGCGTAACGAACGCATAAAATTCTACATTATCGATCAACTAGAACCTTGCAGATCGAAATCACGACGTAACAGATTACTCGGATGATCGAATAATAGCGGTTGGTCATATTACGATCTTCATATTTTTTTTTTTCGTTAAAATTGTTACGTTAAAGATAAAAGGAAGAAGGAAGCCAAGAAGAAAAAAAAAGAAAAATCTCAAGTTGGTTGGAATTGTCGATATAAAATGGAGGGAGTTACCAAAGTAACGTTTTGCGAGATATGAAAGCGGCTGACCCAAGAGATAGTAGCTCATTCTCGTTCCTATGTACAACAGACTACGTAACATTGCTCTAAAAGTACATACTAGTATTTCTTTCTTTTACTATTCCATTTCTACATATAAGAGAACACTCTTTTTATACCTTAAAAAAGCAACTACCGAGTGCAAACGATCCAGTTCACGGATCGTCGTGCAAGGTGCAAACGACAGCACCGGAGAAGATGGTAAGAAAGAGTGGAAGAAAGAGAAAGAGAGACAACGATGATCGTCGTAAACGAGACACGATTGCACGCGAAAGGATCGTCTCTAGGTCACTGGCCAACGAAAGTTACGTCAGGTTTGGATATGGTAATACTGCATTCCAGCGGCGACACCTTTACACAGCCCCCTCGGTCCCCCGCTCTCGGTTTCCAGACGCGAAGCTTAGAGTGGCTGCGATTATCTTGAAAATACCGCCATTACATCAGCTGTTGCGATGCGAATCGGGCATTTCATTAATAACCGCCTCTTAATAACGGTCGTGCAGATAATCGCAGCTCCGCTTCCGCCACGGCAGCCAGATTAATGCGAGTAAACCGATAACAACGCAAAAAGGCCTGGTCTTCTCTGCTGTTCGCTGGCGCGGATGTAACACGACGGTTTGCAAATTGCGCGTATGCAAATTAGAGAGCGAAATTTGTCGCTGAACGAGCTCGCCGTTTCGCACTTTGTTCCCGATCGTTGCAACGGCCAAACTCTGTCTTGTTTCGCTTTTTACCCACCTTTTTACAGTTCGCCTTAATACCTTTAAAGACTGCGTCAACGTGTACGCGAACTTTGTCTTGCACAAGCATGAATAATTCGGTGTGTGGTGTCTCGCTGAAAAATGGAGTTCGCGCATACATCGAATCGATACACTTACTTACGTCTTTCGTCAAACTTCGTCTTTGTTTCTTTTCTTTTTTTTTTTCTTTTTCTAATACCTTTAAAGACTGCGTCAACGTGTACGCGAACTTTGTCTTGCACAAGCATGAATAATTCGGTGTGTGGTGTCTCGCTGAAAAATGGAGTTCGCGCATACATCGAATCGATACACTTACTTACGTCTTTCGTCAAACTTCGTCTTTGTTTCTTTTTTTTTTTTTTTTTTTTTTTTTTTTTTTTTTTTTTTTTTTTTTTTTTTTTTTTTTTTTTTTTTTTTTTTTTTTTTTTTTTTTTTTTTTTTTTTTTTTTTTTTTTTTTTTTTTTTTTTTTTTTTTTTTTTTTTTTTTTTTTTTTTTTTTTTTTTTTTTTTTTTTTTTTTTTTTTTTTTTTTTTTTTTTTTTTTTTTTTTTTTTTTTTTTTTTTTTTTTTTTTTTTTTTTTTTTTTTTTTTTTTTTTTTTTTTTTTTTTTTTTTTTTTTTTTTTTTTTTTTTTTTTTTTTTTTTTTTTTTTTTTTTTTTTTTTTTTTTTTTTTTTTTTTTTTTTTTTTTTTTTTTTTTTTTTTTTTTTTTTTTTTTTTTTTTTTTTTTTTTTTTTTTTTTTTTTTTTTTTTTTTTTTTTTTTTTTTTTTTTTTTTTTTTTTTTTTTTTTTTTTTTTTTTTTTTTTTTTTTTTTTTTTTTTTTTTTTTTTTTTAATCATAACAGCTTTACCAGTCAAAGCGTTACCGACGAAAAAATTTCCCATCGGAAAGTTCGCCTCGTTACGATCCACCGCACCGGCCCAAGAACTTTCTCGAGTCTCTCGTGTTTCTCTTTATCCTTCCCATCGTCATTATACGTCATTTTTCTTGCAACATCTCTCATGTTACACCTAATAAAAAAAGAGGGGAAAATGAAGGAAGGGAACGTTGAAAGCACGGCGCGTCTCGTGTAATTCGAAGCGCGACAAATCAAACATCAGCGAGGTAGATGTACGATTACGATTCAGGCATAATTGCCACGCAGGTCGTCGAAACGGATCGGACAGGATTCGATAACGATCTTCCAACGGTTACCTCACATTAGGCTACGCTGGTGCGCGTTATGCAACCGGCGAATAGCCGTTAAACGCTAGGAAATCGCGCGCGACGCTGCTTCGCGCTCTCATGGAAATAAACGTCTCCTTTGACGTAGATAAACATCGCGTGAATAACGATTCGCGCCGGATAACTCGCCCGTTCAATTTCACGCCATTCCGTTCCACTCTGTCTTTTACGGAGTTTTCTCGTTATACATACACGTACATCCCCTGGCGTCATCGGACACCGATCGTACGCCCTTAGCTCGTAGTTAAAAATTTTCGAAAGACACGTGAAAATCAAATCATCCGACATTCTGGAATTCCTTCGCTTCCTTGGCCGTTCATAGAACATTTAGAAAAAAAAAGTTAGTTTAGGTTCAGTACGCCACGTTTAATCGAGTTTATCATGATCAGCGACGAGGGCGTTCGAATTTTGAATTTCAGCTTCGCTTGACTCATAAGATACGATGCTGAACCAATTTTACAGTTCTATAAACGTAACCGGAGAGGAAAAATTGATAGAATTTTGAGATACTCAATCGACAAACAAGGATCCGGCTGTAGTAATGTTTGAAAAGCGACTGTCGATGCTAATGGACTATCGGGACCATTGAGCGTATCGGCAGTGGCACTCGAGGCGAGTTAAATTCTCCTAATGAACCGTGTCCGTGGTTGGTCGTAATTAAAGTAACCGTTTTGTTGCAACCGCGCACCAGTGGAAACAAGTTATACGTGCTTTCCAGAGGCAACGAAAATCGTTTGGTTGGGCGAGCGAACAGCGACACTCGGGTCCCTTGCGAAAGCACCTCGTAAATCAAGCTGCGCGGCTCGTTGCTAATATCGTTAATACGCGGCTATGGAAAAGTGAAGGAAACAGGTAGTCATTACGTCGCTTAATACCACCGAACGAAGTACCAGCACGTTTTATAATGTGTTAAAGACGTATTCCGAACTAAGTTTATTAAAGAAACATAACTCATTAAAAGCGTCGTTAGTTTATATTCTGCGACCGTTTCAAAGATTTAAACAGACTTTTGGGCTCCTACTATCTCAGCGAAAGGAACTAGGAATGCCGCACTTGTAATATTTTTCTCTTCGGCTACGTCCAAAGTAAGTGGTGTTTTATCGTATCTTACCGCCATAATCTTCGAGGCTGGAACTCGAGACTACGAAGCGGAGAAAGAGAAGAAAAGAAAAACTGCGAGAAAACCGATAATCCGTTGCGCGATCCAATTTGTCAGGTTCATTACGAAGTCGCGGGCGCAATTAACCCCGACCTCGCGACAGTGCGTCGACGAATGCGGTGGTATCAGTTTTCGAAAGTCCCGCGCGGCTGGCCTTCGCGCGACTCGTAAACAGCAATCGATAAAGCCGGTAGCTAATTGCAAGCAAGTTACATCAGCTTTATATCTCGAATTAAACTAATAACCGGCGAAAGCGGCCTCGCCAAAAATGGCGCGAAAATGAAAGCGTGCCGACAAAAGACCGCCGGATTTCGGCTTCGCTTCGTACTTGAGCGATTGCCGTTTACACGGCGTGGAAAAAACGCTGGAACGGTCCAACCCGCGTACACTACACTACGCGTATAGATGAGAGATTAAGGAGATCGAGGCTGGACAACGATTCGTTGAAAGCAGTTTCTTAATTTGCGTACCGAGCTATCGCGTTTCTCGATCTGAATTTTCGATCGTTTACACGTTCAATCTGATTTTATTCGATGTTTCTGAAGCAGCCGATCATTTTAAACTCGCGCGGTTTGAATTTCGATACGTCCGACATTGTTTCTTTCAGGCGGGGCACGTAGCAGCCGAGATTTTTCTAAATGGATCACGAGAAAATACAGAAAATATACGAAATCAGCATCGAATCGTAAATATATCAACCCCGTTTAAGTCAAAAATTCTTCGAATGACAACGTCAAAAGTTCCAACGAGCCACCCTATCTTCCACCGTATAAAAAACTTGAACACTGCAAACGAAGGAACTGGCACGATCAATGTTCGCCGCACTCAATTATTTTCTCCAACAACCGTGTCTGCGTAAATCAGTCAGTATCTTGGAGCGAAATTACTCCATGGCGACGGTCGCGCGTAAGACAATGCGTATAACGCAAAAACCAGCCGGAGGTAAGAGCGTAAGACCGAAAGCGAGAGACAGGGTCTTCTGCCGGTGGATAATTGAGTTGCAGGTAACGACGTTTACAGGCGAGACCCGCGAGAAGTTGTTTAGGCCCGTGGAAGATCTCGGCGATAAGCCGGGGACCGCAGCCTGTAAATAAACGTAATCGTTCCAGGAGGCGGGCGTTCGCTCGCGAGACGCGTTTACGCGCCTAGCGCCGGCCGAAGAGACGCGTTCCGGCCACCAGATGAGATCTGCTTGGTAATTGTTTCGACCGGCACGTTCAATTAACCAGCCACGCTGACGTGACGTATGTGCCAGTGAGACGTTCCACTTGCGGCAAGCTGTTGAATATTTATTGGAAAATTTAGTGAGGTTCGCGAAATGGAGCGGTTAATGGCGGGCAGAGTGGGATAAGTGGGATTGTAATATTATATTATACGTAGTAAGATTCTTGTCGCGAATACATAGTCGTCGTCCGAGCTCATGACGAACCTTCGACACGATGACTCAAACTTTCAAAAAGGCGGTTTGCCATATTCTGTTATTCCCTTAGAATGAAAGGACGATCACCTAGCTCAATGCATCAGGTAATCGTTGAGATTACAACCACGCAAAAGATACGATAATCGTCTTGTAATAGGTCACCGAGATTATTTTGTAACAAAATATGTTTTAGTAACAGAATCTGTTCGTTTAAAACTTCGTTTTTGCAACAAGAATATTGTGCCGATACGCGCAATGCTCTAGGAATTTTCAATAATTCTTCTTCCAGGAAAGAGCAATGTTAATATTTGCTCTGTCTATTACACCCACGCGATAAACGATATACTCGTTAAAAAATTGTAAACGATTGCCAAATGCAGCGAAAGACCACCGCGGCTCCAGGGCTCGAGTCCAAAGACGGAAAATAATAAACCGCGCTGGCAAGAAACAGGAACAGTGTCCAGAGTTTACAATTACAAGCCGAAGAAACTGTTGTTGCAGAAGCGTGGAACGGCCAAGCGTAACAACGGCGCGCGATTTAATCTACTATGGCTCGTACATCGATGCACCAGAAGCGTACGCTGCGATGCTATCTGCCGTTCTAGCTACTTTATGGATCCATAGAGACACGCCGGTAATAACGCGGTACCTAACCGAGCCTATTAACACATTTGTTCTTGCGCTATCAGATCTCAAGTAACTATGAACGCGCCGTGACTGAGAGAAAGAAAGAGCGAGAACGGTGGTTCGGTGAAGGACAAGAGCAACGAGTGGAAAAAGAGATAAAGAAAGATCTCGTGGGTGGAAGAGATGCCGGTCGGACAGCGATGGATCTCGATCCACGAAGGTGGAAAAACGATCCTTCGTTTACGAGCGAAACGCGAAGATAATTCTCCTATCCGCCAGAGAGATATACCTGGAAGAATCGCCGCTTGAATTTCTGGATGTTTAACGTATCGTTGACGTTTAAACAGCATAAAATAGAATCTTTATTAAGACGCGAGTTAGAGATGGGCCACGAGATCGAAGACGAGAGTTCGAACGTTGAGAAACTTTGAAAAATCCATTTGACTTTTCCGGCCGCCTCTCTGTGAAATTGGCAGCCATAATCGTGTCTCGAAACGGCAAAGGTGAGCGTTATGCAATTCGTAAATAGGTAAGGCCAGTAAAGTTTAACGGAGGTGCATATAATCGATTCACGTCACCCTCCATCGAAAGAGGTCAATTGCAGGTATAAAGGTGTCGAGGGTACGTTTCGTTTCACTTTGATATTAGCCAGGCGCCAGAGCTTCGATCCTCGACAAATTTCAACGTATTATTTAACGTAGCATAGAAAAATCGTTTCTTTACGCAACAGTGCGTCCACAGCACCAGCTTTCGAACCAAATAAAAAACAAACTTTTTAACACGATTTAAAAGAGTAAACCAATACGGGAACAATCTTCAAAAGTAACGAAACCAACCAATGCACATTCCGCAAGAGCGACAAGATAAAATGTACGTAATTCCCTACGAATGTAAGGAAGTAAAGAAGCCGGGTCTACGTGTCGATGGAACGAAATCAAGTTGGCACCGAACGGGACTCGGAGTCGATCTCCGTGCGCCCAGGGTCGGTTTCAATGCATTCGCTCGTGACAGCGAATTAACTGCAATAATGAACGGTGATCTCGTCCCAGCGATCGAGTTTTGATTAATTGAGATCAACCGTTCGCCGATCGGTTGCCAATTTGTTCTGTCGGTAGCACGAAAAGTTCGCGAGTTATTAACGCTGTCGAGCGAAGTGGACGACGCGGTCGATTCGAAAAGAGAGAAAGCCCTCGTGAATCGAGTAAAACGTGTGCCGGATTCGAACGCCGCGCCTCCGCCTCCCGATCCGTCGAACGAGAGGCAG
>NT_176555.1:256800-281263 GCF_000188095.3 Bombus impatiens | reverse complement strand
GAACGAGAGGCAGCCTGCCTCTCTCGAAAAAAGGACAGCGGTGCTGGCGCGGCGTGGCGGCCCTCGTGAATCGGCAGATCCTATCTGGACAAGTTTTCGTAAACGGAACACCTTCATTGTGACGCGTCCCAAGAACAACCGAGATTCTTGCTCTACTCGGTTTACGAGGTTTCCTCGAAATTTAATTCTACGTTATTCGCGCGGTAGGCGCGTAGTTTGAAGCGCGAGCCAAATTCCGATGAATTTATTGGAAGCCGCGGAAGAAAATGCGTAGATGAACGTATTAGGTTATCCGAAAAGTTTCTTTCGTTTCATAAGTTGATAATAGATGAACAACAATTTCTGTTTTATATTATTTTATTGAATGATCCATTTCGTTATATTTCTATTATTATGTTCGTGCATAATTCAGTAAACTAATATAAAACAAAAAACATTGTGCGTCTATTATTTCTTTATAAAACGAAAGAAACTTTTCGGACAACCTAATATAATAGAAAAATATACTTAAGCAAGTTTAAGTATAAATACAATGTGTATGCTAGTCCAGATCCGCTCGCTGGCAGCGTTACTTTACGAGAGAGCTTCGAAGCCATGGGTCTATGGATATTTACACAATTAGGGAAAACTGGCCTGTCTGTACCCCGTTGCATCATCTGTGCAAGGCACGTGCCTAGAAACCTATGAGGCTAAGAGGCCCTTTAAATTGATTTAGTGCTAAACAATACTCAATGGCTTCCAGGGCTAAGAAAACTAAATTTTAAAAAAGATGTAGAGTTTTTCTTGAAGTGGGACCCGCTTCAACGGAATATTTACGACGTTGCTTGGAACGATGAAGAAGAGCGTGAAAGTTATTTTTAAGTACATCGACTTTAGCTTAGGGGCTTTATCGGCTTTAAGATCACTGTAGACCACTGATTTTGGCCTCAGGAAGCTTCTGCTTATCATCGATACATATGCACGAACTGCTTGTAAATACTGGCTGAGTCTCTTATTCGACAATTTAAAAGTCTGTGAGAAATTATTGCGCAATTCCGAAAGAGCGCTGAGTACAAAGAATGTAAAATGCAAAGCGATGATAAATCGTCGCATCGCGTCAAAGCAAAATAGCATTAAGGTATCGCGATACAGCGAAGCATCGGAGTACAAGTAATATGTATTGTGACACAACCTGGCAGCGAAAACCTAGAACGACAGCTCGCGTCACGATCTTCGCCGCTCTCTGCCAAGATTAAAAACCGAATAGCCAACGAATAGTGGTAAAAGACAGGTCCGAGCGTAAGTGCCGAGAACTGTTTGATGAACTTGCACGATAACGCGATGTCATGCTCTCGCGCTCGACCTTTCCTCTCCACGTGGGGGTTCTGTCCGGCAAGGGCGTCTAGTAAAATAGTAAAATATCGCCGTGACGTGTTTTTATCGTGATTTTACGACACCTTAAAAGTTGCCCGTACCCGTGGCTCGAGATCGACAGTACGCCCCTATCTCGGCGGCGCACACTTAAACCGTGACAAACGTCACCACCCACGCCGAAGATATCTGACCGTGTCTATATTATATTCCCGGCAATTTCGGGACGCGAATAAATTCCTCCTATTTACAATCGGGCCCGATGAGACATAAATTTCGGCTCGTTCCGTTGCGGAGAGACACGCGCCCAGGGAAAAATGCCACCGCGAGCGGGGGCGAGAATTCGATAAGCGAAACGTTTCTCTTTTTTTTTTTCCTTCCTCCTCCACCTCCCTTTTCTTCTTTTTCTTTTTCATCTTTTCCTCTTCTTTCGCGTTCGCTTTCTCGATAAATTTATGCGCGATACACGAATAACCCACGTAGAAAAAGCGACCGCAGGAACGAATAGCTATTTGGATTCGACTAATAGGTCCTCCGTTGTATCTTTATGACATTCTACTACAGTGTACGATCCAGAGACTCGATTCGGACGCTGATGTCTTACTTGGAAAGAGCGTGTGACGCTAGAGTCTGTTTCTGGAAGTTTATTGCTCAGTTTGGTTAATGGTAGACCAGCGTGGCATCTGGAAGTTTGCATAAAAATAATAAGCAAGCGCTGTAGAAGGAAGAATAATAAGATTTCACCTATCGCCGCCTCTTTGCTATGATAATAATTTGAAGCGCGTTTCTAAAAATAATCTCAGATACGTTGGCTGGAAACCTCTGCTCCAGAATTCGACAGAAATAAAACCTCGCCAAAAGCGAACAGCATACCTCGTTAAGAGCAACTACCGAACTGGCTGTCCAAATTGCGCGAACACGGACAGCAATGGCGGCAGAAGCGGCGGCAAGGGCAGTTAAAAACGCCCTCGGAGGCCACGCTCGATCCGTGACAAATTGATCGGCGCGATGACTAATCGCAGCCCGCTAATTGCCGGCGAAAGGAGGGAGGCTTCTAATTAATTAGTCAGTGGCTAAGACAGAGTGTGCGGTAGCAGGATCGAGAGACAGTAGCAGCAGCAGCAGCAGCAGCAACACAGTGGTGGCAGAGACTGTAGCAGCTCTGCGGTGGGAGCACGGCCGATTAGTTCGGTAGGCTAGCGGCGATAATTGCCCTCACCGATCACCGGCCGACCGATGCCGGATAATTACTAATTATTACTAATTAAGCGGACCGCCACGGAGGCTGTGGGTAAATCGCGGACCTGCCACCTCGGGGGTTGTTCCGGCGCGGCGCCAGAACTCGCCACGCGGATGAACCCACGCCTCCTGCCTACGCGCGATTACATTACCCGTCCTTTCAGCCGCTGCTGCTGCTGCTGTTGCCTTTAAGGCGACCCAGAGGCCCTGCTGCCATAACCGGACAACGACCACGCTAATTATTCAACCGGTAAACAAATAAAATAGATACTAGGTCGACGTTACTGTTCGCAATTAATAAGGACACGGGTGTGAGGACATACAGGAGCGTAATCGTTTGTTGAGAGAAATGGAACAGCATCGAGGGTGATTAACGTTTTGTCCGAGTGAATTTCTGAATTTCTCTGTCACTGCGGTAGCGAAAAGTTTTTATTTTTATAGGTCAGAGGTTTCTGTAGCTTACCAACGTGTAATACTACCCCCGCGTTTCTTTTAAAACGAAAATTACTGGGAACGAAAGAAAGAAGAGAGAAATTTTTTTAAACGAATTTTTGTAATCTTCTTGCGCAACAACTTTTTCGTATTACTTTTCAGTCACGACACAGGCGAAGTGTACGTGACTTTTCACCTTTGCCATATTGGGAAAAAATATATAAATTCCAACATACTAATATGTAGAATTGGTTTCGATTAAAGGGGAAAGATATAAATATTTGGATATAAAACAGGCACTTGTTTAATTACTATTCGCATATTCGCTATCGTCGTTTAAGATTTCTCGATTAAAAATCAAAGATACATGTAACTGGTTGTGTCACGCAGCTGCGAAGTGGCATACTTCCCCTTGGAAAATTTACGCTATAAAATGTTATATCGTCGATCGGTTTTGTCTCCTATTACATGTGTTTCGATTATTCTTGAAATGCGGCGAAGCGTTCCGGTAATCGGATTAGAGACGGAGATTTTTACGAGGCTGTTTATTACAATCTCGTCACGCCCACCGGTGATGTCTCTGGCCGAGGTTGATTCGTATAAATTATTATTTAAATTAGTAACGTATGGGTGTTCGACTTTCATAACGAACTGAAAGGAATACAGCATGGTAGAATCCTTCTTTTTTTTTGTACGAATTGTGGAACAACGATTGTACCGTAGATAAAGGAACGACGATGGTGTAACGAACGAACCAGCGACCAATTATGTTTTTCTCCAGCGCGAGAAGAGAAAGAGCCACATTCGTCGAATGACTCCGTTTGATATTTATTTCGTTAGTTTCGAAACGAAATTAAATTTTTTACTCGACTGCTTGAATTGGACTGGTGCCATTTCAAAGAATGCCTCTAACATTCTAAACTCGATGATATTAAAAAGAACACTAAATCAAAGAAGAAGAAAAAAGAGAAAAAATATTTTTCTGGTTATTGCTAGAAGATACAGAGCAGAAACTCTGTTTGTTTCTAGACAGGTACTGGAGAATTTTTACGCGCATAAAGACAACACGCGAATAAAGATGGAAACATTGGCCCCCTGACAACCTGGACGGGCTGTCACGCGGATTAACCCATTATCCCTACAAAACGCGCCACGAATTACGATGTTAATTTCCCATCGTGATCCAGATGCTCGATAACGGGATGGCCATCTTTATCCGTGAGCCGGAGCCACGGTCGTCGAAGATCGAAAAAAGGGGGAAAAAGCGAGCGAGAAGGGTGAGTAGAGGGGAGGAAGGATCTCGTTTCGAGTCTATAACGGCGACCGGTCGTACAAATTTCCTTCGGTTCGACCTTAATGCCGCGAGCCACTCGAGAAGCATCGAGGACCTAGAGTGAACGAGAGAAAAGGACAAAAGAAGAAGAGAAGGGGCATAGGGATCGTTATCGAATCCTTGGAATCGAAGCGGACGAAAAAGAAAATCGAGCAGGATCTGCAGGTCCATTGAATGGGCCCGCTTATCGGCGCTGATCGTCTTAATAAATTGTCAGGATCCCCTTTCCACCCTCTATTCCGTTCCGCGGTGTACAATCGGATTTTATTTCCGCCGCGAAGAGAGAAACGATTTTGGATAGGAATCAACCGGCTTACGTAGCAATTATCTCTGTCAACCGGTCACGTTTCGCTTATCGCGCGACTTTTGCCGAGTCCGATCTATCCCGAACCGCCGAGTCGATATCGTTACCCGCCTCCACTCCCGCGGCTCTATCGATTCCACGATAATCTCACCACTTCCGGCTGTGCGTTTTTGCACCGTGCATACCGGCATGGCAGTAGGATACGATGTCCAACCTAGGGGTCCGTTCGACGTCTAAACTTTGCCAGATAACAAGCTATCGACTATCTCTGTCCTTCCGATTTAATGGCGAACACGAAACCCGCGTGGTTCTCCGCCGTAGCTACCAGTAAATAGAATAGCGCGAAAATATGCATACTATTTCACGATAGAGGAAAGTTTACCGATGAGCGAATTTTCTATAAAGCTGTATACGCGTATTTAGTATCCACACGATAGAACCACTGATAAACAAAAAAAAAAAAAGTAACATGGCTATACACTTCATAGATACCCTGTACTACTCTCGATGATTTCTCGAACTGGACTGAACCTTTTGCACATCACCCCTATCGTGTGGTAGACTTTTCGATCCAGGCGGGGGCAAAATCGACGCGGCTCGGCGAAGGCGGAGAACTCGGAATCGGCTCAGCAGCCGGTGCTCCTGGCGGGCAGCAATTGCGGGCTCGCAAAAGGGGGCTGTTATCTGGACGGCGGCGGCACAAGGACAGGACTTAAATCTCGCCGGTATCTCCTCTTCGCGGCGGTAACAAGTTTCAATTCCTACCAATTCCACGGCCATACATCACTCCCGGTAGATACAATGGTGACTTCGGGGGACTCGGGCCATGGCCTCGGACTTCCATCCACGCGGACGATAAATATCTTATTGTGCGCGAGAAAGAAGTATACTGGACACCCGTGGAAACCGGCACGCCGATGCCGATATCTCTCGCGAGAGGGGCCCGAGCCAATGAGCGACGATCGCCCTACACGGGAATAAATATATACGTACGATGCTCGGAGAACTTCCCCGCGATTCAGACGTGATCGTTAATTTAGGGAGGAGAGAGAGCAGGAGAGGCCATTCCACCAGCGACCAGACGATATCATTTATAGTCAATTTCGTGTCGCTCGCTTCCAGATCGAACCGGGTTCTTCTCCTACGCTTCCTCCGCCACTTCGCATTTAACATCTGAGATTTAATAGAACACGCTCGCGACGTTTCTAAAATTCACAAGCATTTGGCAAGAAGAATTATGTTCTATCGCGGTACAGCTGTGACGCGAAGGTTCTTGAAATTGACCTTGCACGGCCTTGATACTTGGACCAATTCGTTGACCACATCATGCGCGAAGTAATTCCTACGTCGCATTGAATATAGTGGTAGACTGAAAGGAAGGAGGGTCGGTCATAAAATAGGCCACTTTGATCGGCGCGAGTGGTAAGAGAGGCGAGTAGCGAGTCGCGACATCGCGCTACCGCGGTGGTCGCCGTCGTAACGAATCGGCAATCGCTATAATTAACTGGGAATATGATCGTAAATCGCCTTTGTCGCTCGTAACGGCACGACAGCAGCCGAGAGACAGAGAAACCTCTTCGACAAAGTCGGTCGCCGGGTCCTCCGGATGACTGGGACGTTCGAAATTGCCGATCCGGCGATCGATCGATCCTCTCTCCGTTCCTTCGTTCGAACGATGAATCGCGGGAGAGCGTGGCCGATCGATGCGGTCGCTTCCCACAGGGCCACGGGAATATTTCGTCTCGAGAGATAACTAGCTTCCGCGCCGTTAAACCGATCTTTTTCTCTCCTCGTCGTCCTCGTCGATCTCCCTAAAGCCACGCTAACGTCGTCTTCGTCTTCCCGTCGGCTCCGCGCGATCGCTCTTTTAAACGCGCACTGTAACGAAGCAGCTTAACGAATCGCAAAGTATAGTTATTAAAAGAGAGGAGGTATCCTCCCCCTTCCCTCTCAGGACTGCTACAAAGAGAGGTTCGATCGAACGGCCAGGCGACAGGCACCGACAGTGATTTTCGATTTCGTAAGCTCGCCACGGGCAGATCCGGATCGTCCACGAAGGTGTGGCGGAAAATTAAAAGAGTCTCCCATCCCCGAGTCCCGAATCGTCTCTTCTCGCCGTGCCACGGAGGATCCACGGCCTGGAATTTGAATATGCATAAAGACGTGGCGATTGCGTTTTAACTCGTGGGGAGGCCAGCGGCCTCGTGTCCGTGTTGCCGTGTGCGTTCGCGCGACAGGTCGCACGGAGGATTTTTAATTGCCGGATAATAATTTAAAAGGAGGCGTCAAAGATTAAAATATAACCTTCGCGCGTTATTACAAAGCCGCCTCAGGCGATTTTTGTTGCAGCCCACCGACCGGCATCGCTCGAACCCTCCGTCCTTCGATTTATGTACTCCGCGAAATTACGCATTTTTGGCTGTTCCATGCGAGATTTTATAACGAAAACCTCCATCCATACTTGGTCGAAATTACGCGCCTCGCTGATCTCCTACGGTATACGATTCTCGATCCGTGTTAAGTGGAAATGCTCGTCGATCGTGTCGCAGAAACGCGAACGAAACAAGCACGAAGGATACGCGCAACGTGCTTTAAAGATCGCCGCGTTTATCTACGATCTGCGCGTGTCCGCGAGCCCGAGAACGCGTCGTCCTCGCGTTGCACGGCAACGAGACTACATTAATTCCGATGTCGCTTTAATCAACGAACCAGAAATCGCGGAATCGCCGTTCGCATCGGCAAACCGATAACATCGTTTCCACGCGTTAGCGTGTTCGATCGGACGAGGTGTTAAATATCGGCGATTTTAGCTGTTCGTACAAGCTCGTTAAAGGCGTTGTCGGTACAAGTCGCGCGGTGCTCGTTAATAAGCCAACACCGCGTTTCTCCACGAGCATCAACAACTTCATTTGACTTCATTTTTCCTACTTCTACCCCATTGCTCTCCACCACCTGTACCACGATTTCTCTATTTTTGTTCGCGATCTTCTACTCAACTCCTAACGCATTTCGATCGAGTCACCGTACTTGTACGCGTACCTCAATCCACATTCCGACTTGTATATTTGTTTTTATGGCAAGCACGCGAAGTCTGATGCCTCGATTTTCAGAAATATCCGAGAGTAGACCGGATGAGATTCGAAAAGCAGGATTTTGTCGTTCACGAAACGTGCTTTCTCTCGAGAACGATCGAAATGTCTATTCCGCGCGCGCAAAATAGGTGGAAGCATTTAAAAGATAGGAAATAGATCTCGAATTGATGCCGGCTAACCATAAACTGGCATAAACAACGACCGAGGGCAAGGTGGCTGGTTCGTTGCAAAAACAATCGACGCAATCGCGAAAGACAAGGGAATGATGTAATCGGGCGGAGCACGGTAACATTTGCCAGGCGTTGGAACCGCGTTCCTTCGCTCGATCGTGATTCGTTTGAAAAAATAATCCCGAGGATTCGCCATAGGTGGCGTGTACGGTTTGTTTGGAGACCACTGGCCGGCGCCCACGCACGATGACCGTGTAATTTCGTCGATTACGAGATCTCTCCAAATATTATCGGATCCCTGTCAATGCTCGCCTCTCACTATGTCTACCCGGAAAGTTATCCTGTTTACGTGATTATATAACAACTGATAGCGATCCAACGTTGCTGTTTCGTGAAACAGTTTCGGTGTCTGCCAAGTGCTTTTGACTGACTGGCGGGGATAGATCTATAGATCGAAATTTTATTTTTTACCATCGAGAAACAGATTGTCGAAGAATCGTTTTTTTAATTATGCTTTGACATTGAGGCTTATAAAATGCTTCTTTTCCTGCGTTTGATGCTTCTAATTAATTTTATCGAATTAAAAAATATGTGCCAAGTATAAAAGCGTGGATAACTGTCATTGGAAACCAACGAACACTGAATACAGACTGCAGTATCATCGATTCGTCGCGTTATTTGTCACCACAACCTTCGATTTCGAGGAATATAAGGAATATAATATACAAATGCGCGAATTTTCAGATAAAAAAGACCGTGTTTGAAAGATACGTGCGCAAATTGGACGCAAATTACGATTTACGACCATTTACAACAGGCAGTAACTTCAATGTCGAAGATCCTGCAAATTCTGAATACCGAGAGCTGACGTAACAGACGATAAAAGTAATCCTCGTGAAGAGGATGATCCCCGTTTTCCACGAAATAACTCGATGATCGGTTGCCATCGTGACAGAATGAGACGCGAGAACACCGTAAAATTACGAATTTTCCCACCGTTCTCCAGAATGTCCTTGATGGTCAGAATGTCGATCTGTGAGTTTTCCAGATCGAGTTTACGTTGGATTTCGAGTTGGATTAACGATGGAAGAGAATTAGTGGAACGGAAAAGACGTCGAACCGTACAATACGCGTTGTTAACTTTCCAAGATCGAAGTATATGATAATTAACGCGATGATAATAGAAACCATTTGATATTTGCTAAAGATAAAACGTTTCATTTTCTGAGAAAACACGGTCCAAGTTTGTCATGCGTGAATAACGAAAGAAGCGTTCTTATTTGCCTCTTATTTACCTTCCAAAGCTCCGCGTCGCTCTTTCTGAATGCACAATGCTTCTATTCCTCTTATCCGTTCAAACCAATCCCGCGTCTCAATGTAATCTACTCGTGCATCGTGCAATTTCAATTTCCAGACACCCTGTATTCGACAGGGCGGTTACGTAACGGTAGTCATTCAACCGATTACGAGTCTACTATTCGTACGACGATTTCACGATGCAGTCGAGTAATATCGCGACACACCTTGCGCGTGTACGCAGATTGCTGCCGGTATACCGGTCCTCGCGATATTAACCTGGTATTTTAATGGCGCTCGTTCCGTCTTAGCCGCGTACAATACCTGACCGACTATGCAATGCCGTTTAACGCGTATCACAATAAAAAGTAATGTTTGCGCTTTCACGTGATTGTTGCTCTCCCGCGACTGGATTCTGAACTATGTCGATTATGCCGTGATTGCGATAGGCACGATAACGCCAGCAACAAATTACGGGAACGATGTTGCAATTCGGTCATTCTTTGCGATCGTCGTGCTTTAGCGTATCTGAGGAAACTGCATCCTGGGAATCATCGTTTGTTTAGTTTTTAAATTATAATTATTATTACGGTCCGTTTATGGATATTTATTCATGTTGAAAATTGTGGATCCTAATTGTCGAAATAAGAGTAAAGGAACACTACGGTTACACTCAGAATTCATGTTAAAATAATTTTAGATTTATTTAATAAATGGATCTTGGACGAAACACTCACTTTCTCTCTTCTCTCGTTGTGTCTAAGGTATAGGTCTGTTAGGTGAGCCTTACTGAAGAGTCCATACTAGCAGATCTTGGACGAAACACTCGCTTTAATAAATAATTTCCAGGATCTTCGTCGATTTATATTTGCACGCGTCTCAGCACTCTCTTTGTCTCACCATCTTCTACACCACACTGCCAACGGAACGTTACATTCATCTGTTTTTCGAGACGCTGTGCACACACATACTTGCATACACTCATACTCACATACGTGTGTCACTACTACGCGGCTAATCTAGTCTAGTACACAAAATTATACATATCTCAATAATTCACACTGTCAGTTTCGACGAATCTGTCATACGATGGAAGGATGCTGGCCATGTATGTATTAGGTTGTCCGGAAAGTGTCTTTCTTTTACAGACACGTCTTTTAGAACGATGCGTCTTTATACAAACATGAAACCTAATCTGTCGAACATTGTGATCTTTATTTTGATAGAACAAAATGGACCATACATAATTCGATAAAATAATACAAAACGGAAAATGTCATCCATTATTTCCTTATAAAACGAAAGAAACTTTTTGGACGACCTAATACTTTACTATGAAAATAAATATGGGATCTGCCATCTGGCAAAGTTCTCTTTCGGCGAATTATCGTATAGAAGATGGATTCTCGACGATCGATTTATCCTACGTAACAGTATCTCGAGTTGATCAGTCTCGTCTGCTTAGTCGAGATTCCCCGGCAAAAAGCGCGTTTCCATCGTTAAAAAGACCGTGATAAAAAAACAATAATGAGCGACATCGGGAACGAAGTGAATCGCATAGCCGTGAAATTACGTCGATCCTCTGACCCATTTCCGGTCGGTGTCGCGTCCGAACGATGCTCGATAATTTCCTCGAACGAGCCAGGCCACTTGGAAAGCGATTGGAAAGAAACGGTCGTGCCATGGATACCTCTGGCTATCCTGGCCTTTCCTCGTAACCGGCAAGAAAACTCGCGAACAATCGATTCCACGGAACGGATCGAGCGATCGATACGGCCGACAGCGCGAAACACGGGATGCTTCTCGAGACAACGAGTTTACAGAGTAAACACGACTCGACGCACGTGCGTCGACTCGATCGTTACACACCCTGTAGTGACCATTATTGTTGCAGCAGGTATTTTTATGTCCGAAGATCGCACAAGAAAAATATAATAAATCCATATTTCTCGATTTTCTCACGTTGATGTTATCTGGTGAGCGAAAGAAAAAATTTGAAACAGCATTTTGAAAATAATCTGTACGTAACTAGTATTGTTGATATTTTTCAAGTATTCAAAACGTTTTAAATATTCTTCTCTACTAAATCACATCTGGGAAAGCAGATTGAAAAACGACCGAACTAAGAGGCAGTAAAACAGTGCGTCTAACTTGCAACATGGAGCGCATGCAGCTATCATTAACACACCCCATTCTTCCCGGACGTGGCTTGGCGAACACGTCCACGCCGGCGGTGCACATGCTTCCGTGGATCTCCAGGTGTTTATCTCGCGCAAATTAACGAGCGCCATTCCGGGAATGGGTGGAACGTTCAATTAATGGGGCCGGAATATTCGTGCTCGACTCGAGCGTTCTGGTTTTTCAGGTTCTCTCCTTTTCACGGATTTGTTAGGTAGCTGTCGAATTGATGAACGAGCCCCGCGAACCGCGTTATTTACGAGGCGAATAGCTCGCGCATCGTTTTTCCACGCTTGAGATTTCGATACGAGCCTCTTATCTGTCCTTAACGCTTTTCGAAACGCGCCGAGTTCTCCTTGATTTGTTAGATACACGTTTTTCTAAAGGAAACACGAGTTATCTGTTCGCTCGTGGAGTCTACGTCTCGCCGATTCGACGAGTCGCTTAAGTTCGAGGAAATCACAGGCATTCGAAGTCTTAATGGGCGCGTCGATCGCGTCCTCTTCGTATCAGGAGTACGGTTTTATGTTTCCGCGATTACGAGACTCGGTTAGTCGAGATCCAAACCACGCTCTGATTTTCAACCGGCAAGTAATCTTCTGCCAATTAACGTTTCCAAGTTTTGAGAAAGTTTGGGTAACGATTAGACAAATGGTCGGGAAATTTGTTCTTTCGAACACGCACACGTAACACGCTGTTAATTTATTATTCCCGATCGAAGATTACACTTTGGTTGACAGAATAAAGCATCGCGTTTCGAATATTCAATAATACATATTGATATCGTGTCGGTAAGAACACGTTATCGAATATCGATCGCGAGGTAGTGACAAATTAACAAGGAAGGAAAAGCGCAAGAGAGAATGGTTGATGAAAAATGCCCGCGTCGATAAGAATCGGTTGGAGGGCCGTAATTACGCGAGCGCGCGTTTTACGTGCGCGTGACATCTAATTAAAGTGATTGGCAAGTTTAAACGCTACGCCCGGAACCTTTAACGCGACCCGTATAATTTCACGAATGCCTGCATTTATAAACATCAACGTAATGATTACCAATTACGTAATTTTATGTGTTTTTCGCTGCTTCGATTTACATGGAATGCACGCCGTGTATAGCCGCGGGCTTGTCTCTTCCTTTGGGGCATTTGCGGCCTGTGCGCGCATCATCATCCGCTTTGCCTCTCATTTGCATAACGATACGCATTACGAACGAACTAGCATCGTAAAATCGAATTAATTAAGGTACATCAACCATGCAGAAAGCTCACAGAAAAAAAAAGAACATCCATCGAAAACGAGCTAGTCGTGATTTACGTTAGCGACGCAATCACATCGCGACTATGCTTCGACAAGAGTTCGAGCCTGTTCGAGGATTAAAAATTGTAAAAGTTGCGAATTATTTAACTCCAAAATTTTGTTTCTATCAGTTGCTCTATTCCGATGAGGTATCGTTGCTTGAAACTTTCAGAAATTACGTCTATACGTGTTTAGAGGTAATATCGTGGAGCAAAGTGGAAATATCCAATGCGTAGTCAGACCTGAACTAACACACGAAACGTTGCACCACTATTTTTCTTTTTCTTTCTTAAAATTACCTTCCTCTGTTTTTCGCGTGAGCGTGACTCGCGACGATTCGAGCGAAACTCACAAACCCGACAAAATTGTGTAAATTGTATCGATGGCAAGCACCATTGCGTTCTCGTGAAATTAATCGAGAGTCCGGCCTGTTCCTCCACTTCGTGAAAGAAACACGATCGGCTCGCAATATCGAATTCACGAGCGGCTCAAAAATTCGACTTTTAAATTATGTAAATTCGCGTGCCGTGAACCTGCAACTTTTTATTTCATTGCAATATTGTACAACGGACTTCGCGCGTGGAGAAAATTTGTCGTTGCGTCGCATGTAGCCTGTCACGGACTTTGATGTTACGAGGATACGCGACCACTTACTTTCAATTAATTTACTTACCGGTCGATTAAAGCGGGTCATGGACGTGAATCGAGTCCCGTAATTTAATGCCTCGGAAGCGAGTCACAAATGCACAAAAAAAAAAGAAGAAAATAACAGCTTAAATAAACACGCAAGAAACGGGAATAATAGCTGAAGTAATATCTTTAAAAGCACCGTTTTATAACTAAAATCTCTTCCTTTATTTACACAATCTCTAAAGCTTACCGTGCGATATTTAAAATTTCATGTAAAACTATGCAAAATCCAAGTCATCTTCCAAACGCAGAATCATTCGTTATATCCGTAACATCCAACGAAATGCTATATCCCATTAAACACGGTACTTAGAAACGAACGAAGCGTGCACGATTTCCATGTGGGAAGAATCACGTAGCCAGTAGCTCCGTGGGTTTAGCCGGCATGCTCCGGATTTCCTCGTGGTGCGAGTGGTAATTGCGCTACGAACGAACCACTGTACGGCACACGTAGCCGCCGACGGGGCCATGGGAAACGACCTCAGCAGTTAATACCGTTTCCATCGGTTACCGCGAGCCTTCGACCTCCTGTTTATCTAACTCCGTCACGTGCAGGCCGCTATTACGGCACTACGCCCACGCGACCCAACCGTGCACGTGCACGCTCATCGAACCATCCAAGGAATCCTTCGAGGGCGCGACCAGGGATATCTCGTGCCACGTTCCACGTGCGTATTCTCTTTACTGCTCGCGTTTCCACCAGTCTGAAACATTCAGCTTGCTTACGGCCTCTGTGAATCGAGAGCTATTGGAGCAAGCTGAAGGTCGATAGAAATTTAGTCGGCTGTAAATACGTAAAGTATACGATACGATTATCGGCGATTCTTTCATCGGTTGCGCGAAATCACGTAAAATAGAAAGATGGGGTTGCATCTAGTCGACGATACAATCGGCGATCGCGAAATAGACGACGCGCGAGACGACGTTTTCTGGGCGAGGCTATCGCGCTGACAAAAAGAAAAGCTACATTCCGCGCGAGATTCCACGCAACGTGGCCCGACATTGCGCGTGAAATCGCATCCAACTGCGCGCGTTATCCGCGCAAGGCGATCGCAGATCTCGGCTACTGATTTACGGCTGCCGTGAATCATAACGCCGACGCTACGTACCTCGCTCTCTCTTCTATGAAGATATCGCGCGACTCTCGATACTATCTCCGCGCCCCTATCGCGGTTTGATGGTTCGAACCGAGAGAAAGCCGAGTAGTATTGTCTGGAAGTTGTTGAATAACGTGAAATTGAGCAGAGCTTTACGTGAATATTACGTTTACGAATACATTGGTGGAAGATTGTTTCTAGTGAAAGTTCGTGACAGGATCGAGTGGAGATCTACAGAGATAGATGTTAATTTTAAGTTGAAAACGAATTAAAAATAGCGAAAGACAAAGAAAAAATAAAGGCTGGTGATGTCATTTTGTCAAACTGGAACGTTATGTATATGAAAGTTCACACAGTCGTTTCTCATCATCGGAGACAGCGAAGAGTTTGACCGAACGGCTGGACGTTCATCACAGTGACCACTGTCCGTTTGAAATTAATGAAGCTGAATCACTTCACGCCGTTATGATAGATTGCGAGCTCGTACTTTGAAGCTGGCCACATCTGGTACACAGAACCCATTGAGCAACCGTGTCTGAATAGTAGTGTATTAATATGCACAATTCCGACTGGCTCAATGGAGTAGTTCAAGAACAACGTTATGCGGTAAAATAGCAAATTTCACGTTGAAATTTCTAACTGTGATACCAGCGAAAGCTAGTATCTGAATTGTAATTCGCTCTATCTGTTTTGACGGAAACAAAACATACAAAAGAGGATTTATTAAGTAGACACTAAAATTCTCTATACTTTCGACTAATTTTCGTTTCCAAGTAGCAAGCTTTAAGACGTAGCTAATCGCGAATTCTCGTCTCGTCACAGCCACGCTTTCGCTTCAGCAGACACCATTGTCTTTGCAACCGCTTAGAAAGTTACCAAGCTTCCGTTCGTCGGCGGATAAACAGCCAGGAAGGAAACGCCTTTCAGCGATCACGTGAACGATTCTCGCATAAATTAACCGCAGCGGAATGAAGTGCGAGCAGCGCTGTGTATCCAGGACCGTTTGACTACCCTCTCCTCTTAAACGGCCATAATGAAACGATGAGATACGGCGGGAAGAATGCGCGCTTGTTTGCGCTCTAAATTACCCCATTTGTAACGAGAAAGCGCGTTTCAAAAGAAGAAAAAGAAAGAAAAGGAAAGAACCTCCTCTTGCACGCGTGTCTTTTCTTTTTTCCCTTCGCTCGATTCATTTGCCAACATGCATAATAAATGTTTTTGACGTGTTTCCATACGCGCTCGTTACGAGCTGTGTTCACCGACTCACTTCTCTCTTATAAAATTATAAATGGGGCTTAGACGACCCAACTTCTTCGTAACTGCCTAAGGCGAACCACGATAAAAAAAAAAAGTGGAAGAGCTGGGGAATTTTCCTGAGAACAGTCGTACGGACAACGCGACTTGTTTCTCGCAAGTGTAACAGTACATCAGTCACAGTTTCCACACCGTCAACAGAGAAACGAAGAGTGGAACAAATGATAGGAGGAAATTTGGCACTGGCAGCTAAAGCTCGGCCAACCAGGCGCCACAGAAAATTGTTCGAATAAATAATAGTTTACAGATAACGTGGAATCATGCTGAAGACGTTTCCATGATTGGAATCAAGAGTTGCTTCTATTTATTTCCTCGCTCTTATATGCGCTCGACTATTGGAAAATCATTAAACCACTAAACGAATTACATCGATTCACCAGCAACTGATCGCAGATCAGACGAGAGAAAAAGAGAGATATCCGCGTTAGCGCGGAATTATTTAACATTTACGTCGGCACAGCGCAGATTTATGCAAGCAGCAGAGCGTGGCCAGGGCGAGCGTTTTGCGAACAGGCCACCAAACGCTTTTATTGCAGCTACACCGAATTCATTACTACGCCTCGTTTACCCGGTATTCGTCTGCTCGTTATAATTGCTCCATTGTGTCCAGGACCGCGAAGCTGCCACGAGTAAAACGAACGTATACCCCTATCAAAGACAGAAAAGGTGGGAGAGAAAGCCAAGAGCCTTTAAAACCAGTCGACCACGCCATTGTGCTCCGGACTTTTCGCATAAAACGTCTTTACGGTCTAAACGGAACCCGATGACGCAACCAATCCTCGGCTGGAATCGCGAGAAGAGCGGCAATCGTAATCGTAAACGCGTTGATCGCGAGTTTACCAAAGAATTCGCCGCTTCTGTTTGCGTTAGATGTCCTTCCCGAAGGAACGAACGTTTTGTTTGGCTGAGAACAGTTCGAAGAAATTTCGAAGAAGATGAACAAGAAGAAAAAAAAAAGAAAAGAAAAATACAAGAATTTTCGGTACAATGATAAAATAGACTTAAAAGTCAAGGAGAAGTTGGAAAAACAACTGGCCGAACAACAACTCGTTACCGACGAACTTTCTTCGATCGTCGCTGGGGAGATGTTCACCGAAGATTGCAGAACTTTTATTTTTGGGATTTTAACTACATACTGGCGTTGAAAACACATGTAAGTTTCTTGCGAATGTTATACAGATCGCGTGGAAATTGTATATAAGATAATCTTGGCGCGAACGCCACGAAACTTCGCAGACCAAGCTATCGATCTATGTCTGATCAAGTACGGAACATTTCTACTTGCTCGCGTAGAATTTCAAACTCCACAGCTAGCTCTAGAACTTTCGAAAACTTTCCAAGTTAATACGACTTACAAAGAGTAAAAACAGCGAAGGAAATAAGAAAACGAGTACATCGCTTTATATTTGCACGAAGTTTCATTCACAACAACCTGTATCCGACTCGATATCGAATCACTCGATACGCCCTCGTCTGTACCAATAAACTCTGCCACCCTATGTTCAAAATATGCAAACAGTGAACCGGATAGGTGCAATCATCGATCGTCACCCTCGCTGAAATAACGTTAACGAGACGCGCAATGTTCCAGCTGGTATTTTTCTTACATGAGCGGTCGAGTACCGGATCCAGGAGAAACTCGTTTCAAAAGTGCTCGCCAAGATTCGACGAAAAACGCGCGCGAGAGCATTGCAAGAAGATAATGGGGAATAAACGAGCCCACGCGAGCCGAGCCGAGCCGAGCCGAGACGCGGGCGAAAAATCGGCGACGGAAACTCGTTGAAACGAGCCTGCACGTGGAAATAAAGAAGTCGGAAAACGGGCCTATGGAAACAACGCTAACCTGTCTACTACCCGCCGCACCAGAGCAAACGCGAAAAAATTTTATTAGCTCGTTTCATGCATAATAACGCGCAGGTTGCATGCGTAATGCGGTCGGGTGCAGCGGACCGGCGTCAGGGCCGCCTCGACCAGCTTTATCTTCCCTTCGTGTTTGTCTACTTTCGTCTATATTTTTTCCGTTACTGGTCTTTATTGTTGGTGCAACGACTCGTTTCTGAGTTTAACACCCTCTATCATACGATGCTGTGTGATTTGAAAGTGACAGTGACTACGGTGACTCACGAAAATATTTGAATATCTGCCATAGAAAATTTTTATATGTGTATTATGTGCGCTATATAAAACACTTTGAAACTTGATTAACGCTGTAATGGGACACGGCTATCGCGATTAGCAGATACGTATATCTGGTAAGAAATTATATAGCACGAGTAAGCACCTTAAGCACATAACGAGACCCAAACGAGTAACGTTATCTTTTATGGACATTGACAGTAATAAAATGGTGTGTTCGAAAATTGTCTCGCTGGAACATTATGGTCGATGAATAATACAAGATTCTGCAAGTGCCGCGATAAAATGTATTAAATAACAGAATAGTGTTTTCAATTCACTCGAGTGTCTTGGAAAACACCTAAGGGCCGACGTTTTGATAGTTTAAAGTTATATTTCCCGTCGAGTCGGATACACCGGCCCTGACACACGCACATCTGCATCTTCTCGGGCATGAAACGGACGCCCGTCCCTGCACACACCAAGCGTTTTACGATTATTCCCCTAGGCGAGCCATAACTTCATCGCGCATCCTCCTAACTGATTCAGATTAGCTTCTCTGCGATTTCCGCGTGTACACGGCATGAGTCAAAGACGAGCCGAGAGATTTCATCTAGCTTTGCCAATTGTTTTGTAGGTTTTGTTTTAACTCGTACAGGGAACGATCTAGGATTTAACAGTGAAATTTCGTAGGCGTGCTGTACGAAAATAATCGAGCAGAAAAATATTACGTAAGGCGGAACGATCTATTTGTCCGGAAACTTTTGTATACGCTCCGTCCAGACAGATTGGTGCTGACCGAGAGGAGAAACGCGGTCGACAGGCGCGACGGGATATTCGAAACCAGCTGATTGGGCTTTCTGTTACAAATAGACGCGATATATGTACAATGCAGTTTATTTCAATAATTTGGCCGTTAAAATGCTGATCGAAGGGAAGCAGTAGACAGACACCGTCTCGCGTCTGTCGACGAGCCGAACTCGGAATTCTATCGAGCGAACGACAGAGCGAGAGGGCTGCGTTCGCATAAGCGGAATAACGATCCCGCTCGGTCTTGGCACTAGGCCGCGACCACGGCCCCCGAATCGTTCTTCATCCGTGACGAAATAAAACGCGCCTGCTCATCCTCACCCGGCGAAAGTCTCCTCGCTTGCTTGACACAGTTTCGCGTCGCCTCCCCTCTCGTTCTTTAAGCACCTTGTGCTTTTTCTTTTTGCCGTTTTCCTCTACCAATGTGGCTTGTTTGCGGCTTCCTATCCCATCAGAATTATTCGTTACAAAAGGATGCTATGTTTCGGGATACCAATATTTGAAAGAGATAATTTAGGAGCAAGTTTTCGATATCAAAGGGTACAGATTTTTCTCAGTTAATTAATAAATAATAAATATGACAAAGAATTGTTTGAACAGGGATATTTTTATACGTTGACGTGTTTGAACATCAAGAATCGTAAGAACATCTTGAAATGTCATTTTTACATCGAAGTAAAAAATAAAACTTGAACCAGGGGACGTTCGTCCCATGGAGCAGAAATAAAACAGAAATCACGGCAAGCATGAATAATCATTCAAGGAGCAGTGTAATTGATGCTCCTGTAAATTAAGCGAAAGCAGCGGAGAAAATTAAATTACGAAGATTGATACGTCAAACGGGGCAATGGGTTATAAACCGCTCCGAATTTGAATTAGGGTGCCCGCTGGTAATTGCGTACAGTGCGCACACACCAGACCGGGAGCAATAATTAAATTATAATTAAAGAATTAATTTTTTTGCCGGTTGTCTGGACCGCTTTGTAATCGATGTACCCGCGCGGGGCTCGCAATGGTAAGAACCTCTTAATTAAGCATTAACTCACATGGGTTGCGCGGAACGAGTTCCTCCAAACCGACTCGCGCGATCTTTCGCAATGCGGCAAATAAAAATCTTCTCGTTTCATTTGCGTTCGTGCTAAGCCGTTCGCGCGAAGCTTGTAATCGACATAAAATTCTCGGGCATCGTTAAGATTTACTCTGCAACATGCGAAAGAAAGAAAATAACCTTAACTGCGTTTGAATTACTACGTGCGCTTCCTACTCCCGATGATAATTACAAGTATTAGGTTGTGCGAAGAATCGAGAATATATTAAAATCAGAAAATCAGCGAATATATACTTATCACGTTTTCCTCACAGGTCTGTCATGTTCGTACGAGATATTTTCCAAGCGGACCTCTTTTCAACGATCTACCGATCTGCACTTGCCTCGTGAAAAATTCACAAGCACTCTCAGCCACTCTACTTCCCATTCACAGACCCACTCGTATCCCCATTCGCGCCTAGCTTCTCGTCACTCGCTCCTACTCGATCAATCGTCGCTTTCTAACCGTTATAAAGCGATTCGCGGTATCGCAATTTTAAAAGCTCAACGAAAATCGCGAGAATGATCGTACGATCGATACACGCTATGACGTAACTGAAGGGAAGGATAGTTTTGGCCGACGAAAGCCACGCAAGATTTGCCGACGAATTCGCGAAAGCCGCTCGTTAGCGCGATTATTACCAGCCACGGCTGATTCACCGTGACGAACTTCCCTGGATCCTCCTCGTGGATCGAACAATGAGGAGCGAGAAGAGGGAAACGAGGAACGGAGCATGAGATATGCCGGTAATAAGCCGGGCGGGGTTCATTAAGCGTATTGTTGCATCGCGGGCAAACTCCGTTCATCTTGTGGTCGGATCGCCGTCTCCTCTTTTCCGTCCACGCGAACGATCACCTCCTTTGACCGGTCTCGCCCCACGCGGATCGCTCGAAAGGAAGCCGCGGACAACCGAGCGTTTATTTATCCACGCTCGTCCCGACACGATGAAAGGACCTGCGGAAATTTTCAACGTGTTGCCTCGATCACGCTTTTGATCATTTTTCGGACAGCTCGGTTTGGCTACATATAGAGGGGCTTATTGTGAGGTGGAAGGCCACGATTGTGGCTAGATTTTAAGGGTATTGTGGAGAATATTGGGATTGGAATGGAATTTGGCTTTGGTACGAGAATGCCTTTGTGGGGAAAAGCGTACTTTTAATTCGTTTCAAAAGATTCCATTAAGCCAAAAGTATCAGGTCGGAAATACTTTGGTCGAAAATAAAGATCGAGATGAGTGACTGGCTTTTTAATAGCTTCGATAGAGGTATTATTAGCGAATTACCAGATAGAATTGCAACAAGAACAATTCGCTGATTCACGCGACCCAATTAGTCAATGAATTCGTAGGTTCGCGAGTGCAATCGATGAATCGACGTTTATCCGTAGCCAATCGTTCGAGGAAGTTTATTTCCACCTAGCGAACTGGATAAAGAAAAAGAAACGATTAGCGCGGTCGTATCGCGATCTACGAAGTGGATAAGCCAAGCGTTTCGGTGCTAATTACCGCAAATATATCTTAAAACATATACCGTTTCCGGTAAATCCATTTGCATTATCTGTGACTTATCGAAACTTCTACAAATTCCAATTTAATATTCCATTAACTCCGACATGCGATTTCTACTCGAAGCTATCGAACATTCTTACTTACAACGAAAGAAAATTCCTTTACGTGGTCAAAGTTTTCCAACTTGTCAAAGAACCAGCAACTAGTCCAATTAGATTACAAATTCAAGTAAAACCTTGTAAATACGATTTAAATCCGAAAGCTAGTACCGCGACATTTAAATTTACGGCATATTTATTGTCGCTTAAAGATCGATAAGGAAATTTCTTGCCGCGCGTATCCTGAACTTGTTTCTCCTAATAGCAACACCAAGTACCTTGTATCTCCTAATCGCCAGCAAGACCGTACGAGAATTTTCCGAAGGTGTGCAGTAATTTTAACCTGGGCGGTTTGACTCGGCGAACAGGGACGCGAGACGTACACGTAGAGCTGGCTGGCTCGTTTGTCACGCGCGTATAATCCCAACAATGGCCTCGTGGCGTAAACAAAATCGTGGGAGGTAACGACAAGCGGTCCGCTACGCCCAAAGCAAATAACAGAAATAAACGACCTCCCGTTATAATTGTCGCGACAATACGTCCTATCGAGTACAGTTTCTTTGTCTCCGCGAAGAACGCGGACACCAGTGAAAATCGAGCAAAACTGCGCGTTATGAACCACCCAGGATCCTGCGAGAACCGGTATCCAATGGAACCGCATTTTTCCTAAACACGTCAGAACGTCGGAGAATTCCTGCTTCGATTTTCACTGGAATTTCTACTTATGTTGGCTGCGTTACCGCCATGTTGATTTACAATATTGCTACGTACAAAGAACGTTGTTACGCTTTAATTGTTATAGGCTACTTGTAAAGTTGCTATCGTACTAAGCTGGCAAGTATTATTCCCGATATCGACTGTTTCAATCATTCCTCTCTTTCTTCTTAATTGATTGTTTTAAGTAATTCATTCGTCATCTACGAGATTTTTTCACACTGCAGATCAAACTTTTCCATCTTTTCATTTTTCGCGTCCAAACACGGATCATGTGACGCATACGTAATTCGAAAGAAGCTCGTCAGTCTCCGGAAGATTTTGGAAGACACAGAACCAAGATTGTCATCGAGATACGCGATCGGTTGGATATTCAATTACTTGGAAGGAAGAGTAAGTAGTTGCTGGACTTGAATGAACGGGTCAGGCTCGTCGGGTTCGTTTAATAATTATGTCAATCGTGTCTAACGGAAGAGAAAAAGAGAAAAAAGTAAGAAGATAATGACCGGCGAAAGGGAGGAGATAAGGGTACGCTAGCCGAACAAGTAATTAATATTCCAGCGGTGGGCTAATGGCGCGCATGTAGCGATATTATGCCGGTTGATTGAGCTCTCTCGAAAATTCGCTGACTCCTCGCTGCTCATTATTTCAAGCAAGCCTCGTAATACACCGCCGCTCCTCTTTCTCCGCTGAAGAATTAAACGGTGATCCTCCATCCTCACTCTCTCTCTCTCTCTCTTTCTTCCTCTCTTGCCATTCGCTTCCCTCTTTTCGCTTCTCATTTCCCCCACTTTTGGTTGCTCTTTGTTCCGCCGTCGTGTTTCAGATCAAAACAGCTTCTTTGGTTTTATTCGTTCGATGAGCAGCGAGAGTTGATTACGCAGGCGTAAACGCGTCGAAAGCTTAAAAGGCGAAATTAGAACCGAGATCCTGCTATCATCTTGCGCTCGAGGCGATTTCGTCGAGGTCTTGAATCGATCGAGCAGGCTTTTAATCTCGGCCCGGCAATACTTATCGAAATATTCCGTATAACAGGAACAAGTGCTCTATCTTCGAGCGGCACGGACGAAACGATAGCGATAAAAATAAGAAGATAACGGGTTAGTCAGTTGAAAAACACCTGGAATCGGCGGATCCAACTTTATTTAGGAACCAGATTCACCGAGCAAACTGGTTCCGTTGGTTGTCGTGATACAGTCGTCATTGCAAAAGGCTTGGGACGAAGCATTAGAATGATATTTCGCGCCAGAAAATAGGCTGTGTATTAATACCGTCCTTATTAAACCGTGTTCGCCAGTTTGATCCGTAACGTTCAGGCGTGGCCAGAGCTTAATAAGCTCAAGTTCTGCCAACAACCGTCCGCTAGTGATTAAACGAACGCTGTCCTGGAACGATCTCGACGTATTTATACGTCTTTCACGAAGACGACCGCGCGTAACTGATAAGTAAAGTGCACATCGTTCGAAAACAGCTTCACGCTCATCGACCACACTCTGTCATAATTCTTCTTAATTTCAACCGACTTGGCTACGACATAGAAGACGGACAGACAGCGAGACAGACAAGGCAGCCGACTTTTTCACGAGTTCCTCATCGAGGCGCAAAGTTAATTATAGCAAACGGGCAAACGATTTTAGATGGACAATTAGAACGGTCGCGAGGAGGTATTCCGCCCGAATTTTGGCGAAGCGCGTTCGCGGGCTTTGCGACGAGCAAAGCTTAAAAGCTGTACGCCATACCGGGTGTTAGGAATGTACCAGCGACAACATGCCACGGATGTTTGGTAGTGCAAACCCCGTTTGGGGATTGGTTGCATAACGCTCGACGGAAACTCGAATAGAAAGGAAGAGAGAAGATTTGTGCCAGCACTACACGCGTCGCGTCAACAATTTCGCTTTCCTTGGATCGTTGCGCGGAACTCACGCATGCGAATCGCTCCGGCGAAGTGACTCATTCGTGGCAAACAGAATCTAGCATCTACGTTCCTACGAAGCTATTTTTTTTTCTTTTTTTTTTTTTTTTCTTTAGTAGAAGTAATACTCACAGTAAGATGAAAAGCAAATTCCTCGTGTTTACAATGTTACGAAGAGGAAATCATTATTTAGAAGAAGTAACATCTTCCTGATGTGAAAAAGAAATCTTTCGCGCTTACAGAGATAGTTCTTCCTAATTTCGCAAATGTTATTCTCAGTTTCCATCATTGTCATGAAAGAAACCACAAACTACGAAAACACGAAATTCACATCACCTGACAAAACGCTTCAAACGCGAACGTTTGATCAAGAACAAATAGACTCGAGAATAAATCGTCTCTTTCTCATTTTTTTTTTTTTTTTTTTT
>NT_176555.1:229476-256243 GCF_000188095.3 Bombus impatiens | reverse complement strand
TTTTTTTTTTTTTTTTTTTTTTTTTTTTTAATGGAGACTAGAGCCGCTCGAAAATAACCGTCGTTGTTGACATCGTGGAGAATTGGGTCGACGGATTCTCCTAGAAGCACGTACCCAGGAAATCGATGCGCCAGAAAACTCGTTTCCACCCGTATACCCTTGTTCACTGGTCCTTGTTCTTAAGGTTAGACACGGAAGCCCTTCCGTCCACGTGGCCACTTTCAAACGAGATGACGTTCGTGCGGTTGTCAGCGAGCTCTGTGCTCGTAACGCGCACCGAAATAGAAAGTGTCGCTCGGATTTAGGACCGCTAGTTACCGGTTAATAGCTGCTGGATAGTATTCACGTGTAAACTTTCTTCTCGTAACACGAAAATAAAGATGAAAAATAAGTCAAGCAGGTCTCTAGAATATAACTCTTAACACGATTCTCTATTGACGTTAAGAGGGAAATGTGGTACGTTTTATCGACTGCCATTCGCCACTGTCCCGTCGGTCACGAGCAACGACAGGGAAAATTATTCTTAAAGGAAACACGTTTGCTAAGAGACACAAAGTCGGATGCACGAAGGGTAGGCTGGCGATATACTGATTTTGCGCTACGGTATAACTCCGTTTATATGAACTTGTCGGAGAACAATTATGACTTTTCGTTCCTACAATAGAAGTTTCGATCGCAAAAGTTTATTTAATCGGACCCTACTTAAAACTTCGTTCAAATAAATGGAGATCGCCTAAACGGAGTTCCACCGTATTTACGGCAGCGTGACGACGCTGCGAAAACTATTCTCTCGCGTGCCATTGAAACTTTCGTCATGCTCTCTTCGGTTCTGGCTTAAAGCAACGTTAAAATATAATCGAATGTCACGGGGAACAACAGTAATAGAGCGGAATTGAAAAAGCGGGGACAAGAATTTCTCCCCATTTCCTGTATTTTTCTTCGTTACTTTTTAAGATCGTGAGTTTAAAAGTTCACTGCTTATTGCGAAAAGTCAGTGCATCTAAAATAGAACGCGAAAGAAATAACGATCCAGCTGACGCTTAAACGAAGAATAAGAACGGTGATTAGAAACATCGAAGCGACGCGGCGACATTTCTCAATCGACCCTGATTATTTTCTTTCTCCGTTCGGGAGAACGCGATGGAATTAACATTCCTAGCGTAACGATTATAGGGTCGCGGTTTTTCTCTATTCTACGCTCAAGGATCTTCGGCAAGATCGCGTCAATTTTCAAGAAATTCCTCCCTCGGACGGCTTGCGGTTTTCTGATGCGCCCGGTATGCCAACCGCATCCAAGGATAAGACTTTCGAATAATTCGCCATTGGCTCGGTTAGTTTTCACGCTCTTCGAACGATTCGGAATACGAGAAACGAAACTTCGTAATAGGACAAAAATATTTTGAAACTTTAACTACGGTTAATTCGAGCGCCTCACTCTCAACCTCTTAACCGTGACACTTCTTAATCAAAAGCTCCTATAACTCTAGAATTAAAAGGTAATAAACACAAGTTAATTGTATTTAAGGTAATATTAGTCCTTGTAAAAACAGGATATCTAAATGAGGTCTTATAAATAAGGAAATTATTATGCTCGAGAGATGCGAAATCAGAGCGACGAGATGACTCGTCTCTGCCGGTTAACAGGTTAAATAAAGGAAGTCATATTATCGAAAATCATTTAATACCGCGATTATCCATTTACTTTAAAGTCATCTCATCTTATTAGCTATTATTGCTCATTTTCATACCATGTTCTGATTAATCGACCAATTTATCGCTGCTTACGGTCTATCGATCGCAACTTAAGCGTACGAAGTTCGCTTACCTGAAACAAAAAGAAGAAAAAGTAGTTAAGTATATGGGCCAATCAGTTTGAAATGGGATCGCGATCGTACAGGAAAGAGGGCATAAAACTCACGGCTACGGAATTTCGAGCAGAGGGGCGCGAGCGCGGTATCCTTGAAGCACGGATATTACGCGGACATTGCATAAGCATTGTTATTTATCTTGGTGAGGATCGCCAGAATGTTCACGTTAAAATAATAACGCGATGCCTGCCAATGTCCCCAAGAACGGGACTGGCTGACGAAAATCGACTTGTTACTCCGATTATATTGCTTGTACCAACGTTTAACGCTGGCGAACGCGCGATTTATTGACCCTTGGATTTGTCTCGCCTTGGAAACGTTGTTAATAATATCGGTCTCGAACTGTAGATACCGCTCGAAAAATTCAGAAGATAAATGGCTAGATCTTTGCGAGTGTCAAGTAATTATCGACGATACCAATATCAGAGTAGAAAAGAAAAATTGTTTTTTTTATCGATGAAATATCGTGCTCGAGTCAAAGATGGACAAACAACGAGATTAAATAAACGCGTTCGATTATTCAACGTCGATATACTTAATGAAATTATTTAAAGAAAGTTTCCAAGTCTAGAATTTATCGCGTAACGACAACCGCGTAAAATGGTCTTGGACGCTGTATTCGAATGTCGAAGAATCTCTGTTATCCGAGCTGGAGGCTCGTAACAATTTCGCGGAAGTAGAAGCATCAGCAACGGCAGCCAGCAACCGTGTTTCGCGGCCGTTTGGACGCGCTATATAACGAATCTATTCTCATTTCACTTTGCTTCGCATAAGTTATGCTACCTAGGCTACTTTCGGATCGGTCGTTTCGCAATTACCCGGCAGATTCCGGTTCACGTGACTGCGGGATTTAGCAAGCCGGGACAACGTTTCAACGTACAACCGAAATTATGAGAACAAGATTGTACTCCTTTCTCATTTTCTACTCATCCATTAGCCAATAAAATTTGGCTGTGTGTACCCAGGAATTCGAAACTCTTCAAGCTTCGTAATAATTCGCTTACGCTGTATTAATCACTCCGTCTTCCTTCTATTCACACTTCCTTTTATTTCAAACATCGAATCATCCTCCTACGAAACACGTCAATATCGCCAATCTGAGATCACTTTATTACCATTAAGTCGATTCCTGTAAAGCTAACGGAATTTGAATTCAAACGTTAAATCTCTTGCCGATAAATATCTCATCTTCGTTCGTCGATATAAAATGATCGCGCACACCTGACCTACAACCCAATCAGCTGAAACCTGCCCACCTGAATCCGTTAATACTTCTCAGCGTAATTCGGTTCGAGCAAACTACGAAGCATCGAAACCAGTCGCCGTAATCGAACGTCAAATCTTGGAGCGTGGTCGCCGTTACGGAGATCATTACCGGCGCTGTACGCCGGCTCGTCTCGCAATTATCGGGGCTGGCACGCAGCGCTACTGATAATCGCCACTATTAGACAGCAAGAAATACTCGCGATAAGTGGTTTCCAGATAAAATCGCGCTTGTGCGCGCGCGATCGTCTACTCGTTACCGACATTTTTATCGACAGCCTGGGCTGCATCTTAATCGCACGCCTCCCTGTTTATTGATATATTATTATATGTTAGACACCTGTTTGTGGAACTTCTTATTTCACGCTTACCGTGCTGGAAAATCGGGTTATCGACGTTAATTGCCGGCGATTGAATTTAACGTTACAGCAATAGGACGATCGGATGGTCGATGTAGTCTTGGAAAGGAGGTGTCGACACGATCGGTATCGCGTTAAACGTGTAATCTATCTGATATAGTCGGGCGATGTGGCAACATATACCGAAGATGTGCTTCATAAATAAACTTTGTTGCTTCGTGCAAACCGCATCTTGAAAATGAAAGTAAGTTTTGAGAAACGAGTAAAACGTGGCAAGAGTACCTGGCATGTTCACAAAGTAGCGACAGGAATTTTGAAACATTTTCGACGGTTCTCGAAAGAATTCCAACAATTTCTTTCATGGACGATCCTTGCATCTCGCATTGGCGCGAACATGTACCGCTTATGCAATTCGTCTCGTTTTTCGAACCGAGTAAAATGTGGCCGCGTGTTAAGAACATTTACGTGTCTATGTATTTTAGAAACACCTGTACGATTCCATCTGACACAGAGAAAGAAGAAATCAGCAACTAAATCCGAACTAAATCACCCTATACTCGAGCTCGATTAGGTCACCTGGGTTATTCACTGCTTTGCCGTTCTCCAAACTACATTTTCCTCCGAGATGGATCTATCAAGCGTGTCCCTGTTTAGAAAGAAAGCCTGTACCAATTTCCACCGCAAGACGTCACCATGCAGAGAGCTGGTAAATTCACGTATCAACTCTGGCCATCCCGACTCTAGCTACGCAAACAGTTAGCGATAGTATCATCAGTTATCGCATCCCGAACCGGAAAACAGAGAGACAGAAAGTTCGGGAATCCTTCCAAGCTTTCCACACGGTGGCATCGGTAATTCGGATTAGGTCTGACCGCGTTGCTGACCGGCCGTTGCTAGATAGACGGCGAACCTCTCTTCGGGGGGGATGCTGAAGAGGGAAACGGACCGGCTAGGAAGATGGAGGGGGCAAGACGTAAGAAGTCAAGACGCAAATAGAACTCCCAAGTTAGCCTAACGGGCTTGCCAGAGGCGGATTGAGAAAGGAGGAGAGAAAGGGGAGGGTTGGAGCAAGCACATGCTTACCAACCGTCTACTTCTTCGTTCGACCGTACCTTTCATCCTCTTTCCCTCTGCGAATCCTCCCGACACCCTTTAACGTTCGTCCGTGCCTGTTTCTAGCTTCTCCAGCGTTCTAACCGTCGTCGTCGCTCGACGTTTCACTCGGATCGATAAAACGAGGCGATCGTTGGTCTTTTGCTTTTAGGAAAGACGCTGGAAGATGACGCCAGTCGGGGAACGATCAGTACGCGGAACGTAGCAACTCGTTTTCGAGTGAACCATAGGTGGATCGCGCGTTTCCTGTTATAGCAGACGCGTTTACTTATCTTGTAGCCGAGTTACAGGGTACAGTGAATTTGTTGAGCAGATTTGGCGAGATCTAGCGTAGAATAGCTCGGTTCTACGATCGTACAGCGCTGTAAAATGTCCGGATGTTAGTTTGCGTGACGATCTTCTTCTCTGCTTTCTGGAGGTTGTTAAGCTACGAGGCAAAAATCTTAAGCGTGTTTATAAAGCACACGTTGATTCGTCGAATCTCTTCGCATATTTTTAGGAACTTCAGGTCAACGTCACGAATTCGAGTATCGTCGCAGTGGAATTAAAACAACAAAAACTTGGCAATAACGACACCTGTCCCAAATTCCTGGACCTCGGAAATCAGGAATCAGTGAAAAAGATGGATCGGCGGAATAGTAGAAGAAGGGAACGAGTAGCCGACGAATCAGCAAACGAGGGCGTGAAAGCAGGCTTTCCTCTGGTGCTTTCCTTAATTCAATATTTGCTCTTCCGCCGGGCAGCCAAGGGGAAGAAGCAAGACGGGCAACTGCAAGTTCGTGGCGTCTGTTATGGTGGATCTGGTCGGTCGACGACAGCTTTATGAAATCAGCGCCACAAGAGGTTGCCGAGTTTTTTCTACAGACCCTCGAACGAGAGAAAGTCGACAGGGGGAGCGAGGAAAATTATTGATTCAACGAAACTTTTCTCGCGTTGCTCCCTTAAATTTAATCTCGATTATGGCAAGCGAGGAATTAACAACAAAGAAACGTTCTTCTGCCGTAACTTTGAAAATATAACCAAAATACCGATCTTTCGACCAAATTACATCGCATACCCAAATACTACGAACGATAGTGTACATTATCTTCTAACTCATTCGCCCACGCAACAAATCTTCTAAGACGCTTACCCCGCTGATTAACATACCTAAGTCAGCTTCGAAATCTCTAGTTTCTGTGATCTCTCGTAGATTTTGAAGTCAATTGGCCTCATCTCCTACAGCATCGCTACTGCGTACCCTCGAGCTAATGTTCGCGAAGGTATTCGAATCGCTGGTAATCCTGAAACGTGATCTCATCTTCGCAAGCGAACTCGTGGAATTCGTTGGAGGAGTACGTTAGCGCGTAAGCCTGTTTCCATGCAAAAGGAAAATCAGGGAAGATGGGAAAAAAGATGCTCGCGCAAACATTTCGCAGTCTCGCGGGGATGTGTAGACGAAGAGACCACTAGGTTACTCGCGATCTTTGCATCTGCACTTTAATATATTTTTATATCGCCGCAGCCAACCACGTCGACTCGTTGACACCAGCATTTCCCTTTCACGTGGCGATCAGATCGCGAACAAATTCGTGAATAACCCTAATCTCGCCTCTCAACGAGTATTCTAAAGTTCATACAATTACGTTTATAGAAATACCGCTGTCTCAATTAACGTTTGTCATATCTTTCGATACACAAATTAGACGATTTTGTCATTGGTCGAATGACAGTACTATCTACCTTTATTCTTATATAACCTTCCTCTATTTTTATACCATAGAAGTATATCTGTCGTTCCTGGTTGTTTCTTCCTATCATTTATAGGACAAACGCAAAGCTATATAGCAACAATTAAAACTTGAAGCGAGGAAACACGCGAGATGAAGTCTCGTTGGCACATGCGCATATAAACACCGATATACCCGATTTACCCGAGGTGTTCGCTTTCATCCAGGACATTTTGCCACGATATGTTTCCCGGCAGTCTATGTCGTTGCGTTCCTTTTTCCAGCGCAACTCGTCCTCACCCGTGGCTCGTTTTCCATCGTCGGTCGCGATTACGGATTTTTTATACGGGAAAACAACGTAATAGAGTGGCAAGCGAGTCGAAACGCGTCGTTTCCCGTGACAGGAGAATTTCACACCCACGCAAACCGCGTTATTCGTGGCGATAATTTTCGACTGGGTGTTCCGTTCGGGCTACCGGGCCAACTTTCTCGTTAGCGTTCTTTACTGGATCCGACCGTCGGTGATTACGCGAAATTGCCGCGGAGCAAGGGGCTAGTGATTAATAGGAAGCGTCACAGGGCGGCTCACCCCGACGAATTATGGAAGGCAGGTGCCGCGAAAGAAACGGAACACTCCCGATTCGACGATTTCTTTATTCGCCGATATACGCGTCGCTGAAAAGTTACGGCTGCGAGGGAACATCCCCTGGAATCTGCTCGAATCGTTTTCACGAAAAAAAAACTGAGGATTCGCAGAGTCGTTGGAGGGGCGCTTAATGAACCCAAGCATCGAAGACGACGTTTTTATTATATGATCGATGCTACGGCCGTTTGGAATTAGTGCCACCAAGTATAACCAGTTCGAGGGAGGGACTATCGTTGCCTCTTCCGAGAAACTGCTTTTTAACGCTTTCCTGTCCCGATTATATTCGGACTTGGATGCAGAGAAGAAACATATGCAACGAATAAGTAGTTGAAATTATCGAGTTGATCTGCGATCGAACTTTTATTGGAATACGCTGACTCAAAGTAAACTTAGGCGATCGCGTCATTTCGCTCGATAAGCGGCGGAAATCGTGGCGAGACTATTCTCCGGTTCTGTAACTGCCGCGAATTTCCCGGGCGGGAAAAGTAGCCGGATCGCGTGGTACCAACATCGATAGACAGTAGGACAGACTGGCCGAACGCACGACCCGCTTATCGTGAGTCATTCTAGAAAATGTGGAGTGCTGCCAGCCGACAAGAGGGCGGATGAGGTCGGTTGGCACTTCGACCCTCGTAGTAATACATCATTCGGCTCTGGTTTCTAGTTTTAATATCTATTCCGCGTTTCACTGACGTTTACTCCTTGGTTCGTCGTTCGCTTATATTTAGCGATCAATCTCTGCCTACAATGAGACCACGCTTAACCGATTCGTCAAAATTAATCTCCATCGCCACGCATCGAAAATAACGTCTAAAATATTTTTCCGCGCAAATAGAATTAATATTCCGACGATTTTAACCGCTTGCTGAAACTTAGAGCTTCTTATTTTAAACGGGCGACCGTGACGCGACGCTTTCTCAGCGTTCTCGCGATAAAACACAGCGGAAGAAAACATTGAAAAAAATAAATTAAACGTTTACAACAGTTTGAAATTGCAAGAGACGATCTTTTTATATTCGTTCGTGTTTTCGTCGACTTTCTCTTTGCTGTTTTTGTCAATTTCACGCGTCCACGTCATCGAATACGTGCGATCCAGTGACATTTCGTGATCGTCGCCCAGTTAGGCGAAGTTCTTCTTGCACGGCGTAGCAGGCACGTTCCCCGGAAACGAGCGACTACGAGTCCTCGACAGAAACGCTTCGCAGTTTCTTCTTACGTAAACCACGGTATGTTCGTAAAGCTATCCGCCTTGTTTTTACTTGCGCTCGAGAATGGCGGGAAACGCAGGATGCGGCGAGCGTCACGTTGGAAAACATAAAGTCACGAATTTATGTCGGCACGCGTATATATAGCGGACGGCGTACGATTTGGTCGATCTATTTCAAAAGCCTTTCTTACGCGGTGGAAATATCTCTTCTGTGTATCTTATTACCTCTTTTGTTCTCTCTCTCTCTCTCTCTCTGTTTTCCTCTTCCTTGACATTTTCCTTTTTCTCTTTATCGCGAACGCGTTGTTCCTTTATTAGAGAGTTTTGTTAGAACGTTGAAAGTATACGAATGGACTCTTGTTGTTGTCTTGGGTGCAACGCCGAAGACAGATTAGATACGCGGCAAAGGGTGACAAGGTGGCTAGATTGCCTTGACTACATATACGATTCCCATTCACCACTACTATTTACCAGATCCTGAATCTCTATGCAGCTGCTCGTAAATCTAGATTGCACATACCACCGATTAAAATATCGCGGTGAAATATATCACTAGTATGAAGAAAAGCAATCTGGATCTACCACGCAGATATTTACTTCTTCTATCACTATCGCTCTATTTGTCAAACGTCGAACGGTACAATAAAATCAATTTGACGGGACGCTGAAATCGCATTACAGAGAGCAGAAGCTTTCTTGTCTCGAAACGAGCGTCGATTTCTGTTTTCACCGAGTGCAAGGCTGAATTACGAGCGCAAAATTGAATTCGCCAAGGGCCAGCGATAAGGGGAGCGGCTGTGGTGATCGATAAAACGAGGGACGAGCAGCGTGGCGCTGTTTCGTAACGGCGAATTTTTTTGCAAAGTCCCGTCAAGATAATGTCTTAACTGGCCACTGCCCGAGTCGTTTGCACATCGATCTGAAACGAGTTTAAGTAGCCAGTAAAGTCGTTTACACCTTCCACCAAAAAGCCGTCTGTCTGGAGGGCCCACAGTGATTACGGGGCACCACCTCTTTCTATAAACGCAACATTTACATACGGGAAGACCGATCGCCTCTCTCTTTTTTCCCGCCTCGCCTCATCCGATAAAACGCACGCGGATGAAGCTGGCTTCACAATATGCCCTTCGAAAGAAGGGAAGAAACACCAGGAATGGCGTCTAAGTTGGTTAACGATTGTCGAAGATGGATTTCATTCGCGTTCTTTTACTTTGCGCGCAAAAATAGCTCGTTAAAGATGGAGGAACATCGTTGGAGCTCTATGTTCATGTAAATATGTACTCGTAGTTCTTACGTAAAAATAGAAGAACAGAGTCTAATATCGTTCAAGAATGTCTAGAGCGTAAAGTACGATTAAATTTTCGTCGTCGAACGATCGCTGTACCCTGATCGAACGAATCAAACACGATACGTTCGACCATTGCTCGGTAATTTGACAATGTGAAGCGAGCTTAAAGCAATAACCGCGATTGCCAACAGCAGTGGATAGCCAGTGATCGATAAAAACGCAGACGGTCGAGTTAGCCGAGAAGAGGCAAATATTAATTTCCCGGAGAGCCGTTTCTGGAGACGCTGTGCCAGTGATTGCAGATAAACGGTCGAGTGCATGGATTCGTTAAAATTCACAGGCAAGATTACACGTCCTCGGAGAAAATGACTGGCAGGCAAGAAGAAACGTTGAAAGAAACGATTACGGCGTCGTCTCGGTACTACCTAACAGTTCTTCTTCCCTTGTAGCCGGAGTCGTACACGCTTTCACGCAGTTAGTATCCGAGCTGGTTCCCGCGCTCCAGCGTCGCGGTAACGCTCGATAATGCGCTTTATCGCCGGCAGACCGAGTCGCACCGGTCGATCCATTGGAAAAAACGCAATTGTAAACGTCAGCTGCATCGATGATCGCGATCGTTAACTTTATGGCCGCCGTGGCCCCGGAACGAAAGCGTGCTGAATTCTCGATGGACACTGCCACTGCCTGATGCGGATCGATCAGTCGTCGTTCTTCGGGATTTGTATCTTTCATCGTCGAATGCTCGAATTACTTTTAAACAAATATCTTATCGCGTATTTGCAACGACTAAGGATTATGAGAATCGACTAGGTTTCCTTCATGCGATATATACTTGATGAAGCGATTAATAAAAGGAGCGACGAGTAAAAACAGAAAGGACAAAGAGGCATCGATCATTCGACGAGCTCGTTAGAAGCTGGCTGTTGACCGTGTTGTGCATACGGCCACGCGAATATACGTGGATATTATAGGTTCTCGCACGTCCATACACGCCGATCGAATATCTTCGTGGCAAGAAACGAATCTTCAACGTCTTAACTGCGCGGCCTGGAACAGGTTTAGGGGGCGAACGCGGGCCGTTCGAGTTTGCACCTTCCAAGAAAAAATCCGACCAAAATGATCGCTATATAACCACGCAATAGGCCACTAACGACACTGTCGACCATCGACCGATATCGAACGCTTAACGGAATTCTTTCGCAGAGAAACAGTTATCGTAAATAATGCCCGCCTTGATAACAGCGACCGATCGGCCGTGGCAAGTGCGTCACTCACGGTTCAGTAAATTGATTGTTATCGAATATCGACACCGATACCGCTAACGAAATATCGTCGAAAAAGCAGAAACGATAACACCACCTTGGATAACGAGACCCTCTCAATTCGCTACACTTTATCTCTGCGACAGAAAGCAATGGGAAGAAATACCTCCAGTCGATTTAATAGTTTATTAATTCGTAAGGCGATGCTGGATAATCAGCGTAACCCGTACCTGAATATACTTGACAGGTCTGGCGCTGAAAATTATACCGTTTGACGAGCCACGTAAACAACTATTCGCGCACGAGGTACATAGACTTAATATAGACTCGATGTTTCGCGTGCAGATGAGTCTCCTTGATGTACGACGTGGATCTTTCAAACCTCTGGTCCTCCTTTACTTCCCATCCGGTTTACGGTGTATGTTGCACAGTGAACGATCGGAACCGGAACGTGACGCCAGTTAATTTCTCAAAGAGGAAGATCAAACAGGTATCGCTGATCGTAAACGTTCGAGCGAATCGTTCCTGTAGTTCGAACGAAGACCCGTTAAAGTTGGTTGCTTGATATCTTCTAGAGTCATCTCTAGCATAGTACGATCGAATAAATAGTTAAAAGAAAGAAAACGAACAGAAGAAAAGAAAATGAACGTCAGAGGAATTGGAGAGCGTGATTTAGAGCGCGAGCAGAAGGCATATGCGTCGGGTGACGAAAGAGAGGCGGTACCAGGCGACGTTTAAAGGCAAAAAAGGGGCAGAAAGGTTCGTTGGAGCGCTTTACATAGCGTTTGCCAACGTCTGGCCATGCCGGGAATGGCAGAGGGGAACCGTTCTGCCTTTATACCGTCTAATACTATGGACGGAAATATCCGTAATGCAAGGACAGGCCTCGCTAGTCGAGCCGCAGATTTTCGAGGGCTCCTGGGTCCGACCGATAGCCTAATGCAGATTTCAGCCAAGCTTGGAGCAACGACTCGCGATTATCCTCGCAAAGCTGCGAATAAATCTGCGCACGTGTTTCGTGCAAGTTGAAACTCGTGTTTCTCGCGAGGTTGAATCTTCAGAGCGCAAGAGAGTTTATTTCGTGCGTGCTTCTGCGATAGATCTTTAACCAGAGAATGATTTCAGAAATCCTAAGAGGAGAGCGAAGATGTAAGATCGAGCGTATTATTGTTTGGATGCGCTTGATACTTGGAAATTGAATCGACGTAAGAAGCTTTACTCTTTGATATTTATTATGTTGAAGCTTTTCTTAAATACTCAACGAGATAGAGAACTGAAAAATAGAAGATGGAACGAATAGGAGGTATTTATAGAAAACTCTACATCAATGAAACTCTCGACCTTTCACATACAAACCTACACGTTCAAATCCATGATTCAATTACTTACCGTGCTTCGTTCTTCAGATTTTCTGCATTTATCCCCAAGAAAGTAGAGAACTAAAATTTACCTCAAGAACGTACCGGCGGGTAAATTTAAACGCGTTTTTTCTCTCGTATTCAACGTCGCTCTTGAACTTGAGCGGATCGTTATCCAACGAATTTCGAATAATCGTAGGCGAGGACATGGTGTCGGAAATATCTCGACAGTCAGTCGATCACGGTATCGTCGTCGCGTGCACGGTATTTTGCCGAGAAAACCGACTTTACTGCATCACACGCGGCATCGCGTGGGTGAAATGTCGAACGGTCGCGTTTCCTTCCTCACGATTACCGAAACCCCGTGACGTCCGACCACGCTGCAAATGCATCGAGTCTGTTTACCGACTTTGCCAACTCATAGCACGCTACTATATGTCATGGCAGAAACGATGAATTAATTCTATTCTAGGACAGAGAACGTCGTTTATTGGTGCACTGCAATACGCGTAACCGCTTGAGAATGTTGGATGCCGTTGCAAGGCCGAGTGTAAGGAAAGAAGGCAGCTTGAAATACTTCCTAGGATAGCGTTGGTTGAAACGCGTCCTCCACTTTGACTTATTTCGCTCGCTTTATTATCGTACCACGAAAACTATAACTAAGAATAGAATTATCGTGGGCTAAGAAATGATTTACAAATAATAATAGCGATTCAAAGAGAAATTGTTAAACATACGAACAAGTATAAAAATAAAGTCTCTCGGAAGTTCGAACGCTTCGATCCTTTAGACAAAAACAGATTTTAATAATTTGCTGATGTTAACACCTGCGGAGGTGGCGATCGTAGAAATTCCTTCACAGGTATCTGAAAGACACGGTAATTTAAGATTCACGCTACGGCGTTTATTTTTGCCGAAAGACTGTATAAATATGTGAAAATTAATTTTACTAAAATTAATACAAAATATAATATATGGACATATTTACAATAAATATATAAAATATTTTATAATTGTAATATCAAAAAAAAGGGGAGGTATACGCTTGGTCTACCATATATTTAAGTTCCAGTTTTCTAGGGATAGTATAAGTTGTAAATTTAAAGTATAAACTGAGAATCGTAAGAGTGCTAGAGAAGAGAGAAAGAGAGAGAGCTTGTAAGTAAGAGTGTATGCCTTGGTGACGTCAAAGTTAAATGAGTAAAGGAGTGGGAGAAGGGTGCGAGGGTTGAGGGTCAGCATTTTTTCACCTGAGAAGACAGAAGTTGTGAGCCGAGTGTTAGAATAAGACGTACGAAGATATTGCAATCAGTTTTTGCATTGGGTATTGCTTGTTAAAATAAAACTAAATTTCACTTCAAATAGAACATCCTTTCTTGTCCTTACTCTAGACTATTTAGATACTACATAATAAGTATATATAAAGTATATATTAAGTAATTACCAATTGAGATATAAAAAACAAACTTAAAGATGTTTAGAATTAGATTGTACATGTGTCTGTCAGATCAATCGCGACCTCCGCAGGGTTAATTAAGGAAGACTTGAACATATGCGTTGCGACGGGAACTAAAATATTCGTTTATCGTTATCTTGGACCGGAAGATAAATAAACGGGGAATATTTTTAAAAAAGTATTGATTTATGAGTGTCGTATATCTTTTACAAACCTGACACTACGGTGTCGTACCATTCACCTGTGATGATTCTAGCAATCCATCATTTCCAACCAATTTATTCGTTAGAAAATGACTACACGCCAAGTTCTAAATATAATACTACGAACTAAAGGATGAAGAAATTTCGATGTCTAACAACACGATATCGAAATTCATTAAGAAAACCGAAAGCTTCATTTAACAAACAGTCAAAGTATCAATGAAAGCAATGTCTGTTAACTTGGTGTGTGTTGTAAAATCGCACAAATATTACGATTCAAGAAGGATCGTCGGTCGATCCTCGCACAATGACGAAGAATAAGGGAGATGGGCCAAGGAAAACTGTTATCCATTGGACGTGCAATACGCTCGTATTCCATCCGATTAAACGCCGTTATACGCCGTGATTCTGACAAATTCGGAACATTAAGCTGTCACCGTTCGTAATTTTAGTAGCGAACGATGTCTCGGTGTCAGCGTGCGCCGAATCTCGCCGATTGCAAAGACTAGAGCCGAGAGACTCGTAACATTGAAGAGCAGTGCACAGTTTACATTTTCTGACTGATTAATAATACGCCGTCTGTGCGTGAAATTGAATAAGCGGCTACGCATTAATCACGCGTCTACGATTGAATTACCACTGGTTCCGAAACAATTTACCGTTTTTCACGAGATCTCGAGCGAAACGAATGCTCATAGGTGGACCAATCTGGACATTCTGATAAAAAAAAAACACGTCCAATTGCGACACTAATTATTTTCTTCTCTTCTAATATCGATGAAAACTGCCAGGTAACCGAGAAAATTCTGCGTTTGTAATATTTAAAGTACCAATTAGAATCTTCGAATATTCGCATATTTATCTGGCTTGTAGAAGTCTAGCAAAGGAAGGGTGAGAGACACGCGAATGTGTCGTAAAAATGGGATGACAGTGACGAAGAGAATTACAGCGCCAGCAACAATCGCAACTCACTGTAGAGGAGCGCGGTTCGTGTTTCGCGGAACGGTCGTCGAGACGCGTTTGCTGACATTTACAGGCGCATCTATACTATAAATTGCACGCAAAATCGCGATCATTCGTGGCCCTCTGGTTCATAATTATGTCTAGCGAACGCGTTACGCTCGCGTAATAAATGATACCAAATTCTCGTATTTTCGTCCGCTAACACGTATGCCACCGGTTTATTTCTGTCCACACTGCCAGACGAGACAACGGGTTATCAATTCGACGATCCTCACCTGATTCCGTCTACGTTCCTTTGCTTTAACTTCTCTACGATTCTTGGGTCCCTATCCAATTGTAAATAGCTATTATTACAAACTTAAACGAGAACAAGATTGGCAATACAGAAACTCCGACACTTTATCATTTTTATTTGTTTTTATCGTGTCAAAGATTTTCTGTCAAATAAATTTACTTCGATTTGTCCAAAGACAGAACGCGGTAAAAAAATGTTGAATCAGAACGAAAGAACCGCCGCGGAGATTGGCTTATTAAACCTGAAAAGTGCTTTTATTTCGATTTAAGTGCATCGTGCGTTTCAATTGGGATAGAAGTGGATGTATAATAATTAAAGAGTTCGCTACGTATCGTCGGTAGTAGCGCCCGTCCATTAGAAGAGTTTTCGAAATCGCGGGATTTGCGGCAACAGAGTCGTCGGCAGCCAACTCCGGCTCCCCTCCCGGCACATGCAGGCTTTTAATGGGTTCAAATACATATTACCAGCGGGACAAATCGCGCCCGTTATTCCCAAGGTTGCGGATAAATCCGGCGAACCAGTTAGCAGAGCAAACGTAAATATCAGCGTTGAAACGGGTCGTTCTGCGACGCGACAATTTACGCTCTTCTGATGGGCAGAAATAGCCGATTCCGATTCGTTCCAGTTCATCGTGGGCTTTTAGTCATTGAGATTCCTCGATCAATGAGATCCAGTTCTCCAAGATGCTCTCAAATCCTTTAAACGCACATCTAAACATTCTACGTTAAATCCTATTTTCCCTTTCCTTTGGTAATTAAAAAATAACATACAAAAGGATATAATTTTAGTCGTTGGTACCTTTTTCTTGAAGTATGGCAAATCGATGACAGATAAAGGTACTCTAAGCGTGATCGCAGTTCAATTTGATACATAAAGAAGTTATAGAGCCATTAAAGCGAGTACCTCGACTGGTACGAATCGCAAAGACGGCTGTCATCGCGGCAATAATATCCGAGTGTGCGAGTAGCTTCCAATTTTCTCAGAGACTGAGATACTGAGACGTTATGGCTCGATAAACTCGCCCATTTCCACGCAATATCGAGCTGTCGTTTTAGCTATCGCCTATGACACAGTTAGTATCTTCGGTTCGTAGTGCTTATACTCTTGTACAGTGCTATATTGGTACTACAACTTCTTTCGATCTACCTTTCTAAAGTTGTATGTTCTGCAATTCGATCTAAATAGCCGGCAGAGGTTTCTTCGATTCATCGATACGATATCCCTGATAAATAATTTCGAGAGTGGCGACACGCTTCGACGTTGCCCGTTTAAATATAAATAAACGCGCGTTCAACGATCAAATTGGCCAAAAGTGTTTCTCAAAGAGGCGAAACGATCGACAACGCGTCCGAAAGGCAGCCAATTTTATCTATCAGCATTGACGCTCGTGCACGAAAGTGTAACAGGAAATGTACAATGGAAATGCTTTTGGCAAGTTGCGAAAGATGTGCAGGGTGTTCATGCGATCTCGTAAGCTCCGAAATTCGACGATTATTTCGCAACGTTGCTCTAACATTGTGACATTTCCTGATCGACGACTGCCATTATCGACCGTTCGACACGACTGATGTCCAATTGCCTGCTGTCTCCGATGGGATACAGTACCGCGACGAAAACTCGCAAATTACCGGCCAGAGTCAACAAGTTCCTTCTAATTTCTAATCGATGTTCCCGGATTATTGAACTTGTTCTTCGCTTTAATGAGAATTAAAGATATCCAAGAAAAACAATTCAAATCAACGTAACGTGTTCAACCGGTACAACGTGTAATCCGATATTTGCAGAACACAAAAATTAAAACCAGCTGTTCCATAAATCGAAAATAAACGTGACATCATCCTCTTATGATAAATTAACTTACGGAAATAAGTCATTTATTTATTGAAATTCGAATATTAATTCCATATGTGTTTATCTAGTGAAATTGAAGAATTGACAATCGGTCGAATAAACGAACGCACAAAAGAGAGAAAAAAAGGAAAAATGAGAAGAAATAGCAGGTTCGAAATCCAACGAATTTAGGAATCATGGACGATCGTCGTTCATTAATCCCCGGTGACAGGCACAAAGCTGTTTACCCGAACAAGCACGGTGGTGGCAGTCGAGCGAACTGGAGCAACGCGACGATCGATTCTCCAAAATGGCGTGCGAAAAAGGAAGCGACGAGAATGGTATTTCGTTTGGGTACCATCCAGGTCATGCTCCGAGCCGGCGATGCAGATGAGGGTGGAGAGGCAGAGAAGAGGAAGAAGAAGACCAAGAAGATGACCAAGACGAAGACGAGGAAGAAGAGGTAGAAGACAGCGAGAAGCAGAGAGAAGCGGTTGACAGAAGGAACAGAATTAAAGAGGCTGGACTACTCTCGTGTTGGGCTCATTAAGGGCTACAACGGCAAAGAGGAGTCGCTTCCTAGACACGAAGCCAAGTCTGTGCCAGACGTCGTCATATCTTGACCGATCGTCGTTTTTCATTTGCTGTTCCCTTGTTCCAGCCGCGTTCTCTAATCTGTGTTATTAAGCGCGTGTTGTGTCATCCGATCTTACGTTCTCCGACTGAATTACTATAGTCCCTTGGTCCACGTCTACGTGAAACGCGGTATCACGTAGCGAATCGAATATTTTCTAACTGTATATCGATTCGCGAAATGTTATCGAACCCTATCGAGAATGTTACGCGTGGCGTCTACGAACCAATAGAACTGATACCTTTTTAATAAATCTAGAATTTATTATTTTAGAATTCATCAGATCGAACAATTGTATCATACAGATGTCACTATTTTCAGAATGAAATCAATAAGATTCGCGTCCTCTAAATTACAGACAAAACTTGTAAATCTTTAATCTGCCAGAGAATTCTTAGGGAACTTTGATTTATGCGCCACACTAACTGCCTACAGTTCATTGTACAGCGGCAACATCTGCGCGCACACGATGGGCCGATGAATCAATGCCGGTTACAGCGATGCAGCAACGCGAACAGCCGGCCGCTGTATAATCCGCGCGATCTAATTTCGTGAACTATCCAACTCACTGACTCACTTGGCACGTCTCGGCCTGCATATTCTTTCGTCCGCGCTGTCGTTTTCACGGAAGATGCCTGATCTCGAGACACGAAGGAAGGTCAGACGATTCGGATCACTCGTCAAAACGATTAACACGTTTATTTCGCCACGAAGAAATCTCCGCTTCGAATTCCCTCTTTATTCGCGGAATTCTTCTTTCCGAGGAATGAATCAACGCTAGTTAGGTGGAGTTATAATCGGTAATGTTTATTCTTCGGTCGGGCGAGTTTAGAGTTTAGAATCTCGGACGCGATCGTCTGGCGCTAAACTAGTAGGTCACATATACATCTATCTTTCGCTATTCGAAATCTTTTATGCTGCACTTTTAAATCACTTTTACGACTGACAGTAAGACTCGTTCTATAGCACATTTCTACGTTCGTCTATTTCATCTCGTTTCAAGGTCAGACAGCCATAAAAACGCGAAGAAAAAGAGAACTGTTTAGCAAAATCTCTCGATCAAATACTTTTCAACAATCGAAGAATCCTCGTATTTCCAAGTTATCGCTGTCTCGTAGATTATTTCGTTTGATTTACGATTTCCTCGACTATGATACAAAAGGAAGGAAAGGAAGAAAGAAAGAAAGAAAGAAGAAAAAGAGGAGAGAGAGAAGAAAAACAAGAATTTCAATGTCACGATGATAAACTCGGTAGAACGTACCGATTCTCCGGAACTCGATTCGCTTTTATCTGTGGGAAGGACCAGGTGCAAGGTCTCCGACCAAGGAGGTGGCTGCAGGAAGAGAAGCAACGCTGGGTTCGGTTCAGTGGTATCGTAAATGAAACGGAGACTTCGGGGACGAGGTGGATATACACCGTTGGCAATCCGTTTATTTTTACAGCAATGCCAGGGTGAACGCTCCGCGGAATGTTTAGCTTCGGCACACATCTCGCGCCCGTATGCAGGCGTGCGCGCGCGAACACCCAACCAATCTGCTTGCTTCGCACGATTATCCACGATCACCTCAAACTTTATGATATGATGACAATCGAAAGTGCAAGGTCATTTGTATCAAACGAAATTAATATCGTTTATCATCGTAACGACTATAATCGTATAAGGTAGGATCCTTTACGATAGCAGATGGGTCTTTGTTCAAAGGGCGTTCAAAGGGTTGCTGTCTTTGTTCAAAGGACATAAGTTTGTTCGTGAGATAATACAATTTGATTGATACTTTTTGAGAAATGGTATATATCGTCTTGTTACAAATTTCTTGTCACGCGAGTTTCGTTTTCAAGTAACTCGAGTTTGGCTCAGGGTTCCAAGCTCTCACGTTGATCGATACGTATTAGCACGACCCTCTCGATCGAAGACTTACAGCTGCGAATAATCTAGCTGTTTAATCAAAAGACGTGCCTACGCTTCCTTTTATTATGGTTCCATTCATTCTGCTCGGAAACTCCAAACACCAAAAGAGCAGTAAATCCCAGCAGAAATCTACTGACCCAAATAATGCGTAGAGCAGAATTCCGATCAAATAAACGGTGCTCCCACTCGTATCGAGCGTTTCTTAACTGATTACTACCCAGATCTGTACACCAACTTCGTTGTTTCGCGCCCATCGATACGACAATCGTACAACTTGTGATTGGAAAATTGAACGAAGACCGAGAGAGCCAACGACGAGGCGCCCGAACGTGTACGAAGAAACTTTCCCGCTGCCATAAATTTCATCGACGGTGACAACGGCGATCCGATGGGCGGTAAGGAGAAGAAAGAGATGGGAGCGGAGGTGCGATGAAAGAACGGGAGAAAGAGAGACCTGGTCGCTTCACTATATTTACGCGTAAGCGAGGCTAACTCGGTTGAGGTTGTCGGTCCATTAGCGATGTTTTGCGCGAGTAAAGTGCGTGCGAGCACAGCTGTTACCACGTAAACCACGCGTATGGCTGCCAAGAGCAACAGGAGATCGGTCGCCTGTGGCCGCGACATACAGGGTGGGGGATGGTTACACAAAGAGGAAAGAAAGCAATTGAAAGAAAGGAGGCGAGAAACGGGAAGGGAAAAGATGGCGAGATTATCTTCGATCTCGTTCGATAAAGGCGGCCATCGTCGCGTCCGCCTCGCACTACCGCACCACCTGTCTCCATCGTCAACGACTCTCTTTTCCTCCAGCCTCTCTCGCTGCTCCGAGCCCTGTCTTCCGCCACGATAGCTTGATCGAAGAGGCGGATCAATTTATGGGCGGATTGTTTGAAAACGATCGCTGATCCGCTTCTGCGCCACTGAACGCGACGCGACGTCGATACACATTTACTTTATTTTTCGTTAGTTATTTTTCCGGCGATGCGTCTCTCTCGAATGAGCCGGAAGAAATTCTCCGAGAGTAGATAAATTGTAAACGAAGGTCTAATTTCTCAGGCAAATTGCTAGCAGGAAGGTCTGACGTAACGGTTGTCCTTGATCTTGACTTGGTGTTCGTGAAAAATAATTCGGAGGAAGTTCGAAGAAATAATAGAATTTCAAGATATGTTTCTCAGAGTAAAAGAGGGATGAAAGTAGCAAGTAGCGTCGCTCTTGTCAAATAACTCTGTGATTTCTGGAAACGGAAACATTCATCGTCGTATCTTCGTAGTAGGTTCTCTTTCTACATCGCCATAAATAAGCCTAATCATGTGGTCAGGAATAGAAAGTTTCTTTTTCCGTCGTGCAGACTGATTCTTCTTTCCTCGACCGATCTTCTGTGATAAGAAACACCGACGTACCGTCTACTCGTTGTTATGGAAACGGGCGAGTAAGAAGGAAAGACAGGAAAAAGAGAAAGAAGAAAAAGAAGATTCCGCGTTCCCGTGGAGTAATTGAGAGACTGACGAGATAAATCCTAGAAAAGGCCAGCAGCTTTACAATTTGTTTCAGCGCGTCTGGCGCATAGCGAAACTATTTTTAAAGAAAATCTATTAATACATTGTGCATTTTCTTATTGGACGACTATACTTCCGGAATATGATATTCGAATCCAAGAATATTCCGATGTCTGTCGTCAAGGATTTACCTGTCGTAAAACAAAAGTAACGAGTTTCTAGTTTAAAATATCCGAGTCCAGTTTAATTCTCAACATTATTTCCTTCAACGTTCAACGATAAAGAAATAAAACTAACATTTCATCTTTTTTACGTCCTTCCTCTATTTAAAACTTCCATGAACATGGCAAAGATTTTATAATACTTACAGCATCTCTCGAAACCAGAGTCACACAATTCGTTCAAACATCGATTTCACTGAGTTTCTTATAGAATAAAGTTACAGAATTTCAAAAATATCCCAAATTCCAGAAAGACGATCAATATCCGTGGATGATCTTCTCAATGCCATCGTCCATGAATTTACAGATCGTCTCTAACTCGTCGAACATAGCGTCACACCTTCAATGATAATAACTCGTGAAAGAATAAGAATGACGACAAACGAGCATAGAGGGATGGAGCCAAGCGAGAAAGAGAGAAAGACGGAAGGGGGAGGGGAAAACGTGGAAAAGGTAGAGTAGCGCGCGTGCGAGCTCGTACGTAATCGCTACGACGTAACTGTAACACGAGGTGCGCGTACGAGACGCGTGTCAGTGATGCGCCACACGAACAGACCGGCGTCCACAAACGCGAATATGTGTTCGAGCAAAAGGTGTGAGGGTGTCGCTGTTTGGAAAGTGGCCAGCGAATGAAAAGCAGCGAGAACACGAGCGACCGCTGCCCACGCATCGTACATACCGTCCCGATAAATAATCGAACTAGGCGTCCTTAGACCATCGGCCTGCCAAATTCGCTTCCAGACAATCCTGCGAAGGTCATATCGCAGGTACGATCCTCGTCAAATTCGAGGAACTCGATAAAAGGTAGATTTGGGGTTGAAAATACTTGGAAGCAACAATCGACCCATTCGCGGTATGACAATTACAGAGAGAGAGAGAGAGAGAGAGAGAGAGATAAATTATCGAAGGTTGAGAGAATTTGGAGGAGTCTGGCTAAGAGACGATTTTCTTTTGGAGTTGGTATTAAGCGTCAACTTTGGGGAAAATTGTCTTTCTTTTCTTTTCTCTTCTTTCATTTCATTTTTTCTTTTTTTTTTTTAATAGAAGGCGAAAGGTTATAAACCCGATCGGAAACTTAAAATACAGAATCTACGTTTTCTTCCTTGCTATAACTTTTCTTATTATAACTTTATTGAAAGAACTTCGGAGAAGCGTACGCGCACCATGGATTGTTCTAACCGTTGGCATTTCGGAGACGTTGAAAGGTTGGAAGTCTATTGTCCAGAATGAATCTCATCGGACTGGTCAGGATTAAATTTAGATTTAGTTTTCCATCGACAGCTGTTGGACTCTGAATTTACGGACGTTATTCGTGAGCCTACGACACGCGTTTAGTGCCACTCCATCCGACAAGTCGACAACGCTTTAATTGAACCCTTTCAGGAGCAAAAATACGCTTAATTCGGTTTCACATATGTTCTTGCATGATGGCTAATTCCGGCGCGTAAAAAACATTTCACAATGAATAAAGCAAATTTCACAGATCTAGATATACGTTTCGGCCATGTTCGATATCTAAGAGTCTATTAAATTGTCGCAAAGTAAGTGCCATTCGCGCTGGAAAGTTGTCCCTATAAATCAAACACCAGCCAGGCCGGTTTTCCCTTTGGTTCTACTGAAAAATCAGCGCAACGAATCAGATCGTCTCGATCGTTCTAATCGCTAGACTCAAAGTATCCTCGTGGCAAGTTTTAATTAGCGTGAAGAGGCAAAGAGTGAGGGGTAAGACAAAAAGTTTGAAAGACATGATGTGCGCCTGAACAAGCTGGACATTTTTAGATGGAAATTTATAGACGTTCAACGCATTCCTGTGTCGCATGATCGAACATTTGTCCAGCTCGCCCACGCGATTTTATAACGATTCCGTGGCCTTGAGAAATATCACAAAAGCAACGAAAAGTAAGAGAAACCGAGAAAGAAGAAAATAAAGATCGAAATAATTCCGGGCTTACGTAACGGGTAATAAAAAGGCGCGGAAATAAAGACAGTGTACGGCCCAGAACATACGATATTTCACTGTCCCTCGGTAAACTTTCCTCCCTGAAGAACAAGAACGATCTCGTAAAGAAAAAGAAAAGAAAGAGAAAGAAGAAGACTCGGAATAGACGATCATTCTCGAGCATTCGACGCGATCGAAAGGTTCAAAACATCTGGCGATGACATTTTTCAATGGCTCTGGACGAAAGTAACTGCCGTTTACTGTGTTTTTCAATTTTCGTAATATAATGCCACGTTAAATCGAATCAAAGCAATGATCTAACAACGGTAGTTCGTTACGATTCCCAATTGCGTATTATTAAACGTTGATGCATCGGCGTGGAATTCGCGTATCGTGCTTTTAATGCCCGTTGTTTCAACGGTCCTGCTCCGATCGATGGTAATATTGGTAATAAATGTCGATCGAGCGAATCGTAACTTTCAATATCCTGGAATCTTTTGTAAAATCGTTCGCAAGTCTTTCAGAAATATATAAGCCGACTAGACTAATCATCGTCAAAGTTCATACATAAAAAAAAAAAAGAGAAAAAGGTGGAAGAAGACAAGATACGTGAAATCGAACTGAAAATGAACTAACCGATAAGAATAGAGTGAAAGAGTTGACTAGATTTCTTTTCGTCGAAAAGGTTTCTTGGGATGGTCGATTAACTCGTGACAGGGCGTTTGCTCCTCCTGAAAGGTCACCGACCTATAACACCGGGGCCACCTTGCTGATTAATGAAGAAAGTAATTAAAAGGGGCGGACGTTCGTTAACGATGCGGCCCTCAAAAGATGAAGGCATGGATTCCTCGTAATCATCGACTCGTCCCTGTACCATACATCACCGTCTGGCTGTCGCTTTACAATCCGTCCCGTGTATTCTGGGTCTTTTCGAGTTAGACCCCATTATCGACTCCACTTCGCAGCCACTAGATATATATACGTGTAATTAGTCTTACGAAGGACTGTATAAAAATAAAAACGCTTTGACCAACTTAAACACTCGTAGCTCGCAAATATAGGCTCCCTCTTGGCATGATTATAGTGGTAAACGTATGATTTTTCGTATAATTACACCGAGATATCGTCGATTTAAAAGAATGTTTTTCGTTAATGGTGCAATTTGTAAAGGAATAAACATAGTCGGCCTACGAAGAACAGAAGATAAAACGCAACTGTCACCGAGTACGTAACTCATAAGAATAACGAAAGAAAAAAGTAGAAGGTAGAATCTGTTTGAAATGACTGGACGATCGAAGCTTAGATGATGCTCGGGATCGCGGGAGAATGAAAAATCGTTTTTTGCAGAACGCTCGCCGAGACCATCTATCTGTTCTTCGTGCAATAAATTCCTACCCAGGACCTTGGCATTTGGAACGTAAAATTCGAATCTCATAACATCCCTTCGTTTCGCTATCGGTGTAGCAAAGCGCGAAACGAGAGCTTGCAAGCGTCCGTGAAAATGTGTTTACAAGATGTAGACCTAGCGCACATCGCACGGAAAAGAACGTAGAGCCGACATCGCGTATTTATAAATTTTGTTTAAGAATTCTGGATGCAGACGGTGCCGAGTCCGGTTAGCGGAAACGTAAGACGCGCGCGAGAGAGAGCGGAATCCTTTTTTTAATCGCGGCCATCTGGCCGAACGGCGCTTTGACGTTTCGAAAAACAAAAAGAGATACGGGGCAGCGAAACGACCGGCGAAGCGAAATCGCCGGGAAAAAATGTAGGCCAATACCCGAAGTGATCGTTACCATTCCCGGCCGCTTCGCTGTTTGCATAGACGATCGATCGAGAAAGAAATTCAAATAAACTGCCCCGCCACTAACATCTCTTGACACTCCGAGCCCGATTCCGCAAATATTTCCGCCGAAACTTCCATTTTCCTGCAAGAAAATACCACGACTTTGCTACATTCTGCTTTGAAAATATAAACAGCGAATCTACGCTTCTTGCGTCATCGTCTTTGATCAAATATGAAAGGAATTAAAAAGGAAAAACGAAGTGATCGTTGAGGAGGTTCGCGGAGGTGATTTTACTGGTAATATACGAAATTGGAAAACAGAAGGGATAAGAAGTGACACATGCGGAAAGAAGGCATGAATCCAGGTGGATAAGGGGCGCCTCTATTCGCAGATAAGAGGGTGAATAACCGAGGATAAAAATACTGGCGGTACGGAGCGCGAGAGACGAAAGAAGAGGAAAGGCAAAAGACGAGGGTGAAGCGGAGGGGAATGTAGTTGGACGTAGTTGCCATCCGATCGGAATGCGCTATGTGCGTTCGCCTTGGTCTGCCTCAAGCCTGGTCCAAGTGTCCGGCCACAGCCGCGGAATAAATGAACAGATAAAATGGTCTCTTCTGTGTCCCTAATTAACACAGATTTTTCGCCGGAAATACGACTTTTCGTCCGCTTTACGATCCCGCCATCTGGCTTTTCTCAACAGCCTAGGATAGAATCCGAGAAACAAGCAATTTAACGATACATTCGTGATGCTCTTTTTCGAACACTAACATCAGCTTTGGCGAGATACGTTTCATTCGATAGAGTACGTGTTGTTGGCGATAATAACAAATACAAAATTCTGACTGTTTATAATATAACGTAAGTATCTGTATGGTTTGTAATAATCGATATGATTGCATCATAAACAAACGTTGTTTCTTTAACGAAAGAGATTATCTTTGTAAATAAAAGAACGAAGGTATCATTCGTGTTATAACTCCCAAAGGTCCTAATATCCCGACCTTTCTAAGGTATATTCAAACATCCTCGGTGTCAAACAAATCTCTCTTTAAAGCCGTAATTCCTAAAAAGAAAGAAAAAAAACAAAAAACAAACAGAAGAAACCTTCATGCATAAACAGTGTCACTGCGTCGTTACAAACCAATCCATCGTTAAAATATCAATAACAACATCGTTACAACACACGAGACAAACATCAACGAGCAATGCCAAACATCTTCATACAGCAGCTGACGAACAAACCTGGGTGAGGGATTAATAAAAGTTAGAGCGTAAGATTAAAAGAAGCTGACATTGGTATTAAAAAAAGACACTTTATTAATATGTGATTAGTCAGAAGGGTTGGACGTTCGAGTTAGAAACGGAGCAAGTGTTCCCCGTGCGCAGTGGAGAAAGCCGCACACCCGTCGAGGCCAAGTGGTGCCGTACCGTCACAGTGTTTACAGCGCTTCGCCCTCGGCTCAGGCATTCTGCGGTGACCTCGTGACCTCACCGATATTCCATCGTCGGTTCCTGCACTATACACACGCACGCAGCCACGCACGTGCACACCACAGGGAGCTGCACGCGTGCAAACGACGAGAGAGCAGGTCGAACGAGCTGCACGCGCTCCTCTCAAGCACGCCCCCCTTCTTCTTCGTCTTCTTCTTCCTCTTCTTCTTCTTCTTCTTCTTCTTCTTCTTCTTCTTCTTCTTCTTCTTCTTCTTCTTCTTCTTCTTCTTCTTCTTCTTCTTCTTCTTCTTCTTCTTCTTCTTCTTCTTCTTCTTCTTCTTCTTCTTCTTCTTCTTCTTCTTCTTCTTCTTCTTCTTCTTCTTCTTCGTCTTCTTCCTTTTCTTCTTCCTCTGCTTCTTCGTCGTTGTCTTCCTCTTGTTCACTCGAGCGGAGTAGAAGCCACCGTTTCGTCGACAGACGCATCGGCCTCTCTCCAAACTTTTGCTTGCGTCACTGGCCCGACATAACTTGTCCAG
>NT_176555.1:220879-229329 GCF_000188095.3 Bombus impatiens | reverse complement strand
TTGTCAAGCCACGACAGCCGAAACGATCTTGACAAGCGCCCCCAGCGGATTACACGCACTGGCCGGTCCGATCATTCGCACGGCCCGGTATTACTGAAAATCCTGGATAACGTCGGTCATCCTCAAACACCGCTAATACCGCGGAATACATCAATGACATGTTTATCTCACCGCGTATGTGTCACCCGATTCGTCGATATATCACACCCTCCTCGTCTATATAGTCATCAGAATCACAGTTATTTGAAAGGGAAATTGGACGACCCACGGGGTTCTACCGTTCCAAAACTGATACCACGCGGATCGCCTTTTTTTAAATGAAAATATAAATACGAAAATTGGTTCAGAGAGAGAGAGAGAGAAAGAGAGAGAAATGTTTCTTCTGAGATTCACTAATTTACACTTTCTGTCGCACGAAGCAAACGTTCTCGCTTAACGATCGTAATTTAATAATAGTAGTTTATACAGTTCTTAACCTATGAAGGTCCATTAAATAGATGTATACTTTGTGGTCCACGATCTGTGAGCATTTATGTACAACGTCGAGGAAAAGCTCACTCCTCGACGATTTCTTTACAACAGGGAATGCAACATCGTCTCGCTGCAGGAATGATACGTTCGGCTTCGTTTCCGCGAGACACAACCACACAAGATTCTAAGGTTCGATAATGAAAACCAACCACTCGACTCTCCACTTCGTCTGATGTACCGTTCTTTCTGTCCCCAACATGTCAATGAAACCGCAACGATCTCACCAACCCCAATTACACATCACTTCTAACTTACGTTCACTTTCCAACTCTCCAAGCCCCTCTTTTAACTTCCCTGACGAAATTTCAGGCGTTCTCAACTATCGCACCAGTTATGCAATATCCTCAATTCCTCGACCCGCTTCTCACTCACACCACGCGAGGTTTCTCGTCACTCTGCGCAACCTGCGTTTCCACCCACAACTCCGAGGCGCACTGTCCTCGAAACGTAAACAGAATTCACGTGATCGTGTTCGATAATACCAGCTCCTAGCGACGCTGTATCCTAGTTCGTTCTCGAAATTTCTTACAGGTTCGTCGACCAAGTTGCGACCAACTTTCACGCTCGAAGTTCGCAGTAAGACGTTCTTCGAGTATTTCTTCGAACGAGGTCGTAGGTCGTCGCGATCCGATCACGATATACCGTGTTGTGTTATCGCGTGAAAAACGTCGCGAAGCAGGACAACGCGACAGAATAGAGAAGATCGTCAACAGAGAAGGAACGTGGAAGGATCGTTCAGCGATCGTTCGAGGACGCTGCGGGTATGTTCACATCGCGATGTGGAGGGCGTCTAGGTCGCCGTAGCGCCTCGCAGCCATGTCACACACGCACTGACGGACGCTCGACGCCGGGACGCCGTCTTCGGCCGGACTCGGTCCACCCTCTCGGCAAGCGTCGGGACGCCTGGCTACGGGCCAATGTGAAAACGGGATAACTCGTTGGAACGCCACCGAGGGGCGTTCGCGTCACGCTCGCTAATTTTCTAGCTTTCGACTAGAGCTCCGTGTCTCCACGATCCCCTGCGCTGTTTTTCTTTTACGCTAAATTTCAGTTGAATTTCTTCGTATTTTTAAAAAGCTTTATTTCACTCTCAGCAATTCCGAGAATGCAGGGTCTAATATTTTGATATATATCGCTCATGTACATCGCTGCATTTTCATATTAAAATGTTACGGTTGAGGTAGAAATCATTTCTACCTCATTTATTAAGGAAAATTCTCAAAATGTAATAATCCTCTGTACAAGATACTGTACAAGAAACATAAGCGTAGATAAAGCAGAAGAAGGGAATACTCGAAGATCGCGTTAATTAATCATTCGATCCAATTATCCGACATAAATTAAGAAAGCAACGTTAAACGTCGTGTAGTTAAAAGAGAAAGGTCATTAGAAGTGACACAATTAATGGAAGCGCGAGAGAATCGGTGTCGGTGAACGCATGGCGGAGCGCGGGAACGCTTCGTAAAGCCGCAGGAAACTGGCGTAACCATTGATTTACGAATGACAATAAATCCAGCCGCGTTATCCGTGCCAAAAAGCACCTCCAGCTGCGCGAAAGATTCCTCGGAAAGGCGGTTCGCGAAAATTAGACGAACAGTCGTTAAATGCCGGTCGTATAATAGCACAGCCACGAAGCGACGGTGACCGGTTACGGTTAAAACAAAATTCGATGATGGAGATCTTGGATAGAGAAACAGTTGGCGAACGTGTCTGAAGCAAGAGGAACGTGTGACCAAAGTGGAAAAGGTGAGCAACGAGCAACGATAGCGATGCTGAGTGGGTGTTCGTCTCTGTTTATCTGTGCGCGTAATGACGTCACCGCTGGTATAAAGGGGACTCTAAAAGCGAACAGATGGCCTTTATAGTTGACCATAGACAGTGTCGGGGCTCGCATGTCCGCGGAATCGCGGAAAATAGACGTCATTGCTAGATGCTTCTGTCGTGGACTGACCGGTCAAGTATTCGAGCGCGCTATACCACAATGATGTATCGTTGACTGGTTACGATCTAAATGGAATTACGCAACTGCTCCGAAACGATCATTTTTGGAACAGCGTACGCGTGACGTGGTGAAAACGGTAACGTCACTGTCGAATAACAGGAATGATTTATGAACGTTGGCCAAAAGTTTGGACATACTTCTCGGGAAATATTGGAATTGTTTTGCCATGCGACTTGTAAACAACATCAGCAAAATTCTAGATCGGATCGGATCTATAGTCGAAAATAAATTTCGCGTGGATTAACAAGCGTAGGATCTCTTTCGGCCGAAGAAACGAGAATTCGGAAGAGTAGTACGTAAAAACATAGGACCGCCCAATTTCCTAATTGATGAAAATAACGAAAGCAAAACGAAAAAACTGTACGCGTAATAACGGGAAATTTATAACGGTGCTCAAAGAAACTTCAAAGTTTTATAAAAAAAGAAAAGCGGAGAAAGAAAGAAAGAGATCAAACATCGCTGTTAAAGGTTTCGTATTTATACTCGTAGCATCGCGGCCGCAAATTTCGCAGACAGCGAGCGTCAGCGAGAAAAGTCGCGGTTAAGTGCGATCGTTAAAAGGGAAGTGTATCTGCGGGCGGATTTTTTTTCAACGTCATTTCTTACGAGCGGCAGCCAGTTTAAATGAAAAGGGTGCCTCCTCGCGAGAATCGATGGGAGGCGTACCGCCTTAACCCGGACGAGTTTTATCGCGCGACCAACGAATAAACGAGCGAGCACAAGCGGCGTGTAACTCTGCATGAAGAGGAAGGAAAAAGGGGGACCGACGAGAAAGTAACGAAAGCACGTTTTATCGAGTCCTGGGTGGCTGCGTTGCACATGCAAGAACGTACCTTACAAGTTAATAAATTTCGAGGTTTTCCTCGTGACCGTACCGGGATGTGTGCCTCGTTGTCAGCAGCATCCGAAACAATCCGCTTGCCTTGCGGTTTCGCAATCACGAGGAGGTTTCTCCTGAAACACACGACGTCGATTTCGCGTTACGTTCGAAATATTTCTTCCCGTTGAAAACCAAACACCAACGCCCAAAAGGTAGAGTTTAACCTTTCGCTAAAAGTATGAAACGTTCATCGCGCGATTAAAAGGATGAATATCGTTCCAATACATTTTATTTCACGTTACAGTCGTGTAATTGTACGCTTACTGTAACGGAAGGTTTATCTCGTCCATATTAACGAATAAGTAATAATAATAAGAATAATAATAATAGTAATAAAAAGTTGATTGAAATTTGAATTATTTTTAAAATTCTAATCGGTAACGTATTAATAAGCAACGCGTTAATATCATCGATGAAACGAAACGATTTCCACGTGATACGCGATCGTACGTCGCTTACGTACAATGGATAAAACGATCATGCCATGATTCGATCGAATCAAATCGCGTTCTCAATCCTGGCAAGGACAAAAGTCACGTCGAATCGGCTGCGTAAGGTAAGCAGCTTGAGAAGCATTGCCTAGTGGCAGCTACCGAACGACCTAGAACGGCCTTCGGCGACTGCAACTACGCAATGGCCGACCAACCGCGACGTAGAAGGCGTATACTACTTAAAACGATGCCAGTCCCCCTGCTATATTTTTTATTGGCCATCGTGGATACTGTGAGAAAACACCTGGACAGGGAAAGATTTACGAGCTTTGGCGACAACGCGAATATTACAAAGATTCATAGAAATTTCGAAGGTGAAGTTAGTTACGTTATCGAACAACGAGCACATCGAAAATTTCCAAATCCTTCTACCACTGAAAGCATAAAATTTATAGGACTTCTATTATTACTGGTTCGTGGGTGTTTAGAACGACCGACGTTCTAAACTCTGTCGAATTTCTAGAGATAAAAGATCTGTTTACGAATCCAAGGTGATCGAAATGTTTCGCTACGTGTCGCCACGCGGTGTATTGCTCAAACTCGAGCGGTACCATTCTTGGAGCGTCATCGCGTAAAAAAACACGATTCGCCGTGAAGAAAGAACAACGTCGTTACAACGGCATTGCGAGGAAGGACCGATGTAAATATGTAATAAATTTCTCTGAAAAGCTGTTTGGCTGAAAGAGCTCGACGGTTCGGGGCATAAATCGTTCCGGCGTGGTACAATGCGAACAGCGCCTCGATTAATGTTTAACAAGGGTGTCGGAGTGGATTTCGCGGTCGTATCGGAAGCGGGGACTCCTTTTCTCCCTGTCTCCGGATGCAAAACAGCGGGACGAGAGAGCCTTAACCTAATTAAGGAAGACAAGAGTAGCGTAAATCACGCGGCGAGGAGAAAGTGATGACGAGAGATAAAAGCGCGAGGAGAGCCACTCTGTTCTCTCTCCGCGGGGATTTATTTTTCGTCTCGTCGGTCACCTCGCCTCTCCTCTTTTTTCACGTCCGGACGATCCGTGGTAACGCGTGTCCCCGCGGTATGCGACAGAGAACCGCTTAAAACGAACAAGGTCCAGTTTTCAGGTCGCGCGGAAGGGAATCCCAATTAAATTCCCTGAAATTCACGTTCCACCGAATATCTTGATCTCTCTTCTTCTTCCCACCAAATTAGTTCACTTTTTCCAACTTCTCGCCTGTTTCTTCCTACGTGGCGTGCCAAAAATCATAACGATGTAAATCGCGTGCTTTCAACCCTTAAAAAGTATCGTGCATCTAGTAAAGCAAAGATACAAAACAAGGATATAAAGGAAAGATTCTTTACGGTAATAAACGTGAAATTCTGTTTCGCGATAAATGTCAGCGGGCTGACTTATGGTATTACGATTATTAGTTCCCCGTAATACGTTCTTCCGTGTTAACGTTATTTTATTTTCTAACGTCGAACTTCCATTGGAAGTTTGATTAATACACACGGCCAGTGTAAGTAGGTCATAGTAGCTCTCGTTAAGCCTACGTACCTTCGCCTCTGTTCGCTGCATAAATCTACGGGTAGAAATGCACGTGCACCTTAGGGCGGGTACGCACCTGGGCGTGCACGCAGCCGTCGTCGACGCAAATAGGCGTGCGTGATCTAGAATGGACAGTGAATTTGCAACTTCTCCGAGCTATCGTGCTCGTTTGTTGGATATGGTCCGGACCGTGTAATTTTTAGCGCGCATGCTATTACGATGGTTCGTAGAATTATTGTATCCGGACATGTTTGACAACGCGTAAATTCAGTTTATAATCGTTAGGATCGCTCCTGACTATACCTACTTGGAGAAAGAGAGGACAAGAGTCTAAACTATACCTGCTTCGAGAGAGATTAAGGAGAAATAGTATATCGAATTCCAAGAGTCGCGTCTCGACATTCGTACGAACGAGACTGTAGCCTAATTGTTTAACACTTCGCTATCTATTTTATTATTTCTATTCAATTGGATTTCCTTCCTAATATACCGAACATGTTATCAGACAAAAGTTAAACTGTTTAGTCCAATCAACTACAATCTTAAGATATAATTTATAACTTTAAAATGTTTCGTCCTCATCCTCCTGTTTGTTCACCATCCAGCAAGAAAAAATGTTAAACGAAACATCTATAGCCATTTTTCGTAGGGATTACGAATGGTCCACGAGCTACTCCTGGGAGGTACATCGGACATGAAGAAGTACGGTGAAATACACGCCCGTGCCGCGTGAGCGCACGCGCGTTCGACTGCACGCCCGCCTTTGCGCGCCGCGACGACCGAAATGTTTTTCTTGGGCGCGTGGACGAGGCTCGGAGTGCGCTGCAAGTCGGGCTATGAAAAAGAAACAGAAACGAGGGAGAGCCATAAGAAAGTAAGACAGCCCGGTGGATATTGCGCTGCTCGAGAGGGAAAGCGCTACGAGGGTAGGGCGAACGAAACTGTGGAAGCGGACGAAAATACAACGAAATCGGTCGCGGAGAGCGCAGGAAACGGTGAATCAAAGAGACAGCCGTTTCGGGGGATGTTTTTCTAACGACTTCATCTCATCCCTTCCGCGCTGCCATGCCGCGGTTATTCGAAAGAGAGCGGCTCTTACCTAATAAATTATCGCATTTGTAGCGTCGCCACTGGCGGCGAGATTCCGGCACGATCTTGACGCTGTCTCGTTAACAGTTTTTCCTCGTTTTTGCCATGACAGCGCTCGCACTCGCGAGAAAACGTCTCTCAGCTTTCGCCGTAAGATCGTACAGAGGCGAAGAAAGAGTCGAGATGATATCTGGATGATTGCTACGAGAGATTCTGCAAACTGCTGGCATCCGTTCCATGTTTAGCGAAAGTACTTGCAAGAACATCAAACGAGTATAGAATATCGAAAACGGAAAGAAAATTTCTAGTAACGTTAAAATTCCTATTGCGAACGATGCGTAGAAAGATGTCCAGAAATAAGTTGTAATATGGAGATTTTGAAAGTGCGAGAAAAGGGCGTGAGAAAGGAGCGTGTGAAAAAAAGCAACGCAGTATCGTAATGTCCTATTGACAACTAGAAAATAATTCCATTTGGCAAAGCGACGGGCATCTTCTAGGTAATTAGGAGGGACGTCAGTCAATCGGCGTGAAACGCTTATTCGTCCATTGATAACATCTCAATAGCTGTCGATCGGACGGCCATAAGCGTCAAACGTATCGAAGAAAATGAATATCACGCCTCGGGTAAGATAGCGCGCAGGCGTGCACGGTGAAACGTATCTAGAAATACAAACAAATCTGCTCCCTTTGTACGTACTTTCAGCCGTATTTACTGCTGATAAACTTCGATTTGACGTTGCATTATTTTCTTAAGGTTAAATACTATCAACTTGCGATTGAGAGATACAAAATTGAGAGATACATATAAAAAGAAACGTGGGTGGATTTTATGTTATTTACAGAGCGCTACGCACGAATTCATTAACTCGTGAAAACTTCTAATTCTTCGTTAATATCCACTAAAACTCGTAACACCCGATACAGTCTCCTCCCCGTCGTTTAACTCTAAGATTTAAACTTCTAAATCTCCTAAACTCTTCATAAAAGTCAGCGGCACGACGCGATAAATCAGCGTTTTTTAATTGAACAAGCTCACAGGCAATCACACGAGGAAATTCGAGGTTCGAAGTGGCTCTCAACGAGATGGCCGCTAATTGAATCGGCCCACTCTCGTCGGACGAGCATCACGATCGCGTAAATCAGTCAGAACGAAGGGTTTAACGGGGGTTCTCTCGAGGACGTTGCGTCGATAACACGAGTTCCGCAACGGTTAGATCGGCGATTACACTCGAGGCTGGAAGGTGTTAACAGCCACCGCAGGATTTACTTGTAACGAGCGGGTCGGCCGGTACGTCGAAAATAAAGCGACACGGAGAAGTTACCCTGGTAATAATGCCGAGATTAATTTCTCGGAAGCAACCCTGTCAGGAAGGCCGGCGTACAATTACTACACGTCGATTTTAAACGTGATAAGCGAGGAAAGATAGCCTCGGTTCTGCGAGCATCATCCGACGCAGAACGCTTTATCAACTTTTTAATCCTCCGTAGACAAACTGAGTTATCGACGGTCGAAGTAAACTTTTACTCTTGAACTTCATCCAGAAGTATTTTTATTTCCGTGGTTTTTAACTTTTAGACGTTTAATTCATCGAATAATTATACAGTGAAATTGATCCTTTTACCAGAATTTTTCAGTCTCTTCGAGAAAGAGTCGTACGTATACCATTCTCGATGCAAACAAAACGAAACGCTACAAAACAGCGAGAGCATGGACGATAAATAAAAATCTCCGTATTAATAGAACGCATCGTCTGGACGGGAGGGACAAGACAGAAATCCGGACAATTTGAAGCGAAACAAAAAGAGGCAGCGAAAGAACCGGGAACCGAATCGGTATGATCGAGACGACCACGGAATTAGTCTTCCCAGAATAAAATTCGCGCGGCGATCACGAGCAAAAGGACAACTGGCAAAGGGTTGGTTTCCGCGACCACCCGGTACAGCGGCAGCCG
>NT_176555.1:112820-220103 GCF_000188095.3 Bombus impatiens | reverse complement strand
GTTCGCGGGACACAGCGTCGCCGCGAATTTACGATCGTCGCCCGATTTAGAGGCACGCGGGCCACAAACTAATTACGGCAAAACGATCCGTCCGCGGGCGGCCAACTGCGCCCGCCAAGCGAATTAAAAATGAAACCGGTAATAATAAAAAAAGGGGGCCGTACGTGTGCAATGGAGCGGACGTAACTGTCTGGGGCGGAACTTTCGGCCCGCAGGCGATGCCAGTGGCAAGAAGGACGGATGAGTGGAATCTGTATACAGTGAAGATCCATTTATCCGAACGCGTGTTAGAGAAAAGAATAGTATCGATGATAAAAAGTCGCTATCCTCTGTAACTGTTCTCATTAATCCTGACGATAGTACTAGAGTGGAAATTCGTGTGACACGAAAGATCGAGGATCGAGTGACTATTTATTTTAGATTACTTGTAGCGCGTGTAAGATGTATAAAAGCGCATTTTGATCGAGAAGAGAATTGAGAGTGAGACTCGGAGTTCAAAGAGCCAAAATAAAGTAAGTTATCGCTGTATTTTTCATTTTACATATCGAGTGAAAGGGGCGGAGAGGCAAATAATGTACGATATATAATTTCAGTTCGCATAAACGAAATTCTATTATATTATTAAGCGCAGTTATTAGTCAATACTTAACGAGTAAAATTTGGCTGCAATTCAACCTTGCTCCAAGACGAAAAAACGATCAACTAAAAAATGACAGTTTCGAATCGATGATATCTCGTGTTCGACATGCATGTGGTACAAAGTATCTCGTTCATTTTCAAACGGTACAAATATAACGATTTCCTTATTGCAACACCGACCACATCGTAACTTCGTTCCATTTTTCATTCCGACCTTCGAGGGGATGACGCATCGTGGGACGCGATGTCGCGCACGTTCAAGAAGCAAACATGCCGTTCAATGTTCGTTTCCAGCGTATTAACCGCTAATGTACTCGTACTTTGCGGTCCCGCTACAAATCCGAAAGATTCGTCGCTCAAATACCGCGACGCGCGACATTAAAAATTGGTCAATTAAGCGTCAGTGCGCGAACAAATGTCGAGCCATTACAAAAGTGCAAGCTCCTTGTATACCGGCGGGCAAAAGTCGCGCTGTTGACACACCGTGGTTAGTCATGAATCCTTCCTAAAATATGGCACCACTTTGTCCACCAGAGCAACCGTCTGTCTTTCGTAATAACCGTCTCTGCTTAAACGATGTAGCTGGCATCGAAAAGAAACTTGGTCGCGTGAAACTACGACCCGATAATTTATTCCACGATTATTATAGGTAATTATTTTTCACGATATCGCTTTTATCGTATTTCATTTGACGTTTAACGTGTTATACCATCCATTTAATTTCGTGGAACTTGGGTAAAAATAAATGTTTTAGGTCAGGCCGGTTCATGGTTCAAAAATTAAGTAAACATAGCGTCGTATCTAGTTTTAGCAAGAAAAACAAAAGGATGGTTTTATTTAAGAAGAAGGAACAATTAATTCAGCCTATCTGTCGTCGTTTAAAACCTTCAAAATATTTTTCATCTTTTAAGTATTCTATCGTAGACTTTTTCAACCGAGGCTGCAATCAAAAACTGGATGAAGCGTCGAGTCCGCGTGCAACTCTCGTCGAAGCATCGAGAAATTAAGTAATCTTCGCGTGAACGCGCAACATAATTCACGTAACCGGCCATCGATTCGTAAATAATCGGTTCCCTCGTAAAAGATAATCGCGAGTTGCGTCATTACAAATGGTCGAGCCAGCTTGTGCATTACCAGAAGCAACGTTTATGTCGCGATCGCGCGAATTTAAAAGCTATCGTGGCGAACCCACTCGCAAATTAATCGACCGAGGCTGAACAGTGGTGGCAAGGGGAGCAAAGAGCGAGGAGGAGAGCGGCGATCGAAGAAGAAGATCGCGTGGACCGATCCACGAAAGAGGTGCCGTGCAGAGAAAGAGACGAACGAACGATCTGCCTACCAGTGGATGAGGATGTTTCATTGAGAGTCGACGAATCCCAGAAGATGAAGAAGACGAAGAGGGCGTGAGTGTGTGTTTGCGTGAGATTTGAGAGTGAGACAGAGGAAGAACCAGGAGCGGGTGGATGCATTCAGGTTATTTCTGGATCGACCCAGATATCCGCCGCCGTGTTTTCTTGGACCGTGCTTTAAACTGTTTCGGATAATTAACGAATTGAATCGCATTCGCGCGTGTCGGCTACCGCATTGTCCTCGATCTCCAACACAAAAACTTCTTTCACTTCAAATTTACTGGCCGCCACGGGCTATCTACCTGCATCGACTTCTACATTGATACGATAGAAACAACATGGATGAAAGAACGCGCTCTATCTCGCCGCTGCTCCTATGACAGAATTAATGCCAAGTAGCGAACTTTTCGCTTAGCGACATCGAACAATTTCCCGAACTGACCGAGCGATATTTTCCTTGAGCGCGTCATTGAAACTCGAGATGTAGACACGTTACAATGTCGCAAAGTCGGATGGCTTTCTCCTGTCGCGGACCAATTAACCTAAAATCGAGTAAGGACGTGCACAAACAAATTACACGCGAATGCGTAATAAATTTCAATTATACGGAATTTAAGAAACAATAAGCGAGAAACTGCGAGATAACGCGAGACTGGGTAACAGTGGCGATAAATATTCGGCGAACGTAGCTTCCGGGCGACGCCAGTAGCAGGATCCAGCGGGTTCCATTCCTTTCTCCACGCTTATCTGGCGAAATTTTTCAACGAGTGTGCCACGGGTCGAGACGGCCGACGTATCGAAAGCAACGAGGCGTTCGACTCGCTGTAAGCCACTTGGGGTGGTACTTAAAGTCGCGGCAGGGGCGATAAATTCGTCGCTTGTAAACGACACGTACGATGCGCGCGACCGTGCTCCCGGGATCCAGCTGTTTTTAATATCTGACTGGGGAATCTAGCGGCGCTAAGTGCGTCGAGTTAGCGCACCGTACGACCCGGCTGCCGCGCAAATGCGAAACGACAGGGAGTTCGACGAACCCGCCGAGAATGCTGCGATCGAAAACCGAAATAATAACGATGTCGCGTCGTGAAACCGTCGTTTGATAACGTCCACGGAGACCCGAAATTATCGCTGAGACGGCCGCGAAAAGTGTTGGTTAACGGTGTAACGATGCGAGACCAGCTAAGATATTTGTTTAAAAATTGGCGTATACGTATCTGGATATGGAGAAGTCGAATCTGTTAAACAGAGAAGACGAATTAACTCGTGGTTCGTTTGCCAATCTTACATAGCCATCGCCTGTTCTTCGCGTGTTGTTTCATTTTTATCGAAGATAAAATTATATCGTATTTAAGTTTGCCAGGACTAAAACGAAGCTAACAAATTGATTTATCTTTATCGATCTGGGCTGTATATTTGAGCATATTATGCATAAATGATTCAGTTTGTCAAGATTAATTTTGGCAAATGCATTTGCATGTAATTGCGATAACGAAAAATCTGAAACCTGTCAAGCTGATAGCAGGTTTAGCTTTAATGTTTAACTGGATTAATCTTCGCGCATATAAACGCGCTAATATCGCAACGTACGGTGATCCTTCTTCGATGTATAATGCGTAATATTTGCATCCAAAATATTGCGACACACTGGACAGCTCAATGTGCTGATAACCAGAATATTAATACCGAAGGACAGAATAATTTCGAAATGTCCTGAGAAACGTCAGATACGGTACAGTGACGAAAACGCAGGATCATTAAAATGTATCATGCAAATGCAACGTTTTAACACATTCCCGAAGGAACGAGTCTCCCGTGCTCGCCACCGCCGCTTATTTTCGTCTTTAATTGGTATCGCGCTGTGCAGTTCGTTTAACGCCTGTTGGCCAGTTGATCGATGTATCGTAAACGTTTATTTATAGCGGCCTGTCGCCGGTTATGACACCGAACGTTCGCAACTAGTTTCCAATCGATGATCGGGCTTCTCGAGCGAGCGCGTTTCAGGAATTATGCGGTCGGGAATAGAGCTAGGCTACAAACACGTTGACACGCGCGTTATTCAAAATATCAGACTATGTCATGCGTAATACATTTGTTTACGAATAACGAATACACTGTATTATTATGCAATCCACGTTTTTACGCGAATTACGACCGTAAGAGATAAATTTCTACGTCTTTTATAGCCGGTAGTTTCTCCCGTGCAGTTTATACAATGGATACAAAAAGTAGCCAGCGTGTACAAAGAAATAAGAATCGCATTCGCAAAAGAAAGTCGAAAATTCTATTTAATTTATTTGAGGCGTTGTACAAAGGTGTTGGTCGAATCCTACGAACTCTGTCCGTAATCCTTTCACCGCGATATTACCGATACGCGTTATAGGTGGTCCATTGTGTCTTCGTCCCGAATCAAACTATTTTCGAGTGAAACATCAAAGAAAACAATCGAGTCACGATAATTTAACGAACATCCTCGATCGAGGACGTACCTCCCACAGCGTTCTACCTATTTTAAGACAGGCTCCGCGTTACAAATTACGGCTGACATGCTGTAATTTCTCGGCATGATCAATGTCCAAAGCAACAATGTGCCGCACGGACAAGCCTCGTCGAACCAAAACCGAAGGACGGTATCGTCTCGAGTTTTTACCGCGGTAACAAAGTGAACAACATAATCAAGGTGAAGAGCCCGAAAAAATTGTGCGCCGTCTACACGCCGACGAGCGGCTCGAAGGCTCGTTACGATAAGCCGTGCGGGCAGTCCGCGAGGATGTCGAGCAACTTTCGGGCCACGATCGTAAAACACTTTCTTTCCGCGCGAACGGCGAATATTGGCATAATGCTCGCGAGCCGGTTGCGCAACCAGCCTTCGAAAAAAGAAAAAAGGTCACGTGCAGAGGATCGCACGCGTATTCGTGGCGTATAGACGCGGCAAGGTGAGCCGCGTGCGCGAATTCTCGCGCTCACGAGCGCAACTTGGTCGTCGTCTCGGCGTGTTAGTGCTGGTGACGAGCGTACGCGAAACAAGCGTGGGTGGCAGCTGAGTCAGCCGCTTCAGAAATACACGTTCACCTTCCCCGCGTGCACAACAAACGCGAACGTCACCGATGCGTCTCCAATTCGCGCCGCGTTTTTTCGCGGTTCACGACCGTGTCGTCATCGATTTTCGCGACGGCGATCTCGCTCGAGAATAAACGATCCTCTCCGCTGGTCGTCGGTTGAGAAACCGACAGCCACGAAACAAAGGGAGGAGAGATCGCGGACGAAATACGAGTTACGGCAGGGCGAAACCAAAGATTTGGAAAAGCTCGTACCATCGTAAATTTAGGCATCCCGTTGTGCAACGTTTATAACCCGGTTGCAAATAACCGAGCGAAATACTAGCGGCTGTTAACTACGGATCGTATTTAATATTTTTACGGCAGCGCGATAATGCGAGACAGCTTAGAGGCCGCTACCGCTGGTGACGAATTACGTAACGCGCGTGAACGTAATCCTGGCATAGTAGATCATGCGCATCTGATCTTTTCGCATCGTCCATTCGGTAACAAATTATAAAGACGGTAAATGGGACCCGTTCTCGGTTGAAACGTGTTACCGAAATTGCAACTTCTTCGAACAATTTGCGTAAAAAGGAGTATCGATGTAGATAACGAAAACGTAAAAATAATTTCTCCTTCGTCTGCTTCTTATCTTTACGTTTGGCGATTGGTAAAAAATATACTGTTTGCAATTTGCGAGCGCATGTATGGAAAATCCGAGTGTCTGAAAGTCCGAGACACCTAATAAATAATAAGTATATTATGCCGTGTAATTAAACACGGGACACAACATTAACATGGTTGCACGGACTATCGATAACATCGAAGTCTGTCGACGTAAAAAAGTTTGCAATACCAGTAGCAATTATGTTCAAATTAATCGATGCAAAAAGCTGCGAGCTATCGAACGCTCGACTCTCCCGGTTCATCCTGTATGCCCAACTTGTACTCCACATCCCCGTCACGAACGACTCGCGATACCGGTACTCGAGAGAACGCCACGGTTATTTATAATCCTTATTCGACTCCGAAACACAGGGAAATCGTGACGATGTTACCCATTAACCGGAGCTCCTCGATCCGCGTGTATCATTTAAATAATTTACGCGATAGCGCAGCAGCGGCTCGCGAAAGTTGCACGGCTACCGGCCGCGCGCCAACCTAATCGATGGCTAAACCCCATGAAACGCTATATTTCCACCAGGGCCGCAATTTCTTCGCGGCGATTTATCGTCGGTACCGCGTGTCTCATCGAGAGCAGATTGCGCGAGATAATTCGCGCGAGCGTGCGATGAGTCACCGTTAAGTGGCAACCTGCGACGTTCAATTACCGGTAAGGTCGCGCCGTTCAACCCCGTTACTCCCCATCAACCTGGGACGCGCATTAATTCACAAACGTTGTCGTTCCTAATCTCTCTCAGCCATTGTACCGCGTCTCTTTCTCGCGCGTGCGCTGATGCTGAGAAAACGGAAACAAATTCTTCGCGTCGATTCGAGACACGGGGGCTCGAGCACAATAGTCCACGCAGGGACACCTTATTACGGTGCACGCGACAATTCCGTCGCTAAATTAGCACCTCGGTGCGGTTGGCTAATCTACGGTGTGGCGCACGGTGAATCATAGCACAAAATACGAGGGATAATCGGTCTTTGAATTAATAACAAGCGGTATTATGTCCTATACGACTCCGCCTTCGATGTGGTCACGCCACATCCCTTGTATTTCTAAGTAGAATATTCAAGTAGTTGTAAATATACAATAGGAAACGAACAGCGAATCGTATCGAAGAAAGATGAAACGATGGAAAGCACGCAGATCGTATCGGTTCGGCACCCATTTTTTCGAGTAATTAAATAAACAGACTGTTTTGGCCGAAGATTTCGTAATGATTAATTGCGAACCACGCGGCAACGTGCAAGTCAGAAATAAAAGTACGATGGCGACAAGGCGCCTCCGGAGTTTTCGTTACCGAACGTCGGAATGTCGCGGGCAAAATCTGTCAAGCCGGAAGAAAAATGGGTAGAAGATGGTGCAAACCATAATGGCGGCAACCGTGAAAAGGAATACGAATGCGCGGTACTCGACAAGCAAAGCGTGTGATTTGTATTTGCCGAATGAACAAGCTGCAGTAGTGTTGAATTTCCGACCGTCCAAAATTTCGATCGTTGAGAATCGGTTGCGTGGTAATTAATTCCCACGTAACCGCGGATCTCCTAAGCTGTTTCTCGCGTGAACACACGCGAGGTTGCATCGCGAAGAAACGCGATTACCAGGGTGCGCTTCCGGTTACGCGATGCGCATCGGCCCAGGCACATTAATTGCTGGGCGCATTAAAGAAAGTCATTCGGGCTCTCTCTGGCCACGGAATAAGTAATTACCTCTTAATTAAGGCACTCGGGCCGAACATCTGTTTCTTGCGAATATAATCTGTGCTTGGTAACTCGCGTACATATCATTTGCCTCTTTTTTTCCCTCTCCCTCGAAAATAAAGTCCTGATTTACGACGTTGATCCCTTCGCGACGTGCTCAACGCCGCCACCGCGACGAGGACAAATTGCGCCCGTGTTACTTCCTTTCGCATTATCGCGTGAATTATATTTGAAGCGGCGCTTTGGCGGTGAAAAAAATCCCTGTGATTGCGACCGCTCGAATCGCGGATATATTGTTTGTCTTTTTCAAAGCTTCGTCCTGGTTTAAAATATCTTACATTCAGTCGGGGATGCAGGACAACCATGTCGTTATGATTCCGAGCAAATGACACGCCGAATAGCTATATTTAATATCGAACGTAACCGATCTAAGAATGGAAAATCGCGTACGAAGCGCGAGAATAATTGAAATTACTATTTAAACGATCGTCGACATTCGATACTTTGACAGCGCTAAACTGTTCGCTTTCTCCTACGTGCCCACACCTATCGAAACCGCGTTTGTGTTTTAGCGACAGCGCGCGCGACGTAATTATGCAAAACTGCCCGTTTTCCATGGCTCATTCGCCAGAGATATAAGAGGACAAATTTACGACGGGTCGTTTCGTAATTGTAAATTCAAGAAAGTCTCCGCGCAGCGTGCAGCTTTTTAATACGATCCAGGAGAGATTAAACGCGATACACTTAATACGCGGCCAGATAAATCAAACGGGTAATACGAATGTACGCGTTTGCTGTCGCGTGACGGCTCACTTAACAACTTCAACTAAATTTCATTCGCCTGGTTAAGAAAGCGACACGAAAAAAATTTCGCCGCGATTAAAAGCTCGTTAAATTGTACAAATTAATTTTTGCCCGATTGGTCGGCGCGTTTCGTAGGATCCGTTTTCAGCTGGCGAGAAAATGTCTACGAAATTAAAGCTGACGATCGCGTCATCCAGAAATAATCACTGCTCTAAAACGCGACACGACTTTATCGTTATCACGTGTCCACATCTCGTGTACCCACCAACGATGCTTCAAGCAACTTTATGAAATCCAATTACACCGGTCGTTAGGGTCGTAGAGAATTTGCGTGAAAGAAAAATGTTAGTCGCCAGCTTTTCGCTTTCTCCCCGGTGCACCTTGAATAGCCGACCCCATTATGAAGCGAGTTTCGCGATCTTGCGAACGTATTTCAAGCGCCTTGCGTGTACCAGGTAATTGTTCGGGTTGTACACTTTTAACCAACAGCGAGTAAGAAACACGAGCAAAGTGTGATTCGTTTTCGTACGCTAATAACGTCGAGCTCCACAAATCGATGTATACCCAAAGAAATTTTCGCGAAGATTCGTTTTGTGAAACCGCCGAAGAATCTCGAAGATATAAAGATTAAAGTATCAACGTGTATTATATTATGTATATTGTTATATATAACGTAGTTCTAACGGAAGTTTCTCTGATTAGCGTAACTATCCACGCGGAATCGCGTTACATGACTGGTCGTTCCATTTCCATATTGCGAAATTGTAGACACGCGGTATCGAGTCGAAATCCTTACGTCACTTTACGATCGTTTCACGAGCGATCTTCGGCTCGCGTTAATATCTCGATCGCGAGCAATGGTTTCATTAACGTACGCGGATATTCGCGACGCGTCTGATTGATAAGGGAGATTATTAGGCACAGTATTGAAACGAAAGATTCGCAAACGGTTGGTGATCCACCTGTATCGCCATAGACCGTTTGGCTGCGAATTGCTCGTTTGTCTGTTACGATACATTTGTACCGTATAATGCGGCGTAACGTGGGCACACACGCGAGATTTCATACATTGCCACCCACGCGTTACCCATCGAACGTAACGCGACCTCGTTCACTGTTCGATTAATGCAAGAATTCTCGTCAGTTACGCGACCATATTTCCGCTAATGTCGTCATCGAGAAAACGACTCTTTTCGTTATTTACTAACAGCGCATCGTCGTGCCGTATATTCGCAAAATACTCGAACAAAATTTCGAATAATAATTCGTATTTGCAAAACAGATGGAATATAAAACGCTTATCGATGGTCGAGATGCGTTTAAGTGATTTTAGTTAAATTTAAGAAAATTGATCGTATATAAGCTAATTTTACACGTACAAGACGCGTTCGCAATCTCCGGGTGATTTGAGCCACACGAAACTGGTTTTCGTCTTCCGCTGAAAGTTCTACCGAAAAAAAAAAATAACCTTTCCTTTATTCTGGTTGTTCCACGGAGCTTGCACCAAGTCTATTCTCTCTAAGAATGTTTCATTCGCCTTGAGGCAACCGAAATAGTGCAGACCTTGCCGCAGTCGCGAGCACGACCTCGAAAAAACGAAATGCGTGAATAGCGATGGAAGTGATACCGAGTAAAGAGAAACTGTCTCTACTCGCTAAGATTCTACTCGCTAATCGAACGAACATTTGGGAATGTGACTCCGTGAAGGATCGGCTACCGACGCTCGCACAAACGCCGATATTTTATAAATAATTTTTATGCTATCTACGTATTTCATTTGTCTTTCGATATCACCATGTAGGAAATGAAACGGACGTATTACGGTGCCGGTTTGATCAGTATCCGCGAAACCAGGTTCCACGGAAGTAACAGCTACCCCCGATGCCGGCGTGGAACAACGCGGGGAGCCAGTACGTGTTTATATGGCCGTTTCAACGCCGGCGGAAATTTACAGCCGGCGATCGTAAAACCCGGAGATGCATTTATACGCGGCGGATTTATATGTTTACAGCGTGCGCCGAAACCACGGGGTGAAAAGGGACTCCCGTCGAACAAGAAAGACGGGACAGAATTATGTATGGATCGACACGCTTCCCCGGGACCAACTTTCATTTGCGCACAGCCAACCCGTCCAGCTACGAATTCCCGCTCGTTGTTTCGTGGGAATCCACCGTAACGGTACGCTTCCAACGAATTCCGATCGATTCCACGCTTTTTTTTCCATTCTTTCGCCGTACGTGCTCTGTTAATCGATTCTTTTCATAAGAAATTTTAATCGCATTATCTCGAGCTGCGCCCTTTCGTCATTTGTGACCCAGATGTGTTTTTCTGTCGTCGAAAAATTTCCCAAGTTCGAGGGAAACGAAAGGATGATAGTTGACGCGCGTGATTTGCCTCTCAATAACGTCATACAGTTCTCATAAAAATAGTTTGCTGAAACTAGAACAAAATTCAAGGATCGTAGCAGACTCAAGGTAGACAGCAAAAACACAAAACACGGTTTTTCTACTCAGTTTTCGTTCTTTCTCCGTTAACCCGTTGGCTGTTTTTGACGAGCACACTCGTCACGAAGTAATGACAATATTTTGTACTATGACAAGACTCGTCGGTAATAAAATTAAAAAATAAAACAGTCATTTCATTGCAATTTAATTCTGTATTATAACAGTCACACATACTCTGTGTTTCACGAGTATACTCGTCGTCTCTTGCTTCTTACGACACATTTTAGGTACACACTTTTCAAAGTTTTCAAAAAGATCGCAACAGCTAACTGGTTAATGAATCTGTGTATTTATCGGAACGATGGTACGTGGTATATGTAACTCCCATTATCGAACCAATCAGTTGAACGAACAAAATTGAACAGTAGTTGTTTATCGAAAACGCGAACAAAGAGGACGTTCCACTGAATTTTGGATACAAATATCGCTTAAAGACAACACGATGACTGATGTAACCGCTTTGGATTTCATTGCCAAGCGATTGCCCCCTACGCTAGAACGAACCGACTTTCGGTATGACGCGTGATCTGGTCAAAACGAAAGAAGGTCCAGCGGTCAATTGCGATTCTCCTCGGCACCTTGATCTAGTCACGGATTCACTGACGTCATCGCGCGGACAAACAGCCAACTCGGATAATTTCTTCTTTTTTTCCTCCTTTCCTCCTCTTTCGTGCTTTTTACGCGATGGGACCACCGTTTTTATTTTTGTGCTTGACGGGATTCTGACGTTCCTAGTCGTTTCTAATAATCGCAGCCCGCCGACTGCTCGTCGGATTATTATTTTTGTCCATCCGGGTCTTCCGATTACAAGCGTTTCGTGTCGCAGGTTTTGCGTTTCCATCAGAGGATTAGTTAGCTCGAGAATAAATAATTCGCTAAACCATTTCAAAGTTCGAAGTGAGGCTGTCTTCGAAAAACTTAATCGCAGTATACGTCGTAGGCAACGATTTCGGAACTCTTCTAATAGAAATGGATTAAATTGTAAAAGCGAATTCCAATTATATCCTCTGCGACGAATCGCCTCTAACCTCCAGCTAACCAAAGAATGTCTGATCCTAGGCAGGACGAACGACACCTGAGGCATCGACTAAAACCAAATAGAACCCAGGAAGATGGAAAGAAAGGAACGTGATCGCGAATAATAGCAAGAAAACGAAGCCGTATCACCGTGGATCTCGATAAACGTTTTAAACCGAAAGGAACGACGGCATCGTTGATGGGGCAGGCGACGCGTGGCGCCGTCGTATAATCAAATTAGTTCAAAGTTATAAATAATGTAATTGGTTTGCCTCCTGGTGCGAGGCAAGCCGCGAAGAGATGGACAAGGGAGAGCCAAGTCTACGCAAAGAGAACGAACGTCAGAACAAGAGAAAGAGAGACAAAGCTGTGACTGGCCGAAGACAAGGATAAAAAAAGAAACACCTCGAGCTACCAACGAATCCGTGTACGAATACAAGAAGAAAGGGGAACGAGCGAGACGATCGATAGACCAACGTCTAGGAGAAAAGAGAAGAGGGAAAAGAGATGAGACCTTTACGCCACGTGACACTTACGTCAACATGAACGAACATCGGAGGATTAGGCCGAAGCTCGATCCAGCTTTCCATTCACTCGTTCTCGCGTAGAATGATTTTCGGTGAATGGACGGATTATCCAACTACTCGACTCATCATCGTGGTGCGTTCGCCTCGTAATCCTGTTTTAAGCAATCGTTCCATGTTACCGCGACTTCGAGGACACCCGTGGATAGCTACCTATACCAAGGATTCCTAGAGACTTAAAGAGGAGCTGGTTTGATCCTATCTAAGGAATTATCACGACCACGGTTCGTCAACATTAACGAGTCGTTGCATCGGAGATGCGACATAGTTCCCTGCCATAGTTATTTTTAATTGCGGCTACGACTGCCATGGTATAGCTTCATCCGCCTCGCCAAGAATAAGCCGTGGGTTAAAGTGTTGGGGACCCTGTTAACCATTTGGGGTGGGATTTACCTTCCGTTTGATCGATGGAACACGAGTCTGATTTAAGATGCTGCTGAAGGAGAAACACGTTTATCACCCTTTTAGTATCGTAGATCATAGTCGGTCGCACGAGATAAGTGTGCTTACGTTACATTAGGCAGGTTGTTCGGTGACTTATCTTTGCGAGGAATTAAGTTGACTGTTCCGTATGTTCCAACCTTCTACTTTAGATGATCTTTATGGTTTTCATGTTACGCGTGTCTATTACTCTGTATTCTTTATTTTCTGACTCATTCGCCATCAGGAATAAAGAAAGAACGTTTTGCGCAGGAACAGAGATCATTCATCGTATGATAGAAAATACGTATAGACATAAGCAGTACGTAAGTAGAAAAATCAAACAGCCTAGATACGTAACATTCAAAGTATCGGGATTAAATAAATAAAGGAACGCGAAGGAATCGAAGGAAAGGAAATCGAAGCAATCTCGCCTAAGAGCTCCCAATTCTACCTATGTCGGTTCGCGCAAAAAGGAAGGAGTCGCATCCGTGGCAAAGCGAGATATAAAGTTGGCCGTCATAAATAGCATCGAGGAGTACCGCGGCGGTAATTAGAATTCATTGCGGCGGATCGCCGCCACCAGCATCGTCGTTATTGTCCGAGGAGACAAACTGGTCTCGGTGAATCGGCGTCCAGGCGTTTCGCTTCCTAAAGGGAAATCATTAGGATCGATCCGCGTGATGCGTTTACACGACGATCCCTCTGGCAGCGTGGCCGCGATCGTAAACGGGAAAGATCGAGTCGCGGCTCGAGGAATCGGAAACTCGATCGTCAGCCCCGATCCGGTTTACCCGCGTGTCGATCCTTCCTTACTCCTCTCGATCGTTTTCGAGTCGCTTGAATTATTCGAACCTCGTGACTTTCAAACGACTTCTCGCTACCGGTTGTCTCCATCTTCCCCCCTCCCCCCTTGAACGTTATCTCCCTCCGGCCATTCAATTAAACGTTCAATTAACGAGCTTTCGTCGCGTTTTGACCGACGCGACGTCCCGTCTCGGTTAGTCGCGAACGTAAATCGTCCCGTTAACGATCGTCAACGTCTATTTGTCCAACGAATAGACAAGAATGTCAACCGAAAGACAGGCTCGCGAGCAGAGTCGATTTAATGGTTCGAGCGAATTTATCGCTGATTTTTCCCACTGGCGGTACGATGAAATTTATTTAACCGAACTCTATTTATTGCAACGAAGCGAACGAGATGTCGTAATATGATGAAAAAAATCGATGGACGAATATTTTACGCGGCCGATTTTACGAAGAATCATAGATAGGTGATAGAATCAGCGAACGATTGTTACACGATTTCTCCGATGGATTTGGATAAATAGATTTCCGTTGTAGATCCTTCTCGAAGGATGTACCCGCGCGATTTGTTTTAAGGCTTTACGCTGACTTTAATCGGTATTACGAAACCGGCCCTAAATCTGTCAGTGAATTCTAATCCAGACGCGGCTGACGCGTAGGCGTTGTCAAATGGCAACGGTGAACGTCTAAGCCGACGCTGGTCTGAGAATTCGGCTTAACTATTTCGGGTTCTAGTGTCGACGATGCCTGTTTACGACGATCTCGTGACCGATTTTTACACGATCCGCGACGAAACACAAGGAATTCCTTTGCTTACCAACTGTCCAGGCAAATGCTATCGGAAAGTCCCTCGAGGGTTTTGCCGACGATCGAGCTCGTACATCGGTTTCAAGTTTGCGCACGTTCCTCCAACTGTAACCAAAAGCATGCCGTGTAACTATCTGAAAATTTTATTTAAAACTGTCGCTTGAATATACAAAAAAACTCAGTAGTTGCATCAATATCGTTTAAACGGGGATAAATATAGCTGTTTAAAAAATACAACCTACAAACGTGACCTCTAACTCCGACAGTCATTATGTAGAAGGTCGCCTAATTCTCGCTAATGACACCAATTTTACAGTTTCGGAACACGTTTAATAGAGAGAAAAGATTTGTATTATTTTTAAAGATGACCTTCGAAAAAATGCTAATATTTATATTCGAAAATATAACTTTCTGAAATAATATTTCATGGAAATAGGAGACAGATACGTCTTAGCAAACCGTTCCGCGTACATTGTTGCGTGTCACGCGACAAAGCAGCTAACTCAGCTGTATAACAAAAACAGGAACGCGAATCGGGCAACGCCACGGATTCGGAAAGGGCAAATTCCAGCCGACCAACCAATAAATCCACATACAGGGTGTAAATCGCGAGCTCAGCCAGTCGGAAGTTAATAATCCAGAGCTGTGCCTGACGACGTCGGACAGGTGCTGTTGCCCGGCAACGGTCTCTTCAATTTTTGGAAATGCGTTCCCGCGCCCCGAGATTCCCCGCTTCGTGACCGAGACGATCTTTATTTCGAGAATGTGATAACTCGAGCACGCTGAAATAATTCATACCGGACCGGACGTATGAAACATCCGATTACGCCATACCCAGAATACGTAACAACCAAAATTCCTCGCACCTTCGTCTAATGTCAGCCGGCTAAATTGCCGCATTCCTCGACGTATCACGCTTTAAACGTTACCGCGTTCATTCGTATAACACAATTTCATTGGAATATCCATGACGAAACTACAAATTCGATTATTGCGATAGAATCATAGAATAATTGTATTTTCTGTATGATTAACGACGTTGGCAATTACGTTAAAATTCCCTTAACCGAATATCAAAATTGTCCTGCGTGTTAAATGTCTGTAGAATCCTGCCTGGAGCTGTGCGTTTCAAGGAACAAGCAAACAGGTAATCAGAAAGAGGGCTATTTTTTGCGGCGAGCAATTTTCAAGTAGCAGAGCGGAGCAGCGCCGGCCGATTTGACGAGTCATTAAGCGAACGCGACTGTAAACCGAAAGACCGACGGGTGCACAAGTATTTGGCAAAAGCATCACTGCCAAGTGGCGGTCTTATGTCTTCAACAGATACTTTTAACATAAACGTTTACGTTTTCTGTTTTAATGATTCGAGACATTTGGCAGCGGATGACAGGTGCGAAGTCCGCGATGTCCGACTAAGCTTGAATTAGAAACGAACGCCCAAACCGACATCCAAACACGAACAAAACCGCAATTCGCTGTAAACCGTTTCGCCCCATAAATTTGCCCACCATGCGAACGTACAATTTACTGATCGCCAGCCTGCCGATTAAATAATTAACAATCTCGATAAATTACCGTAGCAGGTAGCTTTGACTCTACCACAGTACGATCAATGATTTCGAATTATCGCTTATCGATGCTTTCGATTCCAACTGATTGCTACACGCCTCGTTCCTCCGCCAACGAACCGATTCCGCGCTACGAAAATTCTACTCACAGCGCGTGACCACCGTCCGCATCGATCGAAACCGATAAGAGTAATCGCGATCGTTGATCTTATCGGCTATTAGCCGTCACGCCTGCGTAAATCGTCGTGTAGGTATTCCGGAGAAATTGTCCTTGTTTATTATTCGACGTACGAAAAAGTTTTTTCGTTTTGCACGACGAGAGGGTTTCACAAATATTCGCTCGCCTTTCAAACTTTTCAAATCGTCCTTCTAAAATCTCGAATACCTACGTTACAAAACGCTAAAAGCTAAGAAACGCACGAGGTATCCTTGGAAATGGTTGAAAGAAAAAATGCGCCGAATAACATCAGCTGCGAAGGATTCGTGTTCGAATCGTTCAAGCTTTTCAGTCTGCCCCCATAAAAATCGCAAATAAATGGTAAAATGCCAAAATGTACGAATACAAGCATCGTTGAAAATGGTTAACTGGATGCGGTAAGTAAAACCAGCTGTGATGAATTAATACCTGCTCAAAAATACATACCTGCCAAGCGATATTTAGCTTTCCTGCTTAGTAAAGCATTGAAAGGAATCACAAAAGCGTGCATGTGCACAATATTAGATTCTAAATAGACGGCGACGATGAAAGATCCAATTTCGAGGCACCTTCCGTAACGTCGTTAGATGGAACGCGTTTACTTAGGTGCCGAATGAAATTTCACGCTTTGCATCGACCGAAACTTGTTCGCCAGCGTAATAACTCGAAAGGGTTAAATTAGCGCATCCGGGAAGAAATCGCGATCGAAACGGTACAAAGTGAACGTCGCGGTTGCTATTACCTGCGTCAAAAGCATGAAAGTGGAAGAGGAACGGGACACGGACCAGCGCACTCAACTGCGCCCACTCGTACGCGTTATAACGACGTTTTGTTACCTGCTATCTAGTCATCAGCCAAACAGCTTTTCACCGAAACACTACAACGTTTCTCGTGTGTTGCATCGCGAACAAATCGCACACAACGTCGCTCTAATGAACATGATATACACCGTGTCGCACCTGTTGTTTAAATATCTAAACAACGCTGTTGCGTGTCCAGTTTGATAATAAATCCTGTTGCTAGAAAACAAGTTTACGAAATCTACATTCGGTGCTAATTCTCTCTCTCTCTAAGAAGACGTATTCGTTGAATCTCTGCATTCTGAATTACGTAGACGATGTTTAGTTAGTTTCAAACAGACGATGAAACGAATACAACATGAATATTTAATGGAAAATTACATGAACACGTTCCGCTTTTTAACTGAACGTCTCAGGTTTGATTGAGATAGAATACGGAAGAAATGTCCGATTGTCTGACTATAAACTATACGGACGGTCTGAACGTGACATTCCTCGTTCTACTGTCAAGCCAAGTTTCTCGGATTGTTCTTCTTTCCCAACTCTAATATCCCAAAGACAGCTGCCATGCACGAACAGCGAACGAAACTTTCCACGTAGCGCGGTCGACGCTTTAAAAATAATCTTCCGTCAGCGGACATTTTTTAATCGGTTGAACCGATGCCAAAGCACGCACCTGACGTGGAAACCGACGATCGTCATCAGGCTCGTTGATATCGATACAATTCTCGTGGACGTATGACATAATGAAAAATGAAACGATGGATGCAGAAGAGACGCAATGTGAAAGCGACGAGTGCAAAATCTTCGGTCGCGTTATTACGGCCGCTTCAATTTGGCAGTCGACGAAACTTGGCACGAAGTACAACTTCATTTTCGAGATCGGTAGCGACGATAGCTTATTACACGCGACAAGGGTTTTTACTTGGTGGTCAGAGGCGCCACACGAGACGAGTTTACGACACGCCTCTCTTATTCTACCTTGAAGAAAAAATTCTTTCTTCGATTTAACGGTTGATGGATAACATCGACGCTCGATCCTGACTCGATGTTGTAAGTTGTAAAAGAAGCTGTTTATGATAAAAAGAGGAGCTCGATATCACGGCAAAGCGGTGACAAGGGGGCCAACCGTTGAATCATCGACTAAGAGACAGTCGGCTGAATAAAAATCCTTTACGACAAATACAAATTACCGATCGAACACTCTTGCCGATAAACTCGGAGCCCTGCTGGAAATTCATTTCGAACGAAATGGCAGGCCACGTACGGCCATCGTAAAACAAGACGATGAGCGTGTTCGACGACAGAAATTATGATCTGTTTACCAGCGGGAGGATATCGATCTCGTTGTGGTTACTTTGCGAGAGAGAAAGTTGGATTACCGCCGGACGCTCATTCTGTACGTTTCGATAAAAATATGATTTATATTCGACCAGGCCATAAGGATGAATATCGTGTCCTTGACTTTATTAACGAGCGCTCAGCATTTAAATTTCTGTCACAGAAACCTTTAAACATCAAATAAGTGTATAATAATTCCACTGTCGTCGATCATCTGATAAAATATAAGAGTGCCATGGAAATATTCGTTTGATGTTGTAAAATATGCTCGAACAGTTACTTGGTATCAGATATGGCAACTTAGTATGACATTGTTGACGGTCAAACAGCGAATGTAGATATAATCATGTAGAAGGAATAAAAATAAACTACCATTCAAAGAATTAGATTCAAGAAAGGTTCATTTAAATCCTCTAGTTCCTCATACCAACGAGCATACCTCATGCCTTCGTTAATGCACCACATTGCATCGCAGTCTGATCGCAGCAGCTCTAAAGAGACTGTTCGTAGGACACCGCGAAAAAGGCGAATTACAATTCAATGAGTGGACGAGTGCATTGGCGAACGCGACCGCTCGAGGGTATCCGGTGCATTAAATCACGAAAATCGCGCGAGCTGCCAAAACGACAATAATACTCGTCGCTGTGCCGACCTACGCGTCTTGTACGCCTTTCGCATAATAATACGCCAAAGCGTAATCTGTGCCAGCTTTGCCCACTGCCAGATTCAAAATATCGCGCGACGAGGAAAAGGGTTTTGCGCTCTATCGCGAAATTGACAATGTGTATAACAAGCAAAAAAAAAACAAAGAAAAAAAGAGGAAAGAAATTGAAAGAATAGGACGAAAAAAATTGTAGTTTGTAGCAATTGTTTGTCGTGTAATTGTATTTAGAATTTATAGATAAAATTGGAATAATACATAGTGGAAGATCCGAAAGGAAATTTAACGTAGAGGGAAAGCTAACTGATGGCAGAACTATGATTAGCAGTAGAGTCATATCTTACTTGGTAATGAAATGCAAGCAAGTGTGACGACGTCAATGGACTCTATCCAATTTCAACAGGTGAATACCTCTTTGATTACATTATGTTCTTAAGTTGTCACGAATATATGTATGTGCATTAGGAGTAGAATAAGCAGGTTGGTTGAGTTCCAGAACGCTTCGGTTCGCTGAGAGACACAGTTAATGCACTTGGTTCGATAAGAATATTCGACTGACCATGTAACAGGTCACCCTTAATACCAGAATCACCAAACGAGAATTTCTTAATAGAAACACGCGGGATCTTGAAAAGATCGACAAATCAAACGGAAGATGAAAAGTTACTCCAAAGAACATTGTGTCATTGAAGGAAAAAAATATTTTCTCCAAGATTCGATTAAACGTATTTCTCTGGAACAATTAGAAAGGCGCGAATCGTAATTACAAGGTGGAAAATAATAAACGATGATCGCACCGATAGTCGAAAGGACGATACTTGTCACCATAGCGGTTAAATAAAACGAGAAAACAAATTTCCTCGCGAGTCATCAATCAGTCCAACCTAAATATTACTGGGAACTCATTAGCAACTATCCGCGTCGCTGTTTTAGAAACAATTCAACAGCATTCGCCGTTTTCCCGCCGATGTGTCCGCGCCTCTTGCCAACCCACCGAAGACCACGACCATTTGTCCGCCTTAGACTCGCCTTTTTGCACCGTAAATCCGGATTAATTAAAACAATAAGTTTGGCAGCGAGCTTACAAGCTGCACATGCCACTCACTCGATTACATTGTATTGCTCGCGAACACAATTTCGAAATAACGATGCAATGGTTACTTGTTTCTCGTACATCAAAAGCAAGATATTAATCGAAAGAGTTTTATTATGCTTTTCCTTTGACTTATTCTCACGAATACCCGAAGTGTACCGTATACGTATAGGAAATTCCCTAGTAGCGGTACACGGGAATTTTGAAAAACCGGTAACGACGTCAAGCAAAAAGAGATAAGGTGAATCGGGAAATCGAATGTCCAGCAACAGGAGTAGATTTTATCAGGGAGGTGTCGGTGCAGGTGCGAACGCACATGGACTGCATGACCAGTGCCATGAATAAATATCGGTGCGACTCGACACGCAAATCTGTGTACCGTGTACTAGCCCATGGACGTATCAGATGGAGAATCTTCGAGGCAACTTTTGCTCTTTGAGGTGGTAGATAGGGACGATCGATAAAACTTTAAGCTTAAAAATAGCGGATAACGTGGTGCGTCGTTAAAACGGCTTACTAATCTTTAAAATAAACATAGTTTCCATATAAGATAAAGCATGCAACGAATGGCGTTATTGCATCAGGCAAATCTACGCGATAATAGGTAACAGGTTGATAAAATACGATACACAGGGCGATAATGCGTGTTGTTATCGGAAATACGACTCTTGAATTAGCCATCTAATTCGCCAGCTTCATAATTTCGACGCGACGAAATCGTTCATAAATGTCCAGCCAAGAAGCAACAGGTCCCTACGCGGTAACATATCGAGTTATGTCAATACGATAGAACTCTATTTATCGGAATAGAATTTACTTAGTTGCCGATCAAATGAATTTCTCGATTAAATGATGATGGAACAGGTTGAATTTCTTATTTTCGATAAGCGTCTGGTTCGAACTGCATCAAAGACGAGTAGGGCAACGATGCCGATCCCCTTTCGATTCCTCGAAGAGGGAGGCGCGATCGGAAGCGTGCAAAAATTGAACGAAATAAGGAAGACATAAAGGGGGAAAGGGTGGAAACTAGGGAGCCACGTGTGTGGTCCTGTCGGAGCACGTGTCGCCAGGTTCGGAAGCGTAAGTTTTTGTGGACGATCGGAGAAGCCTCTACTTGCTTTTTCCCGGGGAACGCCGAAATTCCGCAGCGCTGGCTAACTCGGAAAGCGAGCCACGTTGGCCGAATCGCGAGTCAGACGAGCGCGAGCACCGAGCAAGAAACGCGCTTGTAATTATCGCGAACCTCCCTCTCCACTCCACCCACCGCGATCCACTCGAATCCACCGAATCGATCACTGTCAATTCTTGCTTCTTTCTTTCGTCGAACTATTCGCATCGAACGCAGAGAAAAAACTAGCCAATTAAGCGATAGACAATTTATCGGGCTATACGGCCCTCTTCTTTTCTCCCTTTCTTTAATTTTCTTTCTTTTTTCTTCTCCTTCTTGCTTAGATGTTTTACGCTATCCATTATGAACTTTCCCTTTCTTCCCCTTCTTTTCGTTTCGTTTCAATCACAGAGATAACTGTTCGAGATTAATTGTTCGGTTTTTGAAAAATTAAACACGAAGAACGTATTGTAATAGTAAAATTAAGAAATTTACGGAAAATGGAGTCGATCAGTTCGATCTGTCAGTAGTCCAATTTTTTCCTGGTAATTGATAGCTTGGTGGAGAAGTAGTACCAGTACTTTTTTCCAGAAACGAAATAAGTACGGTAAACGATACATGACGAAAGATCGTGTGAAATGTCCAGAAGATTTTGTTATTAATTTCCAAATCTACAAGTACGTATCTATAATCATATCTCTACAAGTGTCTATATACAGTACGGCTTATATCTCTTGATTTTTGAAAACATGTAAATTCGTATAGAATTTCTGATAAGACTATAATAATTAATAATAATAACTTACAAAATCTAACGAAAAAGCTTCGTGATTTTTTTAGCAGGATACCGCCATATATATAAAAAAAAAAACAGGAACGTTTTTTCAAATTACTACACGTAGAGGCATCTGTCTGCGTCTGTAGTAACCACAAGAGTATCGAGTCTTATCGATGCCTCGAAGTAACGTTCGTCAATGCGGGAGGCCCAACTTAACCCCAAAATAGAGTAAACATTTATTAAAAGTTGCAATAAAAACCTTATTAGCCATACTCTTGTTCAATTTCCATGAAAAGCAACATAAGCGATATACGAGTAAGAAATTTTAGCCTCCTCGTTGGAAGAAAATCCCAATGACATAATTGAAACGATTACATACTTGTTCCGGATAGTTTCGATACGACTATTTACAATTAGCGAATTTATGACCAGCCATACCCGTGAATATCGACTCAGACAAATACAGATGTACGAATGACATTTGCAAAAACAACGAAATTTTTTCAAAAGAAAAATGTAAAAAGTCGTGCGTGGGAACAAGGGTGTGCAATAACCACGTAAAGCGTTAAATATTTGGATATAATAGTTTTAATTTAAAAAGATTCGCATTCTTACCTGGATATCGTGGCCCATAAGGGCCTATATTATGAATTTTAACAAATTATACTCGATCCCTTTAACACTGAAAATGAAAAACACCCTTCCGAATCACTTGTCACTAATTAAAGGCCTCGCGATGGCAGCCATAACTGCCATTTAGCTTCTATTTGTCACGCCGGTCGTAAGATGGCAGAACGATGCAACTAAAATATACTCATGAGTTTTCAACTAAAATTATATTTTCATTGACTCTGCAATTATTTTCTTTTTCAGTCAAATAAGATTGTACTCCACAAGAAGTTGTATGAAAAATGTAACAGGAAACAATATGGATGCATATTTTTAAAATATGAAATAAGATATGAAGTATGTATTAACATCTTTTTCTGAATAAATTGATGAAATGTAATAAGTTTGTGATTTTAAATAATAGAATTAGAAACATGGAAAAAGTAGTGAATAAATGAAAATGAAGTTAATAACATTAGATTAAGGATTAGTATCGTTTCAATTCACTACTTTCTACAATCCTGTGAGAACAAATTAGTTCGAATTACCCGCGTTACACTCCTATAGTGTAGAGGACGTTTTACGTTTTACTGCGGTTCTGTGGACAAGTTATATAAATCGAGAACAATGGTGAAGATAGTAAGAAAATTGGCATTTATAGATGCCATGAAAGGCGCATATCATAAACCTTTTTGTACGTCACATAATAAATACACAATGAATATATAGTACAAATTTAATTAATGTTACAGGGCAACGAATAAAGCACTTGTGGTTTGAGTTTCGAGAATCTAACCAAGCAGTGGCAGCATATGCACCTCTAACTGTAATAGTATGCATACCTTTAATAGTAATAGTTACGTATGGGAAAATGCACGCAAATCCTGTTGTAAAATATTACGACCATATTAACAGTAAGTGCTAAAATTTTTTTAACTATATAAATTATATTATTATGTAAGCATCCAAATAAAATTGTCCTAGCATATTTAGTAACATCGACCAATAAAATTTAAATCCATGTTATTCTAACTTTTTAGATGATTAGAAAAGAATATTTTACTCTAAGAATTATTACATTTCAGTTTATAGACCCGACGATCCACGTGCTGCACTTATTAGAAAGGATTATTGTTTAAGATATTCCATATCTGCTATGTTTGACACTATACATATGCCTAATACCATCTAACTTTATATCAGACAGAAGGAATATGGTAAATAAATATTTATAGTAGTTACCAAATAAAGACTACACGCATTGCTGTACTATCGTAAATCATCTTATTGAGAAACAGGAAAACTAAAATACACGATTAGATTAAATAACTTTAATCAACGTGTAACATTGTATCTATTATGTAATCCATCTAATGGTATAAATAAATAAGATTTATTGATATCATTGCGAATGTTATTTTACATTCCTAAAATCCAAGTAAGATATTAAAACGATTTATTGCATCACATTAAAAATTAAATTTAATAATATGAATTATGAAACAAGTTGTCAGAATTATAAAGAAGTTTCTCTCTTTCTCTCACACCAATACTCACAGACTATTCTAAATATATTCTAAGCGATAAAAAATAAACATACTGCACTTCAATTTATTGTTAAAAATTGAATATCTATTATGCTATTTATTTGTTTAAGTTTTAAAATATTAATTTATCACTCTCATTCCTACACTATATTTACTCGAATAATTACACATTGCTGCCATTTAGAACAGAAAAACAGTCATAGAGAATAGAAACAGAGAAGGTTTACTTTGCCAGATGCTCTTAAGCTTCAACATCAAGTGAAGCATAACCACGTGAATTTCAATGAACCAATGTTGTGTAAATAATTGAAAGCTGCAACGTAGATGTTACTGAAAATTAACTATATTAAAGGTTTATATTTACCTCGTTTATTTACGTCAAATGCACGGGACAGCGTTTCAATAGACTACTTATGCATATATGCGTTACGTTACAATCACAAGGCCTGTATATATCAAAATGTTAAAGAGAGCTAGGAAAATCACGCCACATAAACATTATTTCAGCAACAAAAAAAGGAAAAAAATTACATTAAAGGGAGAAATCGGGTATTGATATATACATATGTATATTGTAATTAAAACTTTATGGATTAGATATGATTTAAAATTCTCTACTTAAGAAATGCAGGACACTTTAAAGAAAGATGCATGTCGTTACGACTAGAGAAATATGTATAATTTAAGAAAAGGTAACCGTTATCGATCGGATACTAATCATTTGTCACATCACATGTTATTTACAATGACATTTGTTCCCGATACTGATCATGCAAATGTCAAGACTGTATTTATTAAAACGTTTTAGGAAGACAGGGTAATGTAAAGAATCGCGATTAGCACGAATAATTTTTACTATATCGACTGAAAATAAAAAAAGGAAATGCGATGAACAATGATTGATCGAACGGAACATTTGTTGTTAAAAGGTAGATTCCTTCTACCAATACTTAAATGTTGTGTTAAATTCCAATAGAATACCATTGTTTGATATATTCATAATTGAGCTGTGTTGTTGCAGAACACATCGTGCATTAATAATCACGTGATTCATTGACGTTAACAATGGAAATTAAAAAAGAGATAATATAAAATCCTTCGTTTCTAATTATTTAGTTCTATCAAACCGAACTCTATGTTGTTTCATATTTATACAACAAAATTCGAACAGGGACGCATATGTTCGAGCGAAAAACGCGGAGAAGCATGGAACGGTAACGTATTTGCCCGCATCAAGTATGCAGCAGTAGTCTGAGCCTGGTCGGTAGCAGGAGAGCTGGTGGTGCACCTGATGGTAGAGCGCAGGATCGTAGGATCACGACGACCTGTGCCTCTTTCCGTAACGTGTATATACGCCGTTACGCCGACGGTGTAACGTGGATGAAAGTGGCAACGAGGGTAGAGAAGCAAGAGGAGTGGAAATCGAGGGAGATGAAACAGCCAGGAGTAACGGAGAGGGTTAGTTAGCGGAATGGAAGGATGGACAGGGGGCAAAAGGGAGTGTAGGAGCAACAGGAAGGAGGAGAGCTAGCTGGAGGAAGAGTTAGAGAGAAGGAAAGAGCTAGTGAGAGACTCTGTATAAAGGATGAGCAAACTGAAGTAAGATGTGGCTAGAGTCGAAAGAGAGCGGAAGGAATAAGGCTATGTATCGGGGTTGAAGTAGACGAAAAACGAGAACCGTAGGAAGTGGAAGAATAGAAAACGAAAGGGAGTGAGAAGGAAAAGGGATGAACGAGTAAAACAGAAATACTGAGGGAAATAGAGTGGAAGGGGCGAGGATGAGTGGGAGAGAGGTTGCGAGCAGGAGAGGGGAGAGGAGAGAGAGGAAGGAGAGCGGCAGAGAGAGTAGAGGGACCTCCGCATGATACGGACCACCCCTCGGTGGTTTGCCAGTGGTTCAGTCAGCGCTTCGCACCGGCGTCGCTTCTCTGCTGCTCGGTGATTCGTCTCGGCCACAGCCTCGTGCGGATAATCGCGTGGCTGATGTCGCAAGATCAATGAGAGAACGACGTGTGCTTCGCAAAAGGAACGACAGCAAAGAGAACGCCGCAGGTGCGACCGAGTCGGAGGGTCGACAGCATCATTCAAAACGAAGTGATATAGCCTCTTCCGGTTGAACTTGGGGGCAAACAAAGAATTGCCGCTTGTTCGTCGATGCCGCTTCGCCTCGCGTGTGTTTGATCAAGTGATTCGCGTACGCGTTATCGGGCGAAGGAAGAAGGGCCAAAGACACAGGATTCGAAGAAAAAGAACAGCGAACGCAACGAGGACCTGAACAGGGTCCTAAACAGCAATCGCTGTGCATGTCTCAAACCTCACTCTCAAGTTTTTCAACTTACAAAGCTCTGCCTACGTCCCTGAGGTAAGCATCGCACGCTCTTCGCGTCTTCGTGTCTTCTCGATTCGTCGATTCTCGTTCCCGGTTTCGACAACACCTCCGACAACCGATGTTCTAACCGGTACTCGGATTTTCACGAATGTTCGCGTTTCAATGACTTATTTCGCCGCATTTTCACTATTCTTTTCCCGAGTTGTGGCGCTGCACGAAGACAAATTTTCGCACATTCGAAGAATCACGTTGGGCAATCGCGCGAGAAATGATTTAAAAGATATAGAAATTCTGTCACTTCATCTACGCGACACCTACAAGGTACATTTTGATTCAATCGTGCTAAACGAAATGTGACTGGACTGAATTACGGAGGTTATTCGACCTGGCACAGGATAAACTATAGGTTTCGTCAATCCGAGCATTTTTTGCCGATTGCTTCGTAAATTGGGTATTTCGAACCAATAAACCGCTCATATTAATTACTCGTGGAAAAATTTCCTGCGAGTCACGTCTTCGTATTTCTTCGCCGGCTCAATCATACTCGCTGGAACGAATTTTTAATACACAATTTCTCCTGCAGTCGTGTTCGCGATAGTAATAACTTGACTTCACAAGCATTCATCGATCGCGCGTTCCGTTGCAATCTGATCATCGACCGATCATTATAGACCCGGGTCAATCTGTAACCCGATCGCGTACATATCCATTCGCGGAATCATGATACAATCGGTAATCCGCATTACGAAACGTTAATGCATACGTAAATGTTAATTTCCACAAATCTCTATCGACGTTCTTTCTTTCAAATGATTTTAGAAAAGAATTTAAAATGGCAAAAAGTAATCCTTTGAAGAAAACAATGATTCTTTGACGATCTTAACAGTCTTCTCGTCTTTGTGTTACTACTCTCTTGTAACGTCAACGAATTGTGTTTTGACACCGATCTAAACAGTCGGCAGTTATTCTCGCATGATATTTCTTATCAAGCATTCGCGGGCGCAATGACCAAGTTCGGTAAAGCACTCGAAAAACGAAGTTGGACCGAGGCCAAGTCGGGTCACCATGAACACAGAACCGTGCACGCCAACAGAAACAGCTGTTAATCCGACTTGTTGCACCGTCGAACAAACCCAGCCACGCTCCAATCTATTGCTCTACACTCTGCACGCTGCGTTGCACCGATTCTTTGTTATTCATCAAGATGCAGCGTATCTTCGCCGCGTGCGGTGCCCGTAATCCCAGCTCTCCTGTCTATTTATCTTTTATTTTCTCCGTTGTCATATTTGCGGAAAGTTGGTTGTCGGTAATTATCTACGCGGTTAACAAACGCTTGTGTACCTGTTATCTTGCAACTGTCACGTTCTCTTAGAATATGACGAGAAGCCTCGGTTTAAATTATTAACCAAATGTCAAAGTATTCAGGTATAGCTGAAATAAATCTCCACTGTATTTCAAATGCTTAATGGAAAGTAAACGATAAAAGAAGATTACGCCAATAATGGATCAAACGATTTAGGTATAATATTCCATTTATCTGGGGTTCTATGGTAGATTGCGAGTGATTATCCCGGGAAGATTTCATTACATTTATCTTGGCAAGACTTTTTGCTGTTTGTTGCAAGATAGAAACTCGACTACCTATTGGAAACAGTTTTTCTCCTTCTTAGCGATATTGGAGCGTCGTAATGATCCAATCGACGTTTTTCTCCGGTGCATATTTCGTTCGTTCGTTCCTCGCTCGATTAGTTTTATAATCTTCCGACGAAGGTTTAAACCGAAACTGATTCTAGGTCGTGGCAGCGCTGATTGAAAATCAAAAATACGTTCTCGTGCGTTTGGTTTATTCGCAAGATATCTGCATTTCCGGGACGCGTACGTGAACGCGTTTGTGCGCTGTACCAGGAACGGCTGGATTTACAATTGTTCGTCAAGGTGGATAGGGTCGGAAGTATCGTGAACGCTACTCGTTGTTCTCACTTTGAATATCGATGTAAACGCACGCCCCTGCACGCGCGCGATACGATACGAATTACTATGTTGATAACGTACGTAATTCCAGCATTCGACAAATATGATTTTACGAACGATCTTTTTATTTTTCGTTCACGATTGTACGTGATTTTTCAGAAATTTGACAGATCAACGCGGAGAATACATGTTTCGAGCTTACAGGTTTACACGATTACTTCTCGTGGTTTACAAAAACTTTTTAAATCTGTAGTCGAAAATGTGGTGCTTGAAAAATGATGTTGCACTCTGAAATTGATTGCGGTTCTATACGAAAGCTTTCTAAATTTTGTCGATCGATTTTAGAAAAAAAAAAAAAAAAGACGACTATTATAAAAGATGTTTCGCAGAATTTTCTCGTAACTTTCGTAAACGAGAAACGATAAATCCTGAATGAATTTACTTTGAAAGAAATATCGCTGAACGATCGAAATTGCGAAACATTCGGAGAACATTAATAGAATAAAGACTATAATACGAACCTATCAAGTTCCCTGTTCCTATTTCTTCATTGATTAGGTGGCGGACGAAAAGGACGATTGGCTGGTCTCCCATCAGTGAGGATAAACACAGGGACCAGCGTGCTTTCTTCTAATAAGACATTTAATATCGATATCTTGCTATAATCCGTTCACCCTAACGTAACAAGAGTAACGAGCGAACGATATCCCAGATATCAGACTTCATCGTATTTCAAAGATTATTTATCGTTGAAAGACGCGTTGGACAATCAGAAATTCTATTGAAGATCAAAATATATCGGTAGAAAAAGAATCAGTAAAATAATTATAATCTAATGGTCTGAATAATTGTATGTTGAATTTAAATAGACAATAAAACTGCTGTGGCGCAGAAATAAGCCATCAACCAATGCTATATCCATGTGTAGAAAAGAATTTAAACGAAACACCCTAGGTCCCAGATTCTTCAACATTCAACAGCCCATAAATTATCGCCTGAAACGATTTCAGAGGGGAAACCACCAGCCGTACACACGCAAGGGTATAAATTTTCCAAGCACAGAGTGGTAGTTTTCAGTTCCACTTCGACAAAAGCTTCGCACACATACACCGATATCCCCTAAACCAAGTCAAGCTATATTCGTTCTCCCGATTCTTCGCAATCCGAGGAAATCGCTGAAACGCTCAAAAGACGCGAAACATCATAAGTTCCATTGCCAATTCCGTATCCAATTCTCGAATTCAATCGAACATACAGCTAGGAACATAAGTATTGGCACGCTATTTAAAAGAGAATAACTTCTTTAAAATTGGACCAAGCGACTTGAATCCTTTTGAGGAGTCAAAGGCATTAGTTTACTAGATGACGTGTACGAAAATATTGAAAAATATTCATATATAAATATATAATTGAATTTTTTATCCGAGTCCCTAATAAGAATTGAAAAGGTAAACTTAGTAGATTTAATTAGTTACAAGCGTGTTGAAAATTTAATAAATACGCGTGTCTGTCATTTAACGCTAGAGCTGCAAAAGTAGCAAAGATAACCAATTTATAGTTTTTCATAGTACTTTTATAGAAGTACTTCCCGACTAACCAGCACTAACCTATTCGTTTCGTGTCGGCTGGTCGTTGGCACTCGACGTAAATTGATTCGGACGTTTCCTTGCAGATGGACTTTCGAAAGAAATTTGCGCGCGATGCACGAAGGAGCGCGGATTTCCGTATCAATAGATCGTGGCATCGAATTTCTCGCGGTACGTCGAACATCGGCGCGGGTCAACGCCTTTATGCGCGACTACTTCGATCGCGCGACAACGCGTTCGCGCAGAATAAGTTCGCGGCTCGGATGACGAAGATTCAATGAGTCGCGACATTTATTCCTTCGAGGAGACGCCGAATACCTGTCTCCTTTAAACTTCTGTCACTCGTTACTCGTTACTCGACTTTTCCCTGTTCGTCCCTGTGAACCGGGGTGCGAGAACTTCCCGACCAGCTTTTTTGTTCGCGATCGTGCTTCCGTTGTTTCTTCTTTCTTTAGCGAAAAAGTTTTAACGACGTTGCGCCTTTGGAAGATCACGACAGAATTTTTTGTTAATGAAATTCTCAATTTCTTTTGTAGATTTTTTGTGATAAATTTTAAATGTAGTAATAACGTTAGAAGCAATTAAAAAGTTAGAAGACGTGTTTTTTTTTGCTGCTCCCTACTTTCCTTTATAAACGGTTTAAAAATCGAAAAATTCGTTCCTCGTTGGTTCTAGTGTTGTCACAAGGTCGTATTACAACATTCCAATTAACAACTATGAGCTTTGAAACTACGAGTATTCTCCTGCTACATATACCGATGCATCCGTTTCTCTGTTCACTGGTAATTAGCTCTCATCAAACGCAGCCCATTATGTTCCGCGTTGTCATCAAAGTTTGCCCTGGACTGGCGCGAGCTCGTATTAAAAAGTCGTATCTCGTTAAATCGAGTTTAATTATAGGGATCGAATTGGCCGTTCGCGACACAACGTTTCATCGTCATTAGAGTCGATCGTCCAACCGATCTTCGCACAGCTGCACGATTTTCAACCACTAATTATCAGATCCTGTTCATCCCCTCGGTCTTATTGTCTCCAGCGAGAGTATCTATTCGATCAAGAAAATCCAAAAATGATAAAAATGGTAAAAACGGGCTCGTTCGTGCGAATGAAATTGTTCGAAACCAACTACGTATTCCACGATCGATGCGAATGACATACGAGGAACGAAAAAAATAGGGTTGATCGTCCGACCGATCTGACAGCGGTCGGAAATTTCGCGACATTTCTCGATAATTCGTAACACGCTTTTTCGCGATTCGACCTCTTTCATACACGCTCGAGGGAATGCAGACACGGCGCAACACGTGATGGATGTGGTTGCTTAATTGCAATTGCCAATCAGTGGGAACAATCATCTGTTTAATTGCCGAAACCTATTGGGTGTCAGACGGTCCTTTCGTTGATCGGTTCTTCAAAACGTTCGCGTCTGTTGTTACGAGAGCGTTCGTCGCTTGACGAACTACGACGAGTTGCTTTGATATTTAAATAAATCGATCTAAGACACAGCGAAATTGAAATTGATTTGTTTACTGCTCAAAAAAGTGTAAAAATATCGTCGTTGCTAGTCGAATATTTATGCTGAAAATGGCACTTCCGTATTATGAGTATTGAAGAACTTTATTTTTCTTTTCCTTTATTATTTAATTTATACTTTACAATTTTTTTGTAACTTAATTGCTGAATAACATGTGGATGGCTACCCCCAGAGGAACTTGTCGCTTGGAAAAATGTATCAAATATAATTCTCCGCATGAAGAGAGCTACTTTGCGCAAGCGAGACTTTGAAGAAATTGTCTAAACGTTTCGCGATACCGTTGAATTTCTCGCAGGAGTCCTGTCCGCAATGCAGTAGGAATGAAAAAAAAGAGACGAGCGTGTGTCGGTGAAAATCGTACGATCTCGGGAGAAATTTAATAAGATACTCTCGCAAGACGTATATCCAGTTAAAGTTTCTCGCCAGTGATACAGCTCCTTTATCTCTTCTGGAAGGTAAGAACGGTTCGCGTGGATACAGTTTCCGCAGATTTTGAGTTTGATTCGCTTCTAACGTTCAACCGGAGTTCGATCTTGGAATGGATCGGCACCCACGTTTCCAGGCGTTGAACACCTTTGAGTCGTGAATTTGCATCAAGATCGAAACTGTAACTGAATTCTGCCAGGACATAAATGAATTCTCGCGAGTGAATCACAATTCCGCTGCCTTCGTGTTTTGGTATTGTCAGCGTCGATCGAGATGCATTGCGGACGCGTTTCGGCACTCGAATTTTCCTGTTGCTCGACAACTATGCCAGCGTCGAAGCCGGTTCCTGTTTCTAACGCGGATAATTTCGATTTCGATGGAACGAAAGTCGTACTGCTGTCGCTACTCGTTCGTATCTTTCTCATCAGAAAGATCTTTATTTTAAGTAACAATGATTTTTATTTTAACACGTCAGTCGCTGTTTTACTTGCAGTCTATTTATTTGTCGAAGTTATTTATTAAAACAATGGTATTAACGCTACATACGAGTCAGTAACAGCCAATGCGTTAACTGACCCGTGATAAGTTATATTCAATTACAGCGTTATGACTTACGAAGAACGCGTTCTCCTCGAGAATTCCCGTCATTCGATCGCAATAATTCTCTCACGCTACAAATCACGCTGCGAGAAACAACCCGCCACATGTCGTTTTTCCCTGAGGCCACGCGTCTCACAGAGCACAAAGGAGTCTCTTGTCCCCTTTCCTCCCCTATGGTCTTTTCCTTAAAATCACGTTCCCTTTTCGTCACGTTAATGGCGCGACGAGATCGATAGAGCCGTGATTCGGACGACCAAGTGTCGGAAAGACTATGTCCGGAACCTTCGAATTCGCGTCGACGAGGAAACACGAAACGCGCTCTTTTCTGGACTTACATGCACGCGACAAAATATAGAGCGAAGGAGAAAAGGACAGAGAGAGAAGAGAGAGAGAGAGAGAGAGACAGAAAGGGGAAACAATTCGAGCGGACTACATTGAGAATGAACGTTCTTTGAGCCAGCGCAAACGAAAACAGGAGCTCGGTGAACATTCGACCTCGAGAGGAGAGCTTTTAATTAAGCTCGACCCACTCGTCGAATTAACCACGTCAAATATTTTTTCCCATGGGTTGTTTAACAAGAACCCGTCATTCTATTAATTAGTCCAGAGTTTTAAACGGAAATGAAGATAACAAATTCAGCTGGAGTCGAAGCACGACACAGCATGGTAGAATGAATCGCGTAAAATCGCCGACCATCCGGCGCGACGCGCAACATTCAGCTGCCGGAAACGGCGAAATCCTTTTCTCTCGTTCACCCTTCTCCAGTCTATTCAATTTATCCACCGGTGTTCGCTCGTCTCTTCGTCTCTTCGACGGGCTCTAATAAATCGACCGGCTTCGGGGATTGTTACTTAAATCAAAGGGCAACGGAGAAGAACCGAAGAAAGGTGACTCGCGAGCACAGAAGAACGACGCTGCCACCAAGGTAATCGGGTTAGCCGTTTCCCTTCGGCAAGAAAAACCACTTAACGACGATTGCAGCGAGAAGAGCGGTCTAAGCAGCGCGCAGCCTTTAAAATTGCTACCGTTGTCTATCAGCGACTCAGCAGATTAATAATATTGATCTTCAACAGTTTACATATCAAGGAACGAGTTACTTTCTCGTAACCAAGAGATTCGTTGCTGCTACGTTGACGTTTCATGTTACTCAAGAGAAACTATCTCGACTCGAATATCACGAATGCCTTTAGTTTCAAGCCATCATACCATAATGAAAAAAGTAATTTAGCGTTGTTTCGTAGCGTCGGAGGAGATTTCACATTTGGCAGCTTTTATCCTCGAAGGATTACAATCTGTTTCAACTTTGCGTTCAATTTAAACTCGTTCGGAATAAAGACGTAAGAATAAAGAACCTGCTACAAATTATTTTCTAAATTTCATTTGCCAAGAAATCCACCTGCTTCCGAATCTAACGAGCTAGAATCGATTCGATCGTAGTACAAACCGTAGGAAACTCGAGTTATCTACCGAGACCCCAGTGTAATTTGTTTTCCGCGACAAGTCTGTATCTCGGAGCACACGTCTCCGGCGGGATTCATCGGTCATCGGGAAGAAAACTCGCGTTCTGTTTCGCCTAAGTGCACCGGCAAGGCGTAATTCGTCTCGTGTTCGAGATGCAGAACCGTTAAATCGTTAATTCCCAGAGCGAATCTATGCCCTCGTCCATTCCGAGGAAAACCAGGTGGATAAGTTTGACGGTCAAGTTAATTTCTGGTAGGCAATGCGCGCACCTGTGCGGTCTGATCGAAATTCGACGAGGTACGAGGATCGGACATCTCGATCGTTTCTTCACTTCGGTTAAACACAATTCGTGCAAAACGTAAAAAACCCGGTTAATTAGCGTTAAAGTTAACGACATCCCCTAGCTTTCCAGGCCATTAAACCGCGTTAAATATACACACCGGTCGATCATACGGTTTTATTTATAGGAAAAGTTTTATGTCATGCAACTGGTGTTCAAGGAACTCGCCGTTATTATCCGGTCAATAATCTTGAAAATATGGAAAGAAAATTCGATCGCAGCTTGGTGCAATTTGCGAGGAATGTATCGGATCGTCCGTTTCAACGGCGAACAACAGCTTTACTTCCGAACATACCTTAGCAAAGTTCCATCGATGATTGTCGGAAGTTTCATCACGAGCGAAAGATCGCAGATTCGCCAGCTTATTGTTGCCAGCTATATGTATATAATTTAAAGTAACTAATATCTGCTCGGTTTGAATAATTCCCGAAATATTTATCAGACGGGATGCTGGAACATTAAAGTTGCATATTCCGTCGCAGTTTATATGCAACATGCAACGATCTATCAGGCACGACTAAAAGCTTCACATCCATGGTTACCCGGAAAAGGGAGCGCAAAAGAAAACCCTCTGCTCGTCAACAGGGAATTATCGTGTTCTCTTAAGGTACTGCTAATTACAAAACGAGCAACCGGTCCCGGCCGTGCCCAGTCTAGCGTCTTAATAAGGTGTCGGCTAAAGTTCACCAGCTAACTGATAAAGTAGTGTGTAACACGAGTGATAAAGAGCCCGGTGTAGTCAACCGGCTATTAAACAGTAAAAGACTTGGACATTAGCTAACCCAGCATCCGGCGGACCGTGAAACGTGTAAACGAGAAAGCACGAGTTATCGAACGACCGTTTGACAACCTGTAAAGCGTGTAGAAATACGAGAATTTTCGATGGACGGCATTTTCAACGGGGTAAAAACCAAGAGAAAATGTCGTTCATAATTCTTTCTACTTTTTCGTCTACGCTCGAGATATTAGACGTTTCTGCGAACTATACTGAAACTTTTTACTGGCAGCTTTCACTCGTTGCGTTCGTGGAAATCTACCGGATTTTCTTCCATTTTGTACCTCGCGAGTGTCGTGTTCTTTTGATTCTTTTTAAACATCGATATTTGAAGGAAAGATCGGACTTTGATCTTTAAGCGTGCAACCAACGATTATCTCCGAACAGCATATTCTTCCTTCTATTTATGATAAACTCGCATCGATATTCATACAATTTACTTGCAAAGTATGAAGAAAAATGTCTACGTTAACTTTAATATATGCGCGTACTTAGTCTACGCTTCGTAACGGATGAATACAAGTTTCACGAATATACCTCCAGCTAACAAGATTGATCGATAATTCTTGGATGAGCTCGTCCTCTTCTGATGCATTATTCAAACTTCACCGGGATCATTTTTTATACAAACAACATGACGTTCTTTCTACTCTTTGACATCATTAGTTGATTACTGCCACTTAAACGAAACAAATCCTTATTTCCTTCAATTTCCTTGAACCATTCCGGATGTAAATATTTTACGTGGCATGGCAATTTACGCTTCTTCCTATCTTACACTACGCGTTCCTTCTTTTGCAACGAAAACAAACAACTAAATAAATATAAAAAGAATTTTTATTATTCTCTAGCCTTACGATCTTTCATCTTAAAACGTCGTTCGTCGATATGCTCCCATCTTAAAGCGCCGATTCCGTAATCGATGATCAGCCTTTTAAATACGAATACGTTTTCACAAATACGTGGTCGCTCGCGAATATCATCGGTGTTCCGTGAAATTTTCGTCGATTATTGACGAAACGGAAGCCATATTTACAGGGTTAAAAGTTCGAATAAATTACCCCATAACGCTTCGAAAATCGATAAACCCCCGTGGTGAACGATGTACAACGAGTACACTCTGAATCCTCGCAGGCGTTTCATCCAGTTGAGATGCTGAAGTTCGTCGGAAGAAACGAGCAGCTGGATCCTCGATCCCGAGGGATAATACTGGATAGCGTTGGCCGTCGGTCTACCTACAACGATATTAGAACGAATGGCTCGAGGCAAAAGGGTTCGGTCTAGGATTAAACAAGGCAAAGTAATCGTCAACGACGTAATTATATAGTCGCGGTACTCGAGCGCGATAGCAGAATCTAATGCCGCCTACGATAAAACGTGTCTGCCTGCCCCTTTAGCGAGTAAATCCTGAAAAACTAGTCCGGCGATTCGACTTCGTCTTAGCTGACCATGAATTGCCCCTGTTCCACGCGATAAGTCAATTACTGATACGAGGTCAATTGAAATATCTCGGTCGATGAATCGGTGTTTTGCTTTGGATAAATTCCTCAGATAAAGACACTTTATTCAGAGTGATTCGGAAGTTTGAGATAGTTACTTGGAGATGAAAAATTGGAACTTGCATGCGATGATTCGTTATGCCGATGGTGTGTGAAAATAATAGAATTACGCGGTGAAATCGTAATGAGATTAATATCGACATCGTGAAGGAACAAGGTTCTTGAGAATCGGCCGATTTCGAGTAAACCGAAGTTTAAACGTGAAACACAAACAGAATAATGGGAACGCTAGCGGACAGGAGAAACGAATCATCATTCGGCAATCTGCATTTAGTAAGCGGTAATCAAGGAATCCGCTTAGGGGAATTGCGGTGTGAACATTGAGAGAATAATAGTTGACTATATTGCAAGAATTTCCGGTAAATAGATGACGTCGACATGACACATTAATTTTTCGATCATAGTCGCTGGAATTCGTGTTTACTATTTCATATGACCAAGTGTAAACATTTCAAAAGAATCGTCGCGAAACTTTATCGCGGAAATTTCTTCTCGGAAATATTGCTTTATGACGAACATTCGTGGAACTGGCGCAAAAAACCAATATTGAAACTCGAAAGAGATCGAAAGCTGCAAAAGGAAAAAATGCCACGAACGATCGTCGATTCTTTGCAAACAGCAATTCTAAATGAGTTGACAAATATATCCGTGCGATCATCGATTCGATAAACTTCTAATCTACGTCCAACCACTTTCTTCAAAGTAATTCTAACACAAATACAGCCTGAAATTCCCCTTCCAATATATCAACACCACGGAAACGTCGAACGCCGGAACACCGGAAACTACATTGGTCTGATTCGCATAGCTTGGAGCGCAGTGAGCCGCAACAACCTTCCCCGAAAGAACCGCAAAAGTTGCGAGTTCGACTGAATTCAACAGAACTGTCGGAGATTAGACAGGCTTCCACCAGGACGATCGAATACGGAATCAAGCGCTACTGCCGGAACAACGAAGATCTCCTCCTGGTGGAGTGGTATCGGATAAGTACGCTAATGCTTTCGTAACTGGCCATGAATTGGAACCTTGTATCGCTATATGATTAAATATCGAAGAAGATATATCTACTTCTAGAAAAGTCGGTGATCCCTTTGCCTTGTTGATCGAGAGCTACGACACAATTGCTCGATACAATTTTTGTATGCTACGTATGTACACGTATACGTGACAGTAGTGGAATCAAAATCAGTTCAAAGGACTAATGGGGACAACGATATCCAATTAACAAAACGAAAAATCTCGGCCGGTTAACCCGGCATTGTACGTGGAAGCAACCGAATGCACAATCGCTGATGCCCTTATAATCCGATTGTCAATGTTGTACACATAGGAATTCTCTCTCACTATCATTTCTATCGCGTCTCGCTGCGTATCGGTTCGCCACTTTCTGTGTACACGATGTTAAAACAAGAATAATTTTTCCGATGTACCATCGTGTCGACAACCCGCGTATCGTTCGCCCGTGTCATCGCTACAGATCGATAACCTGAACATCTCTTATTTATTATTCGGTTTTGGCCGTGTGTCGCGTTGTAACATAGCCCACCGACCAGCAATCGATGGAACTGCGATTCTGTCGTTTTTCCTTCCTCTCTGGTTTCCGTGTAGCCGGTCTACGTTTCCGGTCTCTTTCAAACATGTACACGTGCTATGTCGATTAATTATTGATAGTCCTCTGTTTCTCGTTGAAACGTTCTTAAAGGTGGTTTCTTGGTAAATAATTTTACTTCGGTAAATAGAACAAAAATTCTATTTTCGCGGCAATATACGTTTGCTGGTTTCTCGTTTATTGCGAAACGAAGGGTTGGGCTGATGATACGTCAAGATCGAGAGCGTGTTTTGAAAAATACACCGACGAGGGTAAACCGAACGCGTTGAGAAAGGTCGAAGAGGAACTTGGATGGAAGGGAAAATCAATAAGTGGTGGAGTTCAGGATATTCGAAGGTCATCTTATTTCTTTTAATCTAGGGAACGTCAGTTATTTTCGGGATGAATTTCGGAGTCTTTCGCGCAAGGTTGAACTAATAACTACACGGTGAAATCTCAATCTTCGCGGACGCTCCGGTATAATTGTGCCAGAAAAACATCGTAAAAAGAAAGTACCAAGAATGGCGGAAATATTACGAAGTTTCCGAGAAATTCTGCGCCAAGGAAGAACATATTACGATGGTACAAGGTTCACAAGCGCGTTGTAATTTTGAAAGCAGCGCTCTATATATGTAGCTTCCTTACTCTTCATAGGATTTCTAAAAGTAGATGTCGAAGAAGGAATGCTTTCTTCTTTTTGCTACTATTACTCTCGTTCTCGTCATTACTTTTCGCGTATTATACGTACAGCTATGAATATAAATCTTAAAAAACTTTGTGCAATTTAAATAACTCATGATATATGACATAATGATCATTTACGGAGAAAGCATAACAGGATTAGTAAATAACTTTCCGACCAAATGGTGAAAGCTAAAAACAGTTTGTTACAATAGCAATCATGTCATACAATAGCAATAATCTTTGTCGCCGTTCGTTATCACGTAAATTCGTAAATTCAGATGAGCAACGAATTTAAGTTTCGTTTAAACCAATTGAACGAATTTCGCTGTGGAAATTTATGCAACGTTGAAACGAGCAAAATTTATTTGAACATGCAGCAACGATATGGCAAAATACATATTTATAGGGCATTAAATCAAAATCCAGCGCTATTACCGTCGAAAGGATTACACCGTGCTGTCTGTTCCTTGGAAAATTAACAAACTTCCTAGTCGAGACGATTGCCACTCGTACAGTTATATAGCGAAATTACAGTGATAATTAATACTTGTTAGTGGATCTTAAGCGTGTTTCGTGAAAATGCTACGTAAATTCGTCAAGCAGAAAATATTTCGACGAAGAAACCGTTCGTTCACGTTGTTAACGATGATTCGACAAGCATTCACGTATCTCTGATTTTGGTTTATCGATATATTACGACGAGCTATCGTTTCGTTCGTCCGGAGATTCGATCAAAGGTTATTTCCAAACTTGGAATAACCGTTGTTGCTGGATGGCATTCACCGTGTATAACCATTTATCACAGAAATTTTACACAGATAAGATTTCCAGTTGTATTTCACGTATGAATGGAACGTGGAATATTTGAAATGCGTAAAACGTAAGGAAAGTTGAAATTGGATCCTTTACCGAAAGATTTGCGAGGAGCGAAGAAATTCGGGATTAGCTTAGGCGATGAGTTAAGGGCGTCAAACTCGTTTCAGGGAAAATTAGTAAGAAACTCGTCGGAGATCGTTGTAACTTGGAACAGACATGAAATACGCGACTCGCATAATATTCCCATTTAAGAATAATCACCCATGTGACTTGCATCCGCGTTGAATCCCTAAATCCGAATCTTTCTCTTTTTGTTCTTTTCTGCTCGAAGCTCGAAGTTTATCAAAGATGTATGAAGCTGTTCGTGACGAGATCACGTTGCGGCGAGAATTAACCATGGTTAACAGAATCAAAGGATGTGTTTAAGTTATTGGAACAACGGGGCCGAGGATTTATAGGGGATTACGTTGAGGCGACGAAGTTGCGTCGAAGTAACGGGAGAAAACTTCCGGCCGTTAACAAAGTTATAAGTCACCGGGCGAAAGTTGCGAAGTCAATTTCACGGCGAGCTGTGCAGTTTCGAGAGGCTACGCTTTGCCAGTTTTAAATTACCGTCAACGGCGTCCGCTAAGCGCAAATTATTTCGCAATATCGTCACGATATCGCATCCAGAAGATCCAAAGCTCGGACACGCGTTCCTTTCGAACTATGGCTGGACTCAACACTCTGGAAACGTTAAAAAGTAAGAAGAAACGTTTGCTAATTAAAAGCGGTAAGTCTGGGACATTTCAGGACAAATCATAAACATACGTTTCGTAGACCGCCATGGATTATTTTCACTGATAACTTATCGTAAACTCCAATAATATTGGCAGATAATTAACAGGCAAACATTTTATACTTTGCAGAGGAACGACAAAGGATATTTAAAAGACATATAAATACGTTAATTTGTACGATACGCAAAGCTGCAAATGTTGCTCCAGTTGAAAAAAGAACAATTTTTCATCCAGTTATTTATAGAATATTAATGACGGTTTTAAAGCTTGAAAATAGAAAAGAGGTAGGTAAAAAGCGAAAGAACAGCTCTCGTCGGTATTATTGCGCGTCTACTCCCGCCTCTCGTTTCAATCCATGCTGCGATATGTCCTATATTTTATCGTCCCAAGAGTACCGCGCGTCTCCCGAACGAAAAATCGTCATTCGAATTAATTAAAGTATCGCTCGATGCGGCAAAATTCTCTCGGAATAGGCGACGAATGTTCCGAAATTTTCAACAAGTAGGGAGGGAAATGGTTACTGACAAATACTCGTGAAAACACGAAACGGACGATTCCATTTCTCTGGACGACACTCGTTAAAAATTCGATGGAATGTCCCGCTTTAAACGAACCATCTCGAATTAGCCGAGAATCGAACGGTTCTTCGGTGAACATTTTTAACTAGATCGTTCGTCGTGATCCGGTTAATCTGAGAATCGATGTGACAATTAAATCAAGAAGCATCTGTGACCCGCTTGATAAAGCAATTTCTCGAAGAAATCGGAGTAGAAACTGAAACGTCGTCTTTTACGTAGGATGTCCCGTTTTCTGTGCAAAGTACAGCAGAGATGCATTCGAAGTAGGTACAAAAGTAATAAAAAAGGTTGGGCCAAGTCTTTCTACGTATAAAGGTATTTAGGTAGAACGTAGTGCGATATTTATTTACTATTTGTTTTGTAAAGTTGCACGGTTATGAAATGACGAAATTGTATAAACATCATCAAGTATCGTATTATGGTATGAATCGAGCAATTAGAGATTACGTGGAGTGTGTTCAGTGGAGCAAAATATATTTATCATGATCGTGCTTATCGTACCACTCCATGCAGTACACAGCCTTTTCAAACGCGTTCGACAATCTATAATGACACGTACACTGTCAATCATAAGTATTGGAACATCTACTCATCAAATTTATTGAAAATTTTTATCAAATTTTATCTCATTTAGTGTTTCACGTTATAAATCGTATATGATGTAAATGAAATAACTAAAAAATAAAAGCAACGAGAAACACTGAATTTGTACTAAATAACAACAGAAATTTTAATACAACATACAATAACAAAAGTGTCTTTTTTTCGCAAACGTGTTCTTTACAACAGTGCACCTTTATACAAACGTGAAACCAAGTCTGTGAAATGTCGCGGTGTTTATCTCAATAGAACAGAATGGATCGTACGTAATTCGACAAAATAATATAAAACAAAAAACATCGTGCGTCTATTATTTTCTCATGAAACAAAGGAAACTTTTCGGACAACCTAATACATGTTTGTATAATTATCGGTTCGGCAATGTACCCTCGGGAATTCAAAGCTTAGGTTTTAAGGGTAACGGACGAGATACGAACTCGTCATCATCGCTGATGCACAATGATTTAACGTTTGACCTCCGGGGGTTCGCTCGTGAATGCGAAGGATAATTATGGGCAGCCTTTGGCAGCGTGCTGGTAGGCGATCCGTAGACTGAGTGGCGACTATGCAAATGACGAGCGGCAAATGGCAACTGCACTAAAGGAACGTGTGCTCGTCCTTGGAACAGCCGACAGACCGTTCGTTATCTCTTATCTCGGTCACGTTCTGTGAACGGATAATCGCGGCCCCGAGGATTTGCACTGCCATTGCGAACGACTTAACGACCGAGACAAGATTCCTCGCGCGATTTGCTCGTCTGATTGCTCCTTTTCAAACGCGGGACGATGCGACTCGGACGAACAGAGCGAAAGTTTTCTTTGTCCCGGACAGAAGCGTGATAACGCGTTTCCACCGGCTCTCGACGACGTCGTTGGGAAATTTGCAGACGAAAATAAACGTGTAAATAGCGGCGATGTTTGGTCTGCTGTTTGAGAGAAAAAGTAAAGAAACTCTGGAGCAGTTGTTTTATCCGAGGAAGCAGCGACGATAATAGAAATTTAGGCACAAAGGTGAAGATCCTAGGAGAATTGCGTTCGTGATTTCTATCCTGCGAACTTGCGGTAACGTCAAAAGGATTACAGGATGAAGAGAAAGAAAAATTCTACCGATGAACCATGAAAATCACTACGCGCAGAAACGATAGACGCCGGACAACATTGTTTGCAAAGTATCTTTCTTCTTTCATAAATCGGAGTTAATTACAGTTTAGTCGTAGACGATACAGGGAACGAAGATCATCGTATCGTCTCGTCGGTTGCGAAATGCGGTGGAAGAAGGTGAAGGAAAATGCCGTGTAAACGAGCAATTGTGCTTGTTAATTTGCGAAAATTTGCGGTACAGTTGGCGGTTATTGTTACAATTTCGCAACACGGAATGATCGCATTTACGGGAACCTTCTTGGTATTATCTTCCAAAGTATTAAGAAGATTCTAAATGGGGTAATGCTGGTAAATTTTACGCAACAGAAATATTACATTCGATTAGAAAACGGCGGTAACTCGATAGAACTTTTCAACCCCTTCGGTTCTTTCTTTTGATACTTTCGCTAAATGTACTCGAAGGTTACACTACGCGATAACCCCAACCCTATGATCCAAGGTCGAGCATCATCGGTTTCGAAAGGCATTTCAGCTACTTGTTTGCTTCACACTTAGTCGATATCACCTCCTTCAAAACTGCATTGGCCGACATTCAATTTCCATACAAAGACTTTTCTTACACAAAGAACATCCGAAAAGCAGACTGGCTCGACGAAATCCGTACAGAACACGCCGCTGGGGAGTACACGAGCTCCTTGAACGCGTCGCTTCGCTGTTCACGTTTCCAACGTAAGATTACACGGTATAGTGTAACGCAGTGGCTACTGGTAACGTAGATACGTATGTCTAGTACTTACATAAAGCCATCGTTACAACCGAGTCATCGGGCTGTAGTCGTGTTTTTCGCGCGTTAATTGAAACGGTTGTTCCATATAATGGATGAAATTGAAAATGTTACTGCTCTTTGTACATAAGAAAGTACTGTATTTACATTCTCCGTGTTACGTTAAAACTTCCAGAAAAACCACACTGACTTGTTCATAGAAGATTCCGTTAGCAGTTTCACTATGTCGTGAAGATAAGACGCGCGTCCAACGAGTTTACTTTCAGCTTCAAAGAAATCTGTACGCTCTTCCACTTTTGAATTTTATAACAGTCAGGAAACGGGACACTTGGCACCAGCGATGAAGCTGGAAAAAAAACGAAAACTTCGAAACAGCTTCTAAGTACAACGCGAAGGACTCCATCAAATTTTTTGGATTAGCGTTCTTCTCTTTTTCTATACGTGTGCCGTGTTTGTCCAAACGAATAAAACCATTTCGAGGACAACAGCAAGAATAGCGAGGAAAGCAAGCTGCTTTCGCTCTTATTGGCCGAGTTGGCTGGTGTAAAGGGAGCGGAGGGTGGCAATAAAAGTACAAACAACAGAAATACAACTGCATGTAGCTCGCGTGTTTTACGAGGCCGAAGCAAACCGAGGGTCGTTCGAATTTTCCAAAATGAAACAATAGTTCGCGGAGGACGATTACTTGTGATTATCGAGTATCTAACTTCGAAAGAAGAAACTTTATATGATCGCCATTTATATAGCTAATTTGAAATGGATAAGACTACGAGGATAGCCGAACGCGATTAATCATCGATGATCCCTTGCACGTAACGCCCGATGAGAGAACGTGCTGCGCGTGCTGTATGTACTGAACTTTCGTCGTATAAAGTGCACGTAGAGGTGCTATTAAAGCGAGTTGCGTCGCGAATGTTGACTGGAATCGCGTTACAAACAGCTTTACGTCGGTACGGATATCACGCGATCGTAATAGACGCGCTTCACATTAGGAAAAAGATCTGTTTGGATAAACTTTTCCCCTAATTTTCACAAATTTTCTAGTATAAATTTTCCATTAGCTTTCGCCTGAACGTCGATCCTCCGATTATCGTACGATTTCTCTCGTGATATTTACACGAATATCGTGGATGAAGGTAAAGAAACGAAAGTGAAATTCCGGAAACTTTTATACCTTTTCATTCGATTTTTATCAAACGCGATTGATACTGATAAATTCGCAATGATAGCGCGTGTAGAAAGGTCGTAAAGCGATTTACTGTGATTTATTATATCAAAGCAGATTATATCGACGGTCTATTTATTATCTTTTTCCTCGACAAAAAGTAGAAGCCCCGAACGAAATAATTACAACTTGTCACAAGGAGGATTTACGAAGGAGACAGACGTAACCCGCGGAAGAAAGGTCGTGGCAAGGAAAAGAAGAAAAATGAAAGACTAGGAGGGGGATAGAAGGCCAAAAACGATCCGTAAGACTCGACGAAAGATAAGAACAAATTTATTTAGGAAACCCCGACGCACGGTCTGCTCCGATAAACTTTCATTCTGCTCTCTTTAAGCAAACGTGTCTTCCTTGGTCACCGTCTGTTCCAAGGGATGTCTTTTCTTAGCACGCGCGGCAACAAGCCTGGATCTCCTCTAAGTCGACGACCCTTTCAGATTAAATTTCGAGGAAAAAGTTGATCCAATGACAGAGAGAGAAAGAGAAACTTAGCTCTGACATCGGTAGCCGAAGACCCTTCTTCGAACGGCATTCTTCCTTAAATTGCCGCGAAAATATTTCATATATTTTCCTTCCCCTTTATTGAATGTATTATGTAACGACATCAGGAACACCGGTGATTCCCTACGAATAATCTGCGCTGTTTCTGTTCGTCTGGATTTTAAATAAACGTCATTGCTTCAAATCATATGTTTTCAAATATTCACATTTTCAAACATTTATATTCTGAAATATTCAAATTTATCGAACTATCAAGATACGCTACTGATATCCGTGGTAATTAAAAAAATATCCTTAGGAATTCAAGTAATAATATTCAAATAACATGTACATGTAGCAGAATAAAATGAAACACACGCCCCAAGAAGATAGAAGAACCGTAACTTTCAAGCATAAAGAAAATCATCCGCTTCGTTCCAGAACTTTCAAAATAATTACATATTCCTGCAATACTTTTCGTAGTCTGTTTTACTTCCTCAAAGAAAGTCCTTTTCTCTTATCTACCTATTTCTTCATGGAGGGCAAAATGTAAGCAAAACTTTAGCAATCAAAGAGCAGAAATTCTACTCTTGTCCTTTGACATTAATAACTATTTCTTTCGAACATCGGGCCGATGTTTGCCGATTTATCATCGCGGGCGAAGGCCAAACGCAAAATACAAGACGGTGCGGAAAGTTTCGCTTCTAAATACATAATTCGAAGACCCATTTGGCGGACGTCTGAGGGTCGTTCCGCGACTCTGAACCGCGTCGTAAATTTGCACGAACGAAATTGCCGAGATAAACACCGATCGGTTGGAAATCGTGATAACCGCCGATTACATTCGAAACGGTAATAAATTTACGAACTTTTATCCGCTTGCAACGAGCCGTTCGAGATTCTTCTTAGCGAGAAAATACGTAGATCGCGAGAGTATCATTTACCTCCATTTGACGATTCAGGCGACTTAAGTTCCATTTACAATATCGATTTCGACGAAGAGAATGAGAACGGGGGAGAGAAAAGAAAGAAGAAAAATACGAAGGAACGAAAGACTGTTTCGAACAAATGCTGTAACCTAGCGATTTAATGGAACTTCTAATAATTGCCTCGACCAGCATCAGATGTTTCATTTCATTATTCACGCGCTGCGAAATTTATTGCGTCTATCTTACGTTGGTGGCATTAACGATTTAACAGATTTCTTACCATAGAGGGGAAGTTTTTCACGAAGAAGAACTTCCTTGGCGGAGTTTCGTGACGCGTTGGTTTCGAATGCAAACGGCTCGACGAAAGTTTCTGAAACATCCGCTGGGTTTATTCATAAGAGACGATTGAAGAATGTTTTCGTACTTCTCTGCGCAGCCAATAAAAGTTACTGCGTAGTCTTGGTTTTGTTTAAATTTTTGTGTAAATTTTTAATTCAACATCGCTCGAAGTATATTTTTTCATTCAATTCGTTGATGAGAAAAACGTCAGAATATAGTTTTTCATTTCTCGTAGTGTGTCAGGCGTTCTTCGTTTCGATATTACGTATAGTAAGATTGCATACGAATCTCGTTTACGTTGAGCGGAGAACATCGTAAACTTTGGTCTGTGATTCTCCTTGCAACGTGATTATCAGATTTAATCAGAGATCGTTGTAGAAACGAGTGGAAAGAATGTGCTGAAAAAATTGCCCTTTTATTCCTTGGGTATCTTCCTTTAGCTATTCTCAGCGATGAAATTTTCGTTTTTGCGCAAATCAGTTATGGAACGACGTTCTTTGTACTTTACGTAAGTTCAGTTAAAGAATATACAAGAAAGAACTAAACAGAAGTAAAGCTTGAAGGTTTAAATTCATCTATTTAAGTTGGTGAAATTGTAAATCAGTCCAATGATAAATAAACGATACTTTGTTATTCTTACTCTGACGAGAGTTTCAAGATCAAAAAGTAGAAATTCTCCCGAGCTAAGATGCAACTTGCAATGAAAATAGAGATCTCGAAGATTCACCTGATTTTGGACGTGGGAATAACGTCAGCGTATAGGACGAAACAGGAATAACTTCGCCATTGTTTCCGGTAAAGCCGTGCCGATTTGTGTCCCGGTAACAATACGAAGAACCAAACGCGAAGGGAAGTCGTGGAGACAGCGCGGTGCGGCAGCGTAAATTTAAAATTGCTATTATTCCAGTCCTGGAACGCGGCTGGATCTGGCGAGAAGCCTGTCCGACATTGTTTCAGCCGTGTATTCGATACGATGAAATTGGAAACTAAGGAAAATTTTCAATGGTTTTATTATCTACGCAACTGGGTCATGTACGCGAATATCTGACCCTGAAGTGAACTTTGCAGAATATAGTAACTGCTATAAGTTCCACCTTAAGCTTGTAGCGTAACTTCGTTCCATCATCGTGCTCGTACAATTGCTATTCAACAACTGTTAATTCCATTAGCCGATCAACTCTAATCAGATAGCTAGATACGATCCTTTGTACGTTAAATGAAATAAAGAAAATGCCAGTTACAACGACATTTACACATGGGAACAAGGCAACTGAAACGAACTGTCGCTGAATGCGCAATTCATCAAACCGATCGATCCCGATCGTTCTATCATTGCACGCGATTACACGAATCTGGCCCGTTCAACGGAAATTAATACGGTCCAAGTTGCCTCGTTTATATCGTTACCTAATTATCTTAATTTCCTGCCGCTTCATGATGCAAAATTTCCCAGATGAAGCTTCGATTTTGCGCGTACGCGCACCATGCTTCGACAGCAGCATTGACAAGAGTTTCTCATAGATTCCTTCCTTCGATTACAAGTACGATCGTGGAGAAATTTACTCCGATCCTGACCGATACTGTGCCGACTCGGTCACAACATAGAGAGCACAGGCTCGTTTGTGTTTGGTTGAACGGAACGGAAAGCACAGAGTCGACAAAGAGATAGATAAAAGGCACGACAAGCAGCACTTTCATGAACGACCCTCGTAACGATCATACACGCGTTGTAAAATACTTGAAGCCCGTGACTTACTCGAGGAAGTATCAGATATCAAAAGTTTGGAGGGTAGAGTTGTAGTTTTTTTCAACGCATTTGTGCGTGATGCTTTGCTCGTCGGCCTGATTTATGAGATCAATTGTGAAAGAACGTCCTTTATATTTTATGGCAATCTCACAACGTGTACCTTAATAAACGAATGCCTTCTCTTTCAAACAGCAAAATAAATATGTGTACCGTATATTCAACGCGCGTAAAAATTTAATAGGCGATATACGCTTACGTAAAGAATAATAAATTTAATTTATTCGACAAACTCGCCTTATTATCTGGGAAGTTGCGTCACGAATAAAAAGTAATCAACGTATAAAAGCTGGCAAACTGGCAAAGTATAATGCGATATTCGAAATCGCGTCGATGTCCCCTCCTATTTCAGAATATTTCACACGGCGTTAAAGCGAAGTTCAGCTTTCGAAAAAGACAGTTCACAGTGACGCACGAGAGCGATCAAATTAAAAGCTCCACGAGTTTATTAATAAACGTTCTTTCGCCATGAAAGCCACGATGTACGCGATGTTCGAACGACAAAAAGGTAATTAACTGAACGAAACGCGTGTCGGTAACCATTTACGCGATCGAGTTTTACGTAATAACTCTCGCCTCTGCAATAGGGGCAGTAGGCGAGCGCGCGTGCAAGCACCCGCGGCTCCGCTGCGTTTGAAATAACAATTCGGACAAAAGAAATGCAATTGTGGCCGTCATAATGCTTTTGTTCGTGTCTTTTCTCCTGGAAATGAATCCTTCAATTGTGCGCCCAGTCGAACGAGCTGGTTTGAATTCGAAATAAAATCTTGTGCATGCGATAATTGCAACCGCAATGAGACAATGGGATTATACAACTCTAAGGGAAGTACGCTTATGCTGATATCTCTTTCGAATGCGTGAAACTGTGAATATATTTATTTCTGTATCGGTTCTTTTCTCTTAGCTTCGAGAAAGACAAGAAAAAGATAAAAGTTAGTCGACTTCTTTGTGAATTTTACAATAAAAAAAGTTGTTAACCAACGAAAGAGTCTGTGAGTTTTAATTCAATTACGCTTTTAACTATTCTATCAGAACGTCTAACCGTGTTTCCGCAGTACGTATGTACATTCGAAATCTGCAGCTTTCCTAACCCGTGTGTACATTTATGCTACTTGGATACATTTACAAACATCTACCTTGCTGCGCTCCAACCTAATCCACTCGAATCACTCGGTTCACTGATAGAAATAACCGAATTCTCTCTGATACTAAAAAACAACTAAATTGTAGCTTTTAACATGTTTCTTGGATATTTTACGATTTCATACGATTTAGGATCTTTTTTATCGCGATTTTGCGCAATCGTCATTCCCGTGGACATTATTCAACACGCTTATAAAATAGGTTAATGTACGTCGACGTCCATCGAATAATACTCGAAGAGGGTTTCGTGCAATCCTGATCGCATCGCGCTCGAAATGACCGTATAAATCAAAATAAAGTGTGCGTTCGCGTTTGCGTGACGACTTAACCGACTCACAGTGTATACAATACAAATGAAGAAACCCATTTGTACGAAGGATCTCGAACCACTTATCGGGACACAGCGCCCGAAGTGAGACGTTGCGTGGAACGTTTGCCGTCTCGATGTTAAACAAAGAACGAAAGTACTTGGAAAGTCATTACGAATGCTAGTACATTAACGTAATTGATAATAAAAGGAACAATAAAAGAAAGAATGATGTTCCCAACACCATTTAAAGCAGAAATATTAAACATTTTTAGATATGTAAATTTCGTTCCGTAAACTTCCACCTGAACTGAAACCTGTACCACCAAATTTCTCTAACAAACTTATAAAATCGATATCCAGCCGCGACCCTCCGAACTTTATTGTCCTCTCTGCTATACCTGAGAGAAAAATATTCCAAAAAAATATGGTTAGTATGAGAAACAAAATAGCGCGTGAATAAAGTTTAGTAAACCAGTCGTGACTTTTTGCTATTGTTCGTTACTTTTTCACGTTTACCAAGCGGGTCACGCGCGATTTGAATTATTTACGGATGCGATTCGTTCGTTGCCGCAAGTATGGACGTCAGGTAAAAGCTTTTAGTCGAATAGGACTGGCGTCGATACGTGAAAATATTCGCTCCTCGGAACCTTCTCCCTTGAAGGAAATATTCGTCCAATTCCTTTTTGCTCGTAACGTTTAATTATACACTTTATTCGAACAGATCTTTTTGCGCGCGGTAATTGGAGACCGTGCCAATCGAACATAATCAAATTTCTTCGTGCCTGCGGACCATCCATTTGCCCCGCAACTCGGCCCGTCTTGTCGTTAATTAATGGAGTTACGACCGAATAAAAAATCGCGCTGGGGTGCTTCTCTCTTTTTCGTCCTAACTTCTTTCGCTTTCGTTCTTTTTATTTCCGCACTTTGTTATTTGCATATTACACGAGCCTGTGTGTACAATTTTATCGCGCTCGTTAAAGCAAACTGGGACGGATCTACCAACGCGTTGCAACGCCGGGTTTCTGCGTTGCAGAGTACGGATGACGCCTTTTTTTTTTAATTCTCGCCTTATGCAGTTCGACGAAAGCCTATCGATGAACGAAGGGAAGAAACGAAGCAATTGGCGATGATAGAGTTTCCAGAAATGGAAGGACACGGAGATGGATACTGGATTTTGTGGAGCATAGGTCAATAGGTATAAATTGCCTACATTCCGTTATGAAAGTGGTTGCAAGTTTTGAAAACATTGTACAAGTTGTATAGCTAGTTTTGTCGATAAATATGAACTCGAAAGTAAAACTTGGAAGTGGAAGTCCCGTTTAATCGTGAAATTCCAAACAACGAAGGCGATATTTTAATTGATTCGCCGGTAGAACCGCGATTACAACATAGGAACAGAGGTTGCAAGGGAAAAGTATTTATAGACGTCGTTTTCTTTTAACTATGTCCGTATACGGTATCCGTCCACGAAGTTACGACCACATTTCACGAAACTTTCTGCCCGACGCACCGCGTTCCCCCGACATTCTCGTTCGAATTCATCGAATTTAGTAAAACAGTTACGAAAAACGGGTCTCTACGGATTCTGTAAATAAGAACAAAAATGTTTTCGAAATTTTGCAAAACGAGCACTCGACGGGATCTCCTCGCAATTCCGGAACGTGGTTTCCCTGTTTCTGTCACGACGAATTAAACCGGATGTTTCGTATTGGGAAATATCGAGTTGCATTTATTCCACGTTCCTACGAGCGCGATTTTTAAAAAAACGAATAGCTTCTCAACTTTGACCCGATCGGAAAGGGGAAAAAGGAAAGCCAGAGAAAGTTGATCCAGGAAAATCCGTTACGTAAAGCGACATGGCGTGTCGAGAAAGACGATGAAGACTTATAATTTTTTACGCGGACGCCAGGCATAGCACGGAAGGGCGGAAAAGAAAATCGAAGGGAGACCTTTTTTTCCCTTGATCTCTATGTTTGTGAAGCAAGATGGGAAAACCTTTAAAAACTTCCTCTCAGAGATGCTCGATAGCACGGGCTACGATATTTAGCCAAATGATTAATAACACCCTCGTGCCCTTCTAACTTTTTCTTCGTTTTTCCTTGTCCGTGTAGAAAAAAATGTTTGGTATTCCATTTAACCGTGATGATACAACGTTTCCAGCCTCGAGAGATGCTGTTTCCTTTTTTGGAACGAATTTCGAGACGCTGTCAACAGAATTACGTTTTCCACGGCACTACGGTTATTAGAATAGCTGTTTAGAGACGAAAGACAAAGGTCCTAACGGAGGAAAGTTTCCAAAAATGAAGAATCGACCTTCTCCTTTTTTTCTCGAACTATCACGTGCAAGTTTATCCTGTCGTTTCATCTTTATTTCTTCGTTTAATTCCATTGTAGAAGTCAGCGAATTTTACAAAATTCTGACAGTTAACAAAGGAAATGGGGTACTCAGAAACCGTAAGAATGACGCTCGTCTGAAACGACGAGCAGTGGACCAGGTTGACCGTGTTAGGATAGGTCATGTCGCAAATTATTTGATTCGGTTTACGTCAAGCATCGTGGCTTGGTTAATTATTGAAATTAACGGAAACGATGTTTGGTCGCTTCGTCGATAATCGTGTCTCGAGATTATCGGATAGCTAGTAAAACGAAATTATAGCAATTTTGCAATCGATGCGAATTAATCGTTCCATCTAAATAAGTAATAGACATATACATCAAATGGAATTACTAGAGAATATTGCACGATAACGCCGCAAATTCAAATGGAAATCATGAAAGTGGGACGAACCAAATATTTCTTTGTGAATGTATAAAGAATCTAACAAATTCGATTCAACAAAATGTTAAAAAAGAAATTACTGCAAGAAAAATTTCGATAATATAAAAATCTGTATTCCTCTAACTACACGCGAATAAAATATCGATAACCATTATTCGTCATAGAATTCTTCTATTTCTGTTACGAACTAATTCATCGTTTCGTTGAACTATTCGTCGTTTCAATGGAACGCGGGGCACGATGATCAAATTATCGTTTATATGGAAACCGATATTTCTATAATTTTTCATATAATCATTCTAAGTGGAAATATTTCTAAAATGTCATTTTCGGCGTTTTTATTGGTCATTTTTTTTCTTTTTTTTTTGAAAATTCTCATTTTCGTTGATTTCTTGCTATGCTTGCGATACAACCGCTCGTGAAAACATTCACCTACGTCATTTTCAACAAACATACATTTCCAATCGATAATACACAGTAAGTGAAACCTTTTCCAATTAAACAACTACATCGATGATCGCGATGGTCTTCGTTAACGTGAATCGGAGAACAGTGTTACGTTGAACGATTGCCATTCGTTGATGAATGCCACAGAATCTAAAAGAACAATTAAAACTGTGAGCAAATATCGTACTCGCGGTATGTCAACATTACTTGTTATACATTTGGAAATTGATGCACGTTGCAGTAAGTAGCGAGGCCATTCGAGTCCTGAGTTTCTTTTAAATTACGTTGTATGAAATGACTGAAAAAGAGTTCAAAACAATTTTTTTGAAAAACTTCTCTTTTGTTTTCAATATTTTTCTTTTACTCGTGTTTGTTAAAATAATCTAAGAACGACCGCACAGAAAAATTTTTAAATTTATTTTGAGCAATTTTTTAATTAAATTTAAATAAAGGGATTTGCGTAATATATGTGAAATGCTTTTGAAAAGTTATCAATAAGGGAAAAAAATCTCGATTAAATCCCAGAAAATAAATGTGTGTCATTTTATTCAACTGGGGACACAAATAGCGTTGTGTGAAATTTAACAAACTTTCCGGTACATAGTAGCGAAATACAACTTCGGTTACGCATGCTCAATTGCGTGCAGGTAACACATAAAAATCTGTCACATCAAATCTAAAGAGAATACACGACACGAATTTGCCTCGACATTCCGGATACCCGATTCCATCGTATCATGTTCACTAAAAGAAACCGTATCACGTTTCGTATTAACATTTGCCCATTGGTGTTGACGTCTTCTATGAGAATTCGACACTTCCGGTACACGCGAAATACGATCTTGTCGATATTTCTGCAAAACCTACTGATTAGACAAAATATATTTTAATAAAAAAAATTTTATTTCATTTTTTTGTGATAACCGTTTTGTAACTCGATCTTTACGATACTCGTAATTTTCTTGAAATGTTATACCCGTAGGCAAGAAAAAATTTTATAAATTTTTGTTTTCGTTTTGATAAAACAAGGAAGAAATAACTGATTAGTTGTATCAATTTGAACGAATTTTACGCACGTCACGTTTGTACAATGACGATAAAAGAACTGATTATTGAATAAAACTTCGTCTCATATTATCTTCATATTCCCAATTTCCCAATGAATTTTACGTAGAAATAATGAACGTTCGAATTAAATATTCATATCCAGCGATATTTTTACCGTGCGTGGAGAAATTTCACATAAGGGAGGGGGTGTGATATTTGAATGTGGTATTTGAAAAATCATTGATTTAACAGTGGAATGTTTGCGAACCTACTAAAACGTGTTTACTTCTCGACACGTGTGTTTTAACGCAAGAAGAGTATTCGCTCGAATTTAATGCAAATATCGATCCTTCTTCTCTCTGTATACAACCTGCTAAAAATAAGTTAAACAAATATTGTGAATTTAAATACATCTACATAAATGTTTAAACAATACAAGGTAAAAACAAATCGAGTTCCGCATTGCATGACCGCTCGATAAACGAATTTGGATTTTTCGGTTAGCGAGGCAAGATCAAACGCGCCGACTATACAGTTTCATGCTTTACTTCATTTTCTGTTTGAAAATCGCTTTTTCAGTACTCCTCCCTGTTGAATGGCCTTTGCCGTGGCACGCAAGGCAAACCCCGTGGAATGTTGTGCAAACGATAAAAAGCAAGGCGCGGAATGCCATTCTCGAAACATCGCTGATCGCAATAAAAATAACGCCGCTATGGTAATCCATTTTTTCTTTATAAAACCATCTTGGTTCAATTGGAATATTCAACACGTAAACGTTCAATAAAAATTCTAACAGCTATTGAAAATCATACGTGATCCTAATTCGATGGGCGGAGATTCGAAGAATCACCTTCAACAGAATCTCTTCGAATATTCTACCACGCGCTATTATATTCCTCGTCCTTTCACGCGCTACGTTACAGGGTCTTCCAACATATTTACTCACTTAGAACATTTTATTTCAGCTGGAGGCGTGCGGCCGATTCGTGTGCTGCGCGCAGAGGCTGTGCAGAAGCGGAAGTGCACCAGAGGAGGCTGAGCAACGAATCAATCGAGGTCGAAGGGGAGCACAGGCGGGCCCCGAATTGGAGGGGCCCTCAGGCTCGGAGGATGGCATCCTTCCGATCCCAGTCAGCCCTAGTCCAGCGTCTACGTCCTCGCAGGAGGATGCCTGCAAACCACCCCCGCGCAATTGCTACCGTTTGGTTATGCTCGGTAGCGCGAGGGTTGGCAAAACTGCCATTGTAGCACGGTAACTCTTACCCTTTCCTCTTCGCCACTATAATCATAGATTCCGGATAAAGTGGTCGGTTCTTTTATTTCTTTTCACCCACTACAAAGCAGAAACGATTCTAGTTCTCTCTCTCTCTCTCTCTCTCTCTCTTGAACATGGAGAGAGATGCTGTTCCATGCTGACTTATATTAACCCTTCAGAGACAATGTAACCACGTGGGAGTGAAGCATTCAAATGGAAGCAGCTTTGTTGCTTATGAATGTATGAAAATGTTTCCCCTTGGTAGAAAATGCGATGCTTGAGAACGGAGTGGTAGGGAGAACTGGAAGTCAGTCGTCTACTACAAGAATATTTTTTCATGAGGAATTTGAATTTTTACAGCCTTATTCTCTTTGCGTTAAATTGCTAAGCAAAAGCATAAATACGTTAGTAGAAGCGTTCGTCTTACCGCGAATCTCTTTTTCAAGAATTGCTAAAACTGGGTCGGAGAATTGTTAAAATTGGCTGTCGTACGAATAGGAGCTTTTATTTCGCAGACAACGTGGCGAAAAATACAAATATTTTCCGTTTTTACTTCTGTAATGGGAAGACGATTTATACGACGATGCAAATGATCTTTTACAATGCAAAGCTTACTGTAGTTTCCGTGTCATGATCCAAAAATGGCCAATTCCATCGTTGAATACCACAGCCTTGTATCTTTCATCAGCGACAGCAAACGTGTATCGCTTTCAGCTTAAAAAGTATCGCCTGGATGGAAACTCGACATGGAGAACGAGAATATGCATAAATCCGATGCCCGGTTCTGTCAAGTCTCGTCTTAATTTATCGGTCGCGTTTCTAGACTCAAGCGTTGTACGATGAAGAATTAAAAACTTAATTCATATTAGAGGTTCTTTTAGGTTTATAAGAGTATCGCACAGTTTGTCTTATGGCTTTAAAATATTAAAATGCTTGGAGCCTGTGGCAAATATTTTAACATCAAATAAATTAAAACACGATGGTCACTCTACGAGGTACCGTTGGGAACCACTCCTTCGTTGAAAATGTCCTACTAGAAATGAAAATGTGGCTGCAGTCGAGTAATTTACTTACGGCCATAAATCTACAAAGCTGTTTCAAAACTGCAGAAACAAACATCTACGATCGATATTCACCACAAAAAGTACAATATTTGACACTTTACCGCAACAGCACCGATCGGTTGGACGACGATACAAGGCTGCCATGAGCGAAATCTAAGCGTATCGGCTCGCTTTCGCCCCAAAACCAGAAAGCTTTTAACAGGGCGATATTTTTAACCCGCGGCGAGAAAGTGGACACTGACAGAAAACGTGTCACTGATTTACTAGACCGTGACAGCTTCTATGCGATTGAATTTCGTCTAGAATTTCTTCGGTTTAAATCGGAAATATTCCATGGTACTTTCAACGCACGTTGAACCGCGGCGTTGTAATGTGCTCGTTAACGTCTTTCACAGATAATAGCGAAATTCGTTTCTAAACAACGACTTCTATATGCTCCATATGCCTCCATATTCAACTCGAATCGAGTTCCCAATCCGACAAGAATAACCTTAATGGATAATAATGCGGCACGTATTGTCTCTAGTTTCCACGCGTTTCCACGCTAGTTGTTTAATGGCCTCGCAGCTGCAGTTTCGCGCCCAATTTCTAATCATTCCATCAACCGTTCGTCGTCTGATATTTTCGTAACGCGTTTAACATTCAAGGCATTCGAGTTATACCGCTGATTATTAATTTTAAATCGAGCATCGAGCAAACGTGCACAACGGAATTAATATTGCAATTATTACGTTTTATAATTCTTCCGATGAAATCATTATTGCATCAGAGTGCAATTTTTACGATAAACGACGCGGAAAACATCGAACTACGATACAAGACTTGATGAGGGAAAATCGTGAAAACGAATTCGAAATGTTCCGCGTGATCGAACAGCAAAGCCAGCCTCCGCTTTGCGCTCGCTCTCGCCGCTAATAGGACAAACGATTTAATTCCGTTCGAATATAATCCATGTTGCTGTCGCTGCTGTGAAAAGCGATGTAACAGCGTCCGAGAGAAAATATTCAATTGGAAATGAAATTTGTTAGAAATATGTAAATAGATTTTTTGTACATTTACCGGCTTTATGGGTCATTAGAAAAGTTGTTATGTAAAACCTCGCGTAACGCAATGATTACAGCGGATGTATGTTTTGACAAACCGTCGTTCTGACAAATGAAATATTTGAAGACTAAAACACATACACTCGTGAAAATCAATATTCATATATTTAACTGCAAAATAAACATATTCGTCAAAATAACGGTTGGTCAGAATCCACGGTAAGCAAAGCATAATACGGAATGATTTTCATTGCAGATTTTTGTCCAACAAGTTCGAAGAGAGTTACACACCAACGATCGAGGATTTCCATCGAAAGCTGTACAGGATTAAAGGCGAGGTTCATCAGCTCGATCTTCTGGACACGAGCGGCAACCATCCGTTTCCCGCGATGCGTCGATTATCCTTCCTAACAGGTGAGTCGATCAACCTACGACCACGAAAGTGAACGAAGAAAAGACGATTCGATCATTTTCCAGGAATACATATATTCAAATTTGCCTAATTAAATAGATAGAACTTTGAGAGTACACGTACGGTCGGACTTTAATCGTGGCGACGCGTGTAACCAGGTATAAGAGGAAAAGTAAATATTTTACCAGTCGACGACGAACGTTTCCAAACATGCCGTTGAAATACCTGCAGTTACACTGTCGTCTATAGAGACAGATTAATGCGAAACAGCGATGATAACCGCGTGACAATAACCGTCAAATGCAAGCAAACGGCTTTCACCGCCAGAGAGGTTGAGGTTTACGATCGAACCGAAGGATGACCGTTAGTGGCGTATGGTCTTCACTTGCAAGATTGCGTTCGATTTATCAGCGACAAGCTTACGAACAGCTTGACAGAGCAGACCAATTCTCGAGGGACTAAAGAAAGGGCGAGGGGTGATTTTAGGGAAAATGAGTGACAGATAGCGAGGAAGAATGACGAGAAGTTGCCAAGCGAAACCTGGAGAATTAATCTACGTTAGCCACGCTATGTAACTACGCTTCGAACAACATTTTCTATATTTTTGCAACGGCCGAAATTTTAACGTAGCGTTTTGAGATGACTGTATTATCTTTTCATAAGATTGAAACATAATTCTAACTCAAGCCCGTTCATTTTGAAATTGAATTATACACGCACGTCTTACTTCCTTTATCTTGGTAGAATAATAAGGATCTATCTGTGTTACGTTGTAAATAAGGAAGATTTAATGGTAGGAACCGTTATAAATTGCGTTATATATCTGACAATGTGAGATATGATAATAATTCATCGTACCGCGATATCAATTATGATATTATAAACGCAGCGTGTTTAAACGCTAACGAACAAGTAGCAACAACGTTATATTAATTGAAAAACAGCTGGTGAAAATTCTGATAAAGCTTCCATCTATTCGTAGCTGGTCGATCATGTTTCGTTGATCTTCAAGCGAATCAATATTGAAGGATAGTCGTGAATCTTGTATGTGTATCGCCGTAGGTGTAGATCTTAGATACAGCCGCTTCCTGGGAGCAGTTATCTCGACAACTTGTTGAGTATCGTTTCTTCCAGCACAGGTTCGCAACTACGTGAAGTTCCGGCAAAGTTTCAATGTACGCTTGATCGAATCCCGAAATATCGGTAGCTTATAAACAGCCAGCCGCAAAGAACGGCACATCATCGCATATAACCCGAACAGATTTCGGCTTATTTTAACGCGAAAACCCCATGGCAACATCCGCTTGACGTTTTCGAGTACACACGCGAGATCGTTGATGCGCGCTATGCTTCTACCGATGTCCTCCACAATTTTGTAAAACTGGCCGAATCGATATTTACACTGGGCTGCGGCCTTGCGAGAAATATGCCATACTAGAACGAAAAGGGAAACGTGGACTGACAAGAGTGATATACATTGTGTCACGATTGCCATGAAATATCGCAGAGGCGAAACTAATAACGCTCTGTGCACACTCCCTTCGTTCCTTCTTTCCCTGTTCTAATTAATTTTTAATTAGCATGCTATTCGCGTTGCTATCCGACGTTCCCTCGTGCACGCGACTTCTGACCCGAATAGACACGCACGCACGAGGTTTGACGGAATTTCGCTGCAAGTCGAAGGAAACCAACCAGACCCGCAGTTATCGAGAAATCCTGTGGATGTAAAATGGTCGTGGCACCCATACGAATGATTCGATAAATCTGCAATTACGATCTCGCAGAAAAAAATGTATCTGCATCACGTATGATGCACGTGACGAGCGTACACACGGACCTAGAGATGTGCGTACGCGTATTGATCACATTCGGTTTTAAACCGCACGCACGCGTCACGTGTTTGCATCGTACGACCACCATGTGAACGTCCGATAACATCCGCTCTAGAAATTATCGAATTTACGTAAGCCATTCCGGTAAGCCTGCAAAATACTCGCTACTTTCGCTCGCTAAATCAACCAAACGATGTATTTCGATTTGTTCGTGGATTTCCTTTACGATCGAAAGAAATACGGTTCGAACTATGTTCGTAGGATCGTCGATGATGTCAGATCACGGCACAATTTTGTCAGAGCTCCAACAAAGTCGACATGGTATAAAATGACCTTTCTAAAACTTTGATGCAACCTGAAAGGACCTTCCTCACTTTGATTGGGCCTTAAATGACCTTTCTCAGGCTTTGATACGACCTAACGTGATCTTTCGGACTTCGATATAGCTTTAAATGACATCCGACAAAATATTTTTAACATGACCTCAAATAACCTACGTGACCTTATTCCTATAACATCTTTATGACAGACTTCCGCCTATTCTAGGGAAAAATTTGAATTTAATTTCAGGAACTTAGATTTTTATGCAAATAAAACAAGATAAAGAGAAATACAATTATAAAATAGGGTCGAGTACCTGCCACGATCTCGTGGCTAAATTCTACGCCTCTAAATCGACGAATTCCGCGATATTTACCCTTTTAACCACACTCGTTTGATATGATTAATGAAAACGTAACGGTAACTTGTTTATCTCTTCGTAAAATATCGCCCAAGGCACCGAATAATTTACTCCAGCGTAATTATCATGCACGCAACTAATTACAAAGTACAGCGTGTGTGGACATGCAACGAATAACGTTGCAACAGTCTCACCGATGATTATATACATGATTCGCCATCCGATCCTCGTACGAATAAAACTTATTTCTCGTCTGCAAATCGTTTTCTTCTTTGAAAAATTCGCCGAAGGTTTCCGCGCACGGAAAATATCCACAAAAATCGGAAGGTCTTGGCGAAAATCTTGCTAACAGGTTGAACTGTAACGCTCTCCGTACGGCCAAGTAGATTGGGATTTGAATTTCGAAGCGAGTCCCTGAGCTCCACTATTTTTCCATGGATATCGCATTAATGCATCGTAATCCATTTTCCCGCGAAAGAAAGTCGGAAAATTAAAATTCGAGAAAACTAAGTTACCCAAAATATTCCGGAAAACCAATATTTAGTTAGCAGTCACGCAATTTTTCGTGACAATAGAGTTTATCAAGCAACGGGAGCTGCGAATGACAATATACATAAATAGAGTTTCTTATAGTCCTTAGCAAGCGGAATTCAACATGTTTAATTGCTCGAATATTTTACAGAAATAAAGATGTTAGGTAAAAAAGACTTTGTCGAAGGATTAAATCATATTTAATGGATCTCCTGAAGGCTACACGATAGAATCGATCAATTAATAAATTATGAGCTAATTTCGTTTAATAAATTCGACGTGCATTTACAACTAAGTCGACGACAATACATAAAGAACTATTATGAACGGAGAATGGCACGATACATAAATTTTAACGACCGCGTAGCAGATTATAACGGCCATGAATTCCACATTTGCAGTCCATTTCCGAACATTTCTGAAACAATTGGAATGAAAAGATGTGGCCCATAAATGTTTACGGAATTTTATACACATTAAAAGTGCAATCATTTGTGCAGATGCATTTAGGATTTGTTATAAAGTATACGTCGTGTATTAGTGCTTATAGAATTTCGTAAAAATATCGTCGTATGTATAACACAAAAATGTGTCGTGCCAAATACCTGTGCTACAGGACCTAGACTATAGCACAACAGCATCGATCAAGTGACTCTATATATTCTATAGACTTCGACTTAGAATCTGTTTACTACTATTGAGAATATCCTTTCTGCACATAAAATAGTCTCTTACGTTCTCGAACCGAATATTACCTGAAGATTGAAAGAAAATGAAGTTAGATAGCTGATGTTTTTATATTTCTTACATAGGATGGTATTATAATAATTCACGACTACCAGCAAGTACCATTTTTTCCTATTATCTGTTTGGTATTATTTATTTCTAAATAAATTATACTATGGTATTTATGGAATTACTTATGAACTTTTATCGAGGCCATGGGTAACGCATTATATACGTGACCAATACTTTACATAAAGGAGCAATACGATAAGGGAATGTCGTCGACCATGGAACTAGCACGGTAATAACGTGAGGAAGTCAATTTCAGTAGAAGGTTTCATAGATAGAATCGCGACGAAAGTCGTGCGGAAAATTTGGCTCTTTCGTAAACCGTACGGGACATTTTGCCACAAGTGCAAAAAGTATAGGGGGAATGAACGATAAGGCAGGATGCGATGCGGAGGAATCGAGCTGGTGGTGTAAAGATGGAAATGCTGATTCTGGAAGGCAGAGGATAAGAGAAAATACTAAATGAAAAGAAACGTAAAAATATAGCGACTCTGAGGATGACGAGGGAGAAGAGCAGCGGTTTTATCGGATGAGGGGAAAGATATCGAGTTATGAACTAGCTGAACGAAAACCAACAAACCGGAAAACAGGAAGAGAGGCGCTGTAAACCAAATTTCTTCGCCACGCCGCGTCGACGTGTCAAAGGTGATAAAACAAAACGCACGTCGTGCAAGTAAATAAAACCTGTGGACCTTGTCTTGAAGACCTTTTTGCGATAAAGAGGAAAAACAACTTAAAAAAATAAAAGAAAAGGCAATTTGAAACACGGAAGTAAATTCCAGGATAAAAGCAATTGGTGTACTGTTGTCAAATATTCTGTCTGAACGAACGAGCGAATGCTTTGTATCGGAGCTTCCAGTTTTCCACTGAAAAATTTGATCTCCACCAGTTATACGAGCGCTACGTGCCTCGCAGGCTTTCGTACAAGAGATGGCCGCGATGCGAATATTTGCGGAGCGACGCACGAGCGCGCTGGCTATGCAAAATAGGAGAAAAAAGGAGGTAGTTATTAAGTTGGTCGAGTCCCTTACACAGGCCGGCATCGAGATTACGCTGCACGAAAGCCGTTGTTAAAGTCGGCTTTGAACCTACGATTGGAAACCGTAGACGGTCAATATCAGATCACGGATCTAACGTTCCGTGATTTATAACAATACGCATGTAAATTACCTTATTTATATTTTGGGGATGATTCATTTTCGTACATATGTATTGCGTGCAAAAATTTTTAACTATCCCAGACTTACGTTAGAATCAGAGAAAACCGAGAATAGCGTAGTACTGCATCTTTGAGCGAAATAGAGCCAGGTCTTTGACGTAGCGTTGCATTCCAGTATAAAGTGAAATTGAGAGCTCTTAACATAGCGCTACGTGTTTCAATAATCTAACACTGGAAATCCTCGACTCAGTCCTACCTTATTCGATAAGCTTCAGCCGGAAGCCCTCGAACGTTCTACCGTGTTCCCAGCCAAGTATCTAAAGCCAGAGTCCTTTGATTCATCGATGTAGTACCTTACCATAAATTAAACACACCACTGATCCAGCTAAATTCCTTGGAAGTCGAAAGTTCGATAAATAAATCTAAAGTTAAAATAGTTGGACAATCGAAACGACAGGGAATAATAACGGTCCTCCATTGTCAAAGAACAAATGCTCGTAAATTCAAGAATTTGAAGAAATTCAATGGAACAAGAGGTGTCACGAGCAAGAAATTGCTCGTATAAAATGGAACGCGTCTAACGCAGTTGCAAGCACGAAACGGGCTCTAAGGCGGGCACTGAGACCCGAATTCAAGAGCGATGAAGAACTAAACATCAGCAGGACACGAGCAAAGGGGAAAATTCCTTTTGATTCGGGACGCGGTCTTTCCGACATAATGGCTGACATATATTTCACTGGAAGAAAACAATGGCGACAGTGCTCCTAGCACGAGCAAACCGAGCGTTCCGACGTGGAGAAAGTTCGATACGGCGAAAACGAGTAAAAGAATCCGTTTTCGTCGACGAGGCGAACGACCAGAGTGAAGAGAAAAGAATAGGGTAGACTTCAGGTGTAACGAAATCTCTCGATGAGAATCATTGTTCGTCACGGTTAACCGTTTCACTTGGTACTGTCAGGCTACTTCAGGCTCCATCCTGTTCTTAGTCGATCATAATTGTCCGTCTTTGTTGTAATTAATCGCGATAAAATTTCATTTTAATTAACCGGAGAGCGCGACGTTTCGTTAAACGGATTTCTTTCGACACCACCCTCTGTCTTTCGACTGCCTTTATGTCGTAAATAAATTACACTACGAATCGTTGGTGCCAGATACACTCAGTCTGTCGAGAGTCGATCGCCGTGTGAAATTTGGCGAAAGAAATTGTTGACGTCAGACAAACAACATCTCGCCTTTTACTCTTTTCTCCTCCAATCGAGTTCTTATTTCATCCTGAGAGAGTTCTCTCTCTCTCTCTCTCTCTCTCTCTCTCTGTGATTCTTTCTTTTTCTTTTCTTTCCTCTTTGTTCTTTTTTTAGTTCTTAGAAAGAATCTATCGACACGAAATTGGAAACTCGAGCGAAAGTATCGAGCAGTAAATCATCCCGGCCAGCTCCGCAGCTATTTGCAAAGAGATAAGAGAAGAAGACGTCTGTAACGGCCAGCTCGAAGAGTTCTCGAGGGCGCTTATCGTTCGCCAGGAATCTGTACACAGCATCACGTCGTTGGGGCGCGACACGACGACCAACTTTCAAGCAACCTACAGGAGAAGTCATATTCGACAACGATAACGATTTCCTTCTCGGCGCAACCGGTGGTCCATTGAAATCGTATATCGACGCAATCACTTTCGCGACCATTCGCGTTCGTCACGCTACCACGTCGATATTCAATTGACGACCATCGCTACGCCGAGTAAATTCGGGCGCAACATTGGCTTAACGTCGATTTCGCTCGACCAGCCTGCTCCAGCAATGGTGTACACGCTTGGCGAAAGTTGAAAAGCTTGATAGGTGTTACCATAATAAAAATAAGAGATTCGCTTTCGCCTATCCGCGAATACGATAGCTACGAGTGAGAGGAAAATGGATGAAGACAAGGATTGCAAATGCAGAGCGGCAATAGTTCCCGTAATTATTTCAAAATTAATTTGCGCCAGGCTCGCGAAGGAAGATTCGCTAAATACGTTCATCCTCTGTTCGTATCCAGCTTTCATAAAGTTAGCGAATCTGGCCGTCGGTAACGTTATTTTAGACGAAAATACGGTCACGTACAGAACGGATGTAACTTCCTGTCGCGGTTGTTTGGTCCCTCTAGTTAATGTTGCAACGCCGGTGACGCGGTTGTTTGGTCCCTGTAGTTAATGTTGCAACACCGGTGACCAAGATGAATCGTTGACTAGATGCGATGTTACTCGAAGACCAAGTTACCGGATTATTGTATTATTTTGTCGTATTGTATTTGTTATTATTGTATCGTGTCGTATTACTTCAGGAGTAATCCACGTTTAGTAGTTTCGATGGAAAATTGTCTCTTTGAAATGGAGGAATAAGACGTTTGTTCTGTCGTACGTTGACGAGTAAAATGGTAAATCATTGAAGGAACGAAGAAAGGATGAAGATATAGAGTAGAAGATTAGGTTCATTTTATGCAGATACTTCGTCAATCAATTTACGATACGCAGATGCTCGTGCTTTTTAAAGAAATTATAACTACGGACGCTCGAATCGATTGAATATCTATCTACAAACACCTCTCCACGACAGAGATATAAAAGGGGACACTTGTTGCAGATAAAAAGATAGAATAGGATCTCTCTTTGCGTTGTAATAAAATTACAGATCCCGTCTTTTAAATCATCTTTCCCAGAATAGTCTGTCCATCATTACCGCGTCGTGTCGTCGTTAGAAAAGACCAACATTTTTTTGCTGAAGAAAACCGATTAGTCGGATTCTAAGAAAACAGAAGCAAAAAGTAGCTGTAGCAACGTCTGCCTCAGACGAGACGGAATAACAGATTTATCCAGGAAATCCGACGTTACGTATTCGGGTCGCGTTCGTAACTACCTCTTTTTCGTCTAGACGTGTTAATTTTTTCCGTGGGCCACGCTTCCGAAAGAGGAGAGCTGAACAAGGCAGCTGACATCCGAGGAAAGAACATCCGGAACGTGAAATGAAATTCAGGGGCGAGGCTTCGCCCGTTCTTTGGCTATTGCGTGGTCGTGAAAACGCGTAAGAGAGAAATGTACTTGAAAGCCGAAGGATATTTCAGGATTTCATGGCCAACAAATTTCTGGCCGAGAGTTCTACTGAAATAAAAGCTTCTAAACGTCACTTCCGCGGCTCATTTTTACCGTTATTTGTGCTCGATAATCAACGTTGCGTACTGGCTGTATTTAGCCGCGAATAATAGAAACTTCCGTAAGATAACGCAGGAAAATGGCCATCTGCTCCATCGTAACATAAACAAGGCGGTACGTTGCTAAAGAGTTCATAAAATATTAGATACTTTATAACGTCAAGTCCGTATCTTTTCTTACAGCGGAACACAATATCCACCTCCATTTACAAACTCTTCTCGTCCTTTCATATCGCTTTTGTAAACTTTTGTATTCTTCTTATTAAAAAAATTCATCGCCATGTCTCTGAATGGTTTCCGCGTATTGCAAGATTTTCCTTCACAGCGAACGTTACAGAGATACGAACAAATTTTTTATAGAATCTCTCGATTCTCCTTCGATTCGAAAATTGTGGTCGTTCTCGTGCTGTGACATTTTTATCAACTTGCATGAAAGAAACGTGCGAAACATACGAGGCAAAGTTCGAAGAAAAACGTAATTGACTCAGCGCGTTAGAAGCGACGCGAACTTTTCAGATCGCCTAATAAAACAGAAAGTTATCCGTCACTAGTGGAAACTCCGACCCTCGAATTTTCTACGAATGAAAGTCAGGAGAAACAGAATGTTCAGTATTACGTATTCGCGTGGTTCGATATTATCCTACTGGTGCTTCGATATACACACTGTTCAAACTCACGCTTTTACCACCTCTTTTTGCGAAACACGAAATAACGAGTTTACAAATTTTCGCCTGGACGGACGTTGTACGTTTAAATCACTGGAAGAGACGCGATGGCATGTTCGCTTGGAAAAACGCTGGGGAAAGTAGTTGCATCGTGATGCAAAAAAGTAGAGCGAGGTCTGGGGTGTTTTTGTCATTTTAATGCCACTGTTGTCGAGGTCACAACCTCGAAAAACCTCCAGAAACCTTCTTGGAAACTTTCGATCAAAGGACTCGAAAAAACCTGGAATCAGAAACTCTTTCCTGGCCCATTGACAAACGAGTCGATCGATTTGCCAACGCGATGCCGCGCCGCGCCGGTTCTTTTGTTCCACAAGGGTTTTAAGCGGAAGGGAAACTCGTTAAAACTCGATCGCGAAACGAGAGACCATACGAATATATGCGTGTATGTACGCGAGCTGTGTTCGGTATGATAAAAATAAACAGGCTGAAATAAATATTCATAAATCTCGAACATGTTAACTATTGTTTATAGTTATGCACAATGAATGTGCAAACATTTACATGAGATCAATTACGCACATTCGCGCGACCATTTAAATCTCCCTTCTTTTCTCGACGTAGCATTAACAATTGAACATTGTCTGATACGGTCAATTTCGCTTTGTCGAAGAACTTGAGTAAAAAGTTTGACAAAAAGTTAACTCATCGTCTTACTCTGGAAAATTTATAGCATCCACCCCGATAGGGCAACGTACAGCACTCGAGGCAGCGATGTAGGAACTGAACCTAAGCTGCAGCTTTAACAAGATTTTGAATAATTTGCATGCGAACGAAGAGTATGAACAGATAAACGATACTTGACAAAAATTTTGTGCCGCTTTCCTCGGAATCGCGCCGCTTTAAAATTCTAATTTTTGTTCACTCCTCAGCTTCGTCGCAGAGGTAACGATGATTTTTCACACAAGAACCTAAATATGGTCGTTAGCAAGATTTATGCAATCACCGATAGCGTACAGTTATTCCTGTGACTCTGTTTAAACGATAAATCTTTTTTCTTTCTTATCGCTAATCGTCGACGATTCTTTTCAAGTTTCTTCGGCTAACGTGTAGATTCTTATGCTCATCGAACACGTTTCTAACGCAGGAGACCTGTTCGTGGTGGTGTTCAGTTTGGACTGTCGAGAATCCTTCGAGGAGGCCATCAGACTGCGTGAATCGATCCTGGAAACTAAAGTGAGCGCGACCCAAAGCGCGACCAAGAGCAGGAGCAAAAGTCACTTCAATTTGAAGGTTCCTATGGTCATCGTCGGAAATAAATGTGATAAGGAAACAAAGTACGTGCAACGCACGCGTTAATTAAAGTACAATTAACGATCACGTGAAACTACCATTTGCTACGTAAATAAAATTATACTCTTTGTCGAACACGGCTTTTGAGGGCATTCGTCATTGTTAGTTTTGTAGACTAGAGTTTCATTAACAGAAAACATTAAAGCATCTACCACTTCGAATCTATAGATCACGCGTTAAAATATTCTGACCTGTTTCCACGCTTTTAATTTAAAGTATCACCCGCTACTCGACGATTTTCTCCAGCAATATTTTACATGTTTCTTTTCCGTTTCGAGTACCCTTGTTTATGTATTCACAATCAAGACAGTTTCAAATATTTAACTAACCGTGGAAACGAAATTAAAAACGCGTTGCGCCCGTTTCACAGAACAGTTACGATTGAAGAGGCCGAGGAGTACTGCAACAGTCAAGACGATTGCTGTGTTTTCGTGGAGGCATCCGCAAAGAGAAACTACCACGTGGAGGAGCTTTTCTATCAACTGTTCATAGTGGCCGGCTTGCCGCTGGAAATGGCACCGAATCATCACAGAAAGGTCCCACTCACTTTCGGTTCTCCTACCATGTTACCACCGTCACAGGTAAACATTTGCTAATTATTCTGCGACCTTGCGCTCTCTCGAAATTTCCATTCGATATTTCTCGCTATCGGTCAAAACGATAAACGAGTGCGCGAGCTCGACGCTCAAAGTGTTGTGGAATAATTCTCACAGACACTCTCCAACGATGGAAATTTAACCGAGCGCCAAAGGTTGAATAACGACGAAGCTAAAATTTGCTCGTTTCACGGTGATCGACTCGACGATTCAAAACATCGAAGAGGGGAAACGCTTAGAAAATTTCCGCGACGGGAATTGTATAAAACGATAGAGAACGATAGACGACGCGGTATTCAGGGAATCGTAAATAATGCTGGAATTCGAACGTAGTAACTGAACAATTGGCAAAGTCGCGGAAAGGGGAGGGTGAAAACTCGCATCAGGGCGAGTTATAACTCGAGACAAACGCGTTAAATTGTCAAAACGATTACGTTTCCTCTGCGAAGAGCGTGTCGTCGAGTGGACCTTCTTCAAAAGCTTTTGAAAGAGCGACAATTTGTTTTCAGCCAAGGCATAAAGCCACCCTGAGTATAAAGCGACGGCTGAGCGACGCCTGCGGCGTCGTGGCGCCCAATGTGCGTCGGCCAAGCATCAGAACGGATCTAATGATCATGAGAACGAAAACGTGCTCCCTTGCAGCCGGGAATGAGAACAACGCGCCGGGATCGAGGATAACCCTGCGTACCTCCGACGCCAGAAAGACGTGTTCCATTCAGTGATATCTCTCGGAGATCCTCCCGAAACTGAATTCGAAACGATGGGTCTGGAATTCGAAGGACGATCCTCGCCAACGAACACGATTCTCTCGAACGACGCGGTCGTTATAATATATCGAGTAGAAGGAATTGTTCGTTCCACTTTTAACACTCGTTTGACAAAGAAACGTTTAAACGATGTTTGTTGATTCCATGGAGAATGGGGGACAAGGAAAATTATACAATGGCAAATTAACGTTCCTTCGAAAGAACGGCCAGAAAACGCGAGCAAACATTGCGTTTTTATTGCGTCTGCCGTGGTGTATCGCGCGTAACAAAGTTGGCATGGACGAAGAGTCGTAAGCGAGAATCGTCGAAACGAAGAAAACGTTTAAACCGACCACGCTGCTCGCCTTAATTAATTAAAGAAATAGCTCTAGCATAGCGTTCCGGGAATAACGTATATTACTAAAATAAGATACGATCGCTGAGGACCGATCGTTGGATCGATCGACCGGCGTCGATCAGGAAACGAAAGAGTTCGGCGTAATCGTGGATGAAACGAAAGGGAGACCCTTCCCGTGATAACTCTGGATCTTTTGGTGCGCTATCGGAACAGTCGACCATTTACATTCCTAATCAAAGCAATTAAATCTTCTTTTACCTATCGAGCCTTCGCACCGACGAACTTAACGAATTAAACAATTCTTGGTTGGTAGATCGAGACGAACGATCGCCAATGAAAGATCGTATAGCGAGAATTTCAAACCCAAGATCGATGTATCCTTCGTAGTTTGTTGAAATGGTCGACTGATCGTGACACTTGGATTCTATTTAAGCATGATTGTTAAGCCGACACGAACCAAATACCGTATACGTGTATATAGTTAATTTATTCGTATGAAACGAAATGGCACACTATTGTACCGAACATATACGAGCATTGGATGCGTTGATCAATCATAGCAAACTTTCGAATCATTTTGAATATCGTTCGAATTTGAACAATTGCCGACATTTATCTTCGTCCAGTTACATTGAGCCGAGATTCAATTTAGAAGTTTTCAGTAGTAAAACTAAAGCAAAATTTTCTTAACGGAGGAAAGAAAGAGCGAAGGAAATGATTAAAATTCGATACGCTTTCGAAGCTGTTTAACATTCGACGACACAGCAACACGGCGCACACGCGTGATTGCTCGACATTGAAAGATTGTAACCGTAATAATCAAAGCGCATAGAAACAAAATATGTAAGAGAGACGCATCTTTTCGTAAAACTCACCCCTAATTTTCGGACCAAAAAAACGTTTCGTTCTCTTGTAATAAACACGTAAACAATATCGACACGTTCTTTTCTTTCTTAAATCTCACATCCTTTTACGCTCGTGCTTCTTCGTCCCAGTTAATTAAATAATTAATCACATCCCATTTTTGCAATCAAAAGAAACAAATACCTGGCGGTATTCAGTTCGTTAAAGAGTTAACTTAACCAACTAGGAATTAAAGAACAAGAATTCCTCGAATGGAGGAGTTCGACAGCGAAAGCAGGAAAAAACATACATAATTACCAGTGCCAGTTCCGAGTTGTCAACCTTGCAAGTATGTATTCGAGAAGCCACGCGGCCTCTCTCGAGAAGACTCGTCGGTTTTTCCATTTACGCGGTCGCACGACCATCATTTTTGAAACAACGCCCCGACAACCCAATGGAAAGACATTTTGTTCGAAGCTCTTGGCGAATTAATTAACCCTATAAAAGAAAGCTTTCCGTAGATCTACCGCGAACCCTAGACTCAGGCCAATTACTCGATTAATACGTTAATTAATTTTCCGACCGCAGTGCTTCCATTCTGGTCGTTTTTACAGTACGAACTTCGAATTACAGATGGTTCAATGTCGCAAGTTACGACATTATTTCTTATTAAATGCTACGAAGATATATTATTTCCTAGAGGAGAATTTTCTACATCTTCAAAGTTTTACTTCGAATTTATATAAATTCCAAAACTAATACGAACACAACTTTTCGTTTGAAAAAGAAGACTATTTGTTGCGACACTTACATCATTCGTCGTTTCAACTCGTCGATCGCTAGTTGATTTAAATTCAAACGGTTATTCATCCGTCGTTTTTATCGTGATATTTCAGACGGGCAAAATGTCACGACTGAAATTTATTCAAATCGAGCCTTCAGTCACACTTCTTTTATCTTTTTTTTCCCAATGAAAGATTATTTTTAATGATCGTCGAACAGTCAGACCATTCCAAAGTACACGTAACGCAACCTTCGAGTATAAATTAAATCTCTGGTTCGCAATTACAGTCGAATAAAGGAATTATTACTCATAAGCGTCACTCTCCAAGGACAACATTTTAATCCACTTTAACGGACCTGATTTAACCGACTTAATCGGTGTTAGAGCCTGACTTACGGCAATGAAAGCTGTACTTCGTTCGAAACGGAGACCTCTTCTCTTACCGGCTTAATGCATTCAAAGTACTGCTTACTAATTAACCTTCCCTACGTTACACATTTATGAGAGCTCACCTGATGACATCAAATGAATTTTTTCTGGTAATTCCATTTCAATGGTGCATTCAAAGTAAAGATGTATGGAAAAATATGCGAGGCCAAGTTGCAGTCCGATTGATTGAATCCATGTAATATCTATGCGTTCTTCGAGAGGTTCATCGAAATTTTATCGCAATTATCAACGAAGAAAGTTACATTTATTAATATCGTTCTGATTTGAAAGTTTCTAGAGAAGAAAAACAAACTAACAAAAGTGTTGTTACGAAACTACATTCCTAAAATTCAAGCAACAAATTTCTTCTCAATAAGCGGTGTCTTATCTTCAAGTATCGCTTCTTATCTAAAGCCAACAATTTTGTTCGTTACAATTTAATTGGATATTGGATGGTCAAGCATAAAGAAATCGAAGGAGAGTCGTGTCGACACGACACGAGGTCGGCTTACGTATCGAGATTCAAGCGGCAGAACCCATTAAAAGGAGTTTCACTACAGAGAGAACGTGGTGACCACAAAATTCCAGACGCGCGGAATGTTTAATTAAACTCTGTCAAGAACTCAGAGAATTTCGGACGAGGCATCACAAAGCTCGTGCATCATGCGATGTGTCTCCTTTATCGTCAGAAAAGTAATATCGACTGTACTACTATAGGTACAACAGCTTTTCCAGCAGTTTTAATTAAAGATCTACCACTTCGGTGAAAAGATGCGTGTTCATATTTATAACCTGTTGTATCTGCATCCTCGTTAAACTCCAAACACTTGTGGCGTCCAGTTATTCGATGTCGATGCCGTTTTTCATTAAACACAGACGATTTATCATTCACAAAATGCTAAGAAATTAACGGGATCGACAAATGAAACTGTATTATCCAAGAGTCGTATGCGGAGAGTAATATTATTACCAACTATGATCAACTAGTCCAGCAACAAAGGTTGCAGGATATTTAAACTTATCTTAATAGATGATCAAGTGATCTTCGATCAAAAAATAAGCCAATTATTTCTAATAATCCTACAGATTTAGAAATTAAAATTTTAAATTTCAAATTTCAAAGCATCGTCCCTATATAGAAAGATTTTAAATAAATAAAGACCAAGCGAAAAATATTCCTTTTCCCTCAAAGACAATGTATTCATACGTCTCTTCGTTTTATACATATTACATGTGTATTTCTTCTCCTTGAAGGAACGTGAACAACGACTATCTCAAGTTGTCTTTTGCGATGTTTGTGTGGAGTGTAAGCAATCTGCGAAGTATTTCCTATTCGCTGGAGAAACGCAACGGAAAGGAACGAGATAGAAATCACTTTTCATGCGATCGCAGGGCGAACGCTCATGGGAATTGTGCAATGCGTTCAGTGGTGAAACAGAAAAGAAGGATTTCATTCTAACAGGAAAGAAAATTCGAGAACAGTCGGTGGCTCTAACGAACAGCCAGCATGGGAACTCCCGGTGGAGAAATAAATAGGAGATATCCTGAGGTGCGCCAGCGATAACCACGAGCAAGCTGCGAAATTTCGCACGACGAATGACCGCCATCTGAAATTCCCTGTTCCTCCGCAACAATAATGCGTCAAGGATTCGAATGAATTATCTTTCTCTTGCTACATTAGTTGAAGAAGACGAAAAATTCTTGTTGGCTATTTATAATCGTCAATTGTCTCCTTTTTGTATCCCTATTTTTCATTTTTCTTGCAAAAGTGTACTTTCTTTGTCATAAATTTTTTTTTGTCATAAATTCAGCTTTTGTTTATTCGTAACATATTCATAAGATCTTATGACATGCATTTCACTACTTCTCGGTATGTATTTTTAAAAACGCGTTTTAATATCATTCCGATGCATATTAAAATAATTATGTTAGATAGCAAAGCATCATAATTAAAATTTATTGCGGCTACTAAGTGCCTTGCAATGTCAATAAAAGATTCGAGATATTTACAATGTCATTTATCTTTCATTTTTTCGTACCAATTACATATATAGGTTAATAAGATTAGATTATTTTTTATAAACAATGTCTATTGATTGAAGACAAAAATATTTATCCTTAAATGCATAATTTACATTCACGTTTTCAATATCCGAATTAAATAAAAAAAAAATATATTATGCATTGTAATCGAAATGTACCTGTACATAACCTATAAAATCTTAATGAAGTTAATAACCGTAAATTTAAACCAAAAAATATTCAGATATGAAATTCATAACCGCGCATGCTTACAACGTACGATACATAATCGACCTCTCGAACCATCGATGTAACCTAAAGCGCAAGCGTATTATCCACAGGGGAACAGTCCATCATGGCCAAAGTAATTTTATCGGGAACATCTAGTTGACGATGAAACGACTAGAGATCTTACATCGAACTTAGCTTTTAAGCCGCAGATCGGATCGTGTCGCGACGTTCGTCGTGTTCATGATTGGGATGTTGAATCGTCCATGGTAAAGGGAACACATATAGAAAGGCAAGCACACGTACTTACTTACTGACATATCTATACATACATGTATAGTATACGGTGGTCATTTCAGAGTAGCGATTTTACAGAATCGGCACGTGCATCTTTCATTTACATAGTTACTTATAGTAATGATCATTTATCCGAAATGTTTTCTCACCAGTGCCAACATGTCGCTCGGAGAACAAAGACGTAGTTTCTCGACAACCCATCACTCGTGAAAATTATTCAACTCTATGAACGTAAAAAGTGTTGATTATACGATTACTGTTTTTGTATTTGTAATTGAATTTGTGATTAATTCACGATTTAAATTCTACTTACCGACGCGACCGTGATAATTGCGCTGTAGATAATTGCGAAGTTTCAACAAATTATTATATATATTACAAACATTACAACATTATTTCAAACCGAGTTAGAATTATGAAGCAAATTCGTAACTTATATCGATACGTAGAAATACGTAGATTAATCGATTATATCATTTAATCGATTGTTTCGATTGACTCGATTGATCATTCGATTTATAAATATCATGAATAATTCAAATCTAAAATCGAGCTGCTTATCGCGATGTCTTTCGTATAAAAATGATAATTATATTTTTATTTTAGTTGATTTTGAAATTGAAATTTACAAATATGTATATGTTTACAGAGTAATCATTGATGTTATAACATAACACGATTCAGTAAGGAATACTTAATGTAACTCGATAAATTTCATCCTAATAAATAAATTTACGAAAGCGAATGATTTGTAAAGATGAGTGGCGGAGAACGCAACAGAAGCATTTTCAGTTATGAAACGTTGGTTCACGCGATATCCGGCGCTGCTGTAAGTATACATCAATGAATTTTGAAAAGTTGTTAAATCTTTAGTGGTATGTAAATTAACTTTTTGGCTATGATACTTTACAGGGCGGCGTTGTTGCAATGACAATATTCTTTCCTTTAGATACAGTACGAAGCAGATTACAATGTAGGTATATTAAAAAATTATATATTTGACCTACTTATAATAATCGTTAATAAATCACATAAATAAATAAAAATCACATACTTTGTAAAGGTCATAGTAGTACGTTTGTGTACATTGACTAAATGTATTTCAAACAATCGATAAATTTGAAAACAACAGATTTAGAATAGATATAAGTGTTTGTGACATAAAAAATTAGATTAATTTTCGCACCACTGACTGTGTATATTGCGCAAAAAATGCATTAAGTAAAATGAAGTAACATAAATGAATGCATTAAATCTTCATGAAAGAATTCAAATTAATTAATAGATTAATATAACACTTACACAATTAATCTCAAACTGTCATGAATAACCTTGTAGTTAATCTTCTAATGTACAGTATCGTGTGAGAAACGCGGTACATCGATCAGGCTGAACGTAAACCTAGAAATAAAATAGATATTTACATACATATATTTACATATTATTATCAAAGTTAGTTTTTCTTGCAGTGGAAGAAGACCGAGAATCGAAAAGTACACTTGCTACAATCCGTGATCTCGCCGCAAAGGAAGGACCGTAAGTTTTTTTGTTTTGTAATACGTTTAATGAGTCATAATTATTGAAATAAAAATTTCGTCTCATTTATGGTAACATCCTAGAGCCACCTTGTACAGGGGAATGGTACCGGTTCTTCAAAGTCTATGTGTTAGCAACTTCGTTTATTTCTACACATTCCACGGCTTGAAAATGCTCAGAGCAAGCAAGAATCAATCAGCTGGAAATGATCTACTGGTTGCATCAATTGCAGGTATGGTATTTAACAAAAATCACTTGAAGAGTTTTTGCTTAAAAATCGTTGTTCTAGGTGTAATTAATGTTTTAACAACGACACCACTGTGGGTAGTAAATACTAGACTGAAAATGAGAGGCATCGATAACACTCAGGAAAGAAATAACCTTTACAATACCTTATATGGTACGTTTTTGCGACACCAGAATTAATAAATTGGTATCAATAAATGTTGAATGAAGTTCAATTTCTGACACGTGTACAATAAATACTGTTTAATTTTTATAAAGATATAGTCTATATCTATGTAAATAGTACGCTTAATGATGCATCTAGAAAATGACTGCAAATACTAGAAATGAATTGTTGTTAAATTAATACATTTCTATGGCACATTACCTGTTTAGATGGTCTTATATATATATGGAAATACGAAGGTTTAAAAAAGCTTTGGGCTGGGACTGTGCCGAGCTTGATGCTAGTTATGAATCCAGCCATTCAGTTTATGACTTATGAAACTATTAAAAGGAAAGTTCTCGCATCTCTACATGGTGTACCACCTGCATGGACATTCTTTGTTATTGGTGCTATAGCCAAAGCGGTTGCAACCATACTAACTTATCCATTGCAATTAGTTCAAACCAAACTGAGAGTACGTATTTACATTATTTTAATTATTTTCTTAGCTTTCATAAAGACTGTACATACAGCATGATTTTAACTTTTAGCATGGTCATAAGTATCCAAACCTGCCACCAAACGCTGGGAGCTTAGAAATCCTATTTTATATATTAAAGTAAGTAATATTTTTATAAAATGACACAAGTGTAATTGTATTTAATGCGACTTCTTATTTTCAGGAAACAAGGAATAGGAGGACTATACAAAGGAATGGAAGCGAAATTATTGCAAACCATTCTCACAGCGGCATTAATGTTTTTATCTTACGAAAAGATTTCAAGACTCGTTTTTCGCATTCTTTTGCATAGACCGATGTTAAGATAACAAATTTGGAGCAATATTTATTAGTCAGCAAACTTAATATTGTTCTCCATGTAAAGTCCTCTTTTATTGTAATGGAATAATGGTATAAAATACATATATGTAACTTATATTGTAAAAAAATATTGAAAATGCTTTCTTATTTAATATAATTTTCATAGCAATTAGAAATAAAAGAGAAAGGAGTATTTAAGGTACTTTTAAAATTTACTTTATTGCGAAATTTTATCATATACCTTAGCGATCAACGAGTTAGCATTGAAATATTATGCAAAACTCTTTTGTTTAACCACAAACGCCAAACCACATAACAGAAAAATATCCATCACACTTCTACGTATATCCGGAAAATGTGAACTCAACCATCGAGAATACTGGCGAATCTCAAGAAAACACATTTCCGGTTTCAGTCACATTTTCGTCGTCGATCCAATCACTCCACCTCGCTTGTATCGCAGACGCGAGAAATAGAGTCGAAATGGAGCGATAAACAGGCTGAATGTGTAAATCTTGTTGATCAGAAGAGTTTGTCGTTGAAAAAAGTCGAGCGCAAATCCACAAAGGCCATTCTAAGATTCTGGAATAAACTCAAGCATCGCAAAAACGCGAGAAAGAAAGTAGAACCTATTACAAATGAATCATTAGCTTCCATGTAAGTTTCTATGTTAAAATATCAAATAAAACTCACTTTTTGAATAATTTGTAAATGCAAATTTGACCTCCGCATTTTTAGCAACCTATAATATGATATAAATAATAAGAAATGTTAATTTACTTCAGACGGAATTATAGTCATGTTGAAAAAACAATGAGCGCTAGATCGCAACGTGGGACCCACGACACGCCAACGACCAAACGATTTCGGAGCCCGCGGATCACCGTGAGAAACCGAACAGCAAAACCACAGATAACATACGATTACGATGCTGCTATCAGTCAACCGGATGTACCGAATTTACTAGATTATAAGAATATCGGTCGTGGTGTGATGGTTAGTGGAGTTCCACTTAGAAAGAAAGCTCTAAAGACTCGCTTAAAAGGACGAATTATATCAAGAAAGAATTTTCAGAAAAGATCTCAGGAAATCAAGACGAAGTCGCTGATCCAAAAGAACGCCTCACCCATCAAAACACATACACGATCACCCAGTAGGATTAATCAAAAAACGATGGCCTCTTCCAGTATCTTTGAGAAAGAAAATTATATCGGCGAAAAAGAGAATATTACCAACAATGATACCAATAACGTTGAACATTTGTCGAACTCGTTGAGGGTTTGTACATCTCTTTCCTCCCTCGGTCGTTCAGAATTTTGTTCTTGAACTTAATTTTAAAACTTATTTTGATTAAGAAAATCACTTTACTTCATTATGGTGACATGTAAATTCGTTATATTTAGAAAAATTTAGTAGTGGACGCTAAAAACATTTCGTACAAGGATACGAAAGAGGCGATTGAGAACGATAACAATAATCAAATGACACAACAGATGAAAAACGAGACGTCAGAAGATTATGAAATTGCTAAAAAGAAATCAGCAGTTCAAGTCAAGGGCAGTAAAATTCCTCGTGCGAAGATAGCTGTTTTTCCAGTTCATACGTTTTATGAACTACATTCGGTAATGTAATATACGTAAAGATAAAAATCAAATTTGGCTAGAGATTAAACAGTAATGAATTACTTGTATGATAGACGAAAAAAGTAAAAACGAAAGAATCTCCTCACTTGAAATATTCCACGACAAACTCTACTACTGACAAGTTAGTTAAAAAATAAGATAAAAGATAATTACATTCTGTTATCAATGAACATTTATTATAATAATTAAACATGAATTTAAAGCGTCGATATCTCGGAAAAAAGTATGAAAAAAAGATCATCCAGTAAAGAAGAACAAAGTACTCATAAACAAGATGTGGTTCGTTTCAACGAATTACAAAAGAATACAAGTACATGCGATAATTTTTAAAATCTATATCAAAGGGAAAATGTTAATTGACTCAAAAACATTCATTTTATCTAGAACAGTTTGGAACAAAGAGGAAACTTCGACGTTAGAGGCAGATGAAGAAGCAGAGGATCGTGGATTAACATCGGCCGACGAATCCCCGGCTATTATTAGTAGTATCGATGACCCTCGCGTTTTAACAATTCTACGAAGTTTGAAACTGAACTGCCCTTGCAAATCGTGCAGCGAACACAATCCAGTTTCCACAAATCAACAGGAAGATAACAGCGATTTAAAGAGTTCGTCCCCGGAAGAAATTAGAAAGAAAAAATGGTTAAAATGATATATTTAAAATTATCTACTTGAAGCTCAGAGTATAATGATTGTCACGATAATTACATGTGATTATCAACAGGTCATTGAAATATCGAAAATACATCGAGACGACCTCAGAGGATGTGGATATTTCGTCTGATTGCAATAGCGAATACAGTAAAAAAGAAAAGAGAGGTCAACACAAAGCGAAGTATATTTTGACTCATCGTATCAAAACAAGCTCAATAGTACACGCACCACCAAAAATTACGAATCGTCGACGAACTAGTTTCTCCTTTTTTAATACCCTTTTTGACATTGTTTTCTGGCCTTATTTATTTTTGAAAACGAATCGATGAGAGCTGACTTTCTTCTTCGTTTTTGGGAAGATAATATTTAAGAAGAAATGGTATGAACAATAGATCGATAATTGAAAAGTTTCATGATTTCTTTAAATATCTTTGTAGAGATATAGATATGAAACTTCGAAGTTACCATTTATTTTATGTATTGTATACGCATTATTTTTTACGACCTAAAAAATTGTATGATCTTATTAATTAATAATATATTTCACTCTACATATAGTGTTTACAAAATATTTCAGAAAACATTTAAAATAGAGCACTTACGTATATGTTTAAGAAAATATATTTTTTATTATGTATAATAAAAATACAAATCAGAATACGCATAATTCATCGAGTCTCACAATCAGCATAAAAGTCAATTATTTACAACGATTTTATATGATAAAATACAATGGTAAAACATTGCCGGTGTATTATAAAATAAAATTTTATGAAAAAATGTGAATAATGAATACAAAAAAATAAGAGATACAAATGTCTTCCACGATTTTACAACACACCGATTGCTGAAAGTATAAAAAATTATGTCAATACTTTCTTATTAAGTACTTCTCGATTGACCTACCTTTCTTTGTGGGTGTTGATATACTCCTATGAAGTTTTTTCGAAAAAAATGATAAAGTTAGCCTGTCGTAAAGATTATCAATTTCATTTACAGTGTTCTCCAAGATTCTTGTAAGAGCCTTTTCATTTTGCACCAAAGCTTTGTCAGCGATCAAAGATAAGTGCAGATAACCCCGATAAGTTAACAACGAACATCCAATCCCCGTGTAACTCCTGAAAACGATAACTCTGAAAGCTGTGGTACTTCCAATCTTTGAGATATGGGTTTTTTACTAAAACATCATATAAGAGGACAGAAGGTATATGGCATAAAAAAACTTGTAACCTGTTTGGTATCCAAAAAACGATATTTTTCAAAGGATGGCCCATTAATTTTACTTCCTGAGGGCCAACTAAATTGCTAAACACCATCGTGCTGTAACTCCTAAAAATCGGTCGTAAAAATTTATCAGGCAACACAGCTGTGAGATACTTCATCACCAAAAAATTCACTTTGTAATCGGGACTCTTTCTGAGCGAATCATTTGCTCTCTTAATAGCATCAAGGCGTTCTAAAAGTTGAGAATTTTCACGTGGATCCGCAAGCTGTTTGCCGTTTATCTGCGAAATACAAAGCGGCAATATGCCAACTGAGAAATTATTTTGCAACGGAAGGTTCTCGCTCCATTCCTCGATTTTCATCGGTAGGACGACGCTTAATTTCGTTGGAACCGGTTCGTTCATCTGTAAAATTTAAATTCACGTAGAAGTAACTATTCGCGAAGAAAATTCAAATACAGGTAAAGAATACCTAACCACTTACCCGAAGAAAGTACTTGTGTAAACTAACGGACAGAGCAGCTAATAGTACGTCTCCAAATCTTGCGCCTGTGATGCTTCTTATGTTCTGAATCTTTGTAAAGAGCCTCTGATTGCAGGCATTCTTGAAATCATCCTCGAGCCAATAAGAGATCAATTTTTCACCTGATAATTCTGCTCCATGGAGTGCGCTACGATAAAACATTTTACAATATTTTTAAGGTGTTTGGAAAGAAAAGTTAGTGAACGGATAAACAAACCTTTTGTCCATGCTACGAAAAGCTTGTTGAATCAAGCAACCAGGAGCATCTATGATAATCTTCGTCATTTTTAAATAATTCTGTACCTTTTTCCAAACAATTTCCGAGAAAAAAGTACTTAATTTATCTCGTTCTCCCATTAGAAATAGTCTCGTTTCCTGTCTCAATTCTTCCAAAGTAACATTTCGCAGGTACTCTAGTCCCTCGTTGAACCTTCTCTTTAATAATTTAACGACATGTGGAAACACCACTAAATAGATGAACGGCATGGTAGCCGACATAACATCCTTTTGAAATGTAGTGCTGTTTAAGCTGTTGTCGATGTTCAAGCAAGGATTCACAGGATTCGTCACAGGTACTGTCGCATTTGACTTCTTCGTTTTCTCGCTCTTCATTCTAAAACTCGTATGCTCCAACTGCAAGAACGTTTCTGGGACCGGTTCTTTGTCGATAATAATGTCCCTAAAGAATTTGAGGAGAGCCATACCATCGCCTAAGGAATGATGGACGCGGAACAAAATAGGAACCTTGATTTTGCTCGTCAAACGTTCCTCCATTCGTCGAAGATAATGATGACTCGACCTGGGACAACATTTCCCAATTAAAATCTCCCAGGATGCTGTATGATTCTCCGGTAGAGGCTGATTGCAAACATTCGACAAAACCCTTTTCAAGTGACCGTTATAAATATTGTCACAGGATCCGTCGCAGTTCCCACGCTCATATTCCAACCATCTGATCCGTCCTTTCAGATCGATCTCCTCGCTCCTCTCCCAGAAATAGTAGCCGAACTTTCTCTTTCTCTTATACAATAACTTCTCGAAATACGAGCACACTATACGATTTTTTGCCAAATCTCGAAAACTCTCCAAGAAGTTGGCGTTCGAATGTCGAGCATCTTTTTCTAAGATCATAAGGATGTTGTTCACAGAAAGTGCCGATGATTGTTCTATAGCCCAAACGCAATCCGCCCCATCAAGAAGACCAGCGAATTTATCCTTCAATTGTATCCTTAGAACGATCTCTACGATTCGACGATAAAAGTACGAGCATATTAATAGTAAAATAATTAACGGAGAGAAAAGAAAGGTATAGAGCATGAAGAATGCTTCGTATATTTTCGTCATGATGTTTTATCAACTTTGCACTTGTTGAATCCTTCTGCTTCGAAAATGCGAAATCTTGTTCAGATGCTATGTTTTGTCGTTATATTTTTTATCGCACTGATAGGTTACACCTGTAAAAACGATTTAGAGGTCAACAAATTAAAGTATCGAAGATTTATTAATCGCTTAAAAAAGATCAACTTACACGAAGTCTAATAACAATCAGATAACCCTGAGTTCTCTCAGTGCTGATCAGCACCAAGTAAGACTAGTCTGAACAAAGTTGTTGCTTTTATAGTGAAGCACTTGTCATCGATCGCCGCTAACTTAATTTAATGTGTCTCTTTCATCCGGTTATTACCTTTAGAGTTGCATAATTCCGATGTTCTTAAACAGTGACCCTCATGTTCCCACCTACGATCTTCTTCTTAACCCGCTCGAACTCTGCAACTGTATGGTTTTACGGATCTTATCTTTGAAAAGTTTGCGCGTAAAATCTCTCGTGAAAAAAATTAACAGAGCTTACAATTTCGGGAAAATCGACTAAACGGTTTAATCAAAAGGAATAGCGTTGCTATTTCCGCTAGTTTTGTAACTGCGTTTCGCTTTCTGCAGAAGAACTCTTAAAAAAAGAATTTTCGTAAACTAGCCCATCGCTACGTCGAATTTCTCGAGCTGATAACGCATCTTTACTGACTATCGAGGATATTTCAGAATCTTTTTTAAAAGCCCCGTCGTTTGATTTCCTCAATGTATCCTAATACATAATTATTTTCAGTTCTCAAACTGTTTATTGAATATTTTCTATCTAATGTTCGCTTCTTCAAATATTTCAACCTGTAACGTTTCGATAGAACCACGTAACAAAATTTCTTGTTCATCTTTTCGTCTTTTTAAAGTCAAGTATTTTTTACAAATACTTTCCACGGATTCGTTCCGTTCAACGAGTCTATCGCCAAGTGTTAATAATTTTTGTTGAAGACTACTGATCTAGAATCGATCAATTTTAACGATAAAATTAACATAAATATATTAAAACGTACAAAACTATGTACCTCCTGCGTTTTTTCTTTAAGAAGCAAATTTCGGGAATTAAGTTCTCGTTTTAATTGCTCGTTGCGCGTTAATAAAGCATCGTACCTAGTAAATATTTTAACATCAATTTTTTTAAACGTTTATTAATTTGTGTTATAATGTAAATAATAAATAATGTTACTTTTGATGCCAAGATCTTTGTACTTCCTTTTTCAAAGAATCTGGCAACGTAATATCGCTTCCAAGACGAATGTCAGTAACACTCTGTCGAAATAAATCTACAAACATAATGTCAATAACGTTATTGTTCCTCACGGCTTAAACATTCCCACATACTGAGCATATTTTTATTGCGTTTATTTGCTTTTCTGAGATCGTCCATCATTATTTTGCTTTTTGCTTTTAAATTTGAGTATCGTAGCCATCGCTCCGCCTCTAAGCTCCGGGTAATCATGAGACTTTCCTCCAAAGATTTTATGGTACTGCGTATATTATTTATTTTTACAATCATTGTTTGCACACGAGAATCTTCCTTATGTTCTTGATACATTTCATAATTAACATATCTAACAAATATCAATTAATTGAATACCGACATGAATGAAGAAGCATTTGAATGTTGCTACACTTGCTGTTATATTCGGGATAACATTTAAACTATCAAAAATATAAATCGTCGAGTTTTCATTTTTGCTTCTTTTTTTATTAAATTACATAATTTAAATAATCACAGTATAACATTCAATGAGTAAAAGTATACAGAAAATATACGACATTCGTCATCACATATAGAGATTGTTACGTGAAACATGTTTCACGTGCTAACTTTTACACATTTAAAGAAAATGGAGAATAACTTCCTGCATCTATACGAATGAAGTTTTAAAGGCACAAAGATACAAAAAAAAAAAGATATGTTTATTAATTATTTAATTATCGGACACGGTTCCGATGCATATTGTTTGAAACTTTCATGAACGTTTCTCAAATGATCGCGACACCGATCTCTGGTATCTGCTAATATGCTGAGTAAAGAAGTCCTCGAATCGCTATTTAACGTTTCATTGAAACGTTCTAGAAGTGCCATGTCTATCTGCGATACACCGTCCAAATCTTCAGCCATTTCTTTCACTTGCATAACCTTCTTGATTAACGACTCCAGTGTTGTTCCCTTTTTCGAGTATCTGGAAATTCATTATTTACTTGTCAGTTAACTGTTTTACCGACTGGTAAAAGCGTTTCTTTTCCAAACCTAACATTTCAAAAATGGCTACCGCTTAAAAGGTAATTTTCTCAAGAAAATGGTTTAAAAGACAGTCTTCAAAAGTAATATGTATTTCTTAAAACTCAATTATTATTATTTTTGGCAAGAAAACTTACGAAAAGTTTGTCTCTTCTGTGATAATCTGCATACATGTTTCGTACAATGCCAAACACTCAAGGTTGTCCCTGAGACCACGTTGTTCCAAAAATTTTTTAAAAATCTCCCTTCCACGTGGATGTGTCAGAGTTTTATGTATATTATCTGTAATCTGATCTAATTCATCGATACTTAGTCCAGAAGTACATTTTCCGATGCAGCCGATGGTTTGTCTTGGTAAAGAGGTCTGCATACTTCATTCCTCCAGTGAATGTACACTTGCTTTTCGTTACAAGTGACTAAACTCGATATAACTCATCTATATGTGATTCTACGTAATTCAAACTCATGTTATCTAACTCATATGCGATAAGTCGTACCTAATGGTATAGAGAAAAATCTATGTTATAAATCTTATAAATAATTAAATTCAGAGTATAATCTTAACATTCAAAAGACAGAAATTTATTACGAAAGATATTATCTGAAAAGAATAAATTAACAAAGAGAGATATAAGACTTAACGAAATGTAACAAAAGAAAAGATTTTGCTTAATGAATGTGTCGGGTAAACGTCTTCACAATAACACAGAAATAAGAAATTACAAAATCACCGAGGACATTATTACAGTGACAAACGTGAGTATATGTGTTGTTATCTAAACCAACAAACCGACGTCACACAAAACTATCGCAGATTAATAAAAAGTTCCCAGTGACGGGAAAGAAAACGATGAACAATAGACTATACCTATAACTTAGTATTTTATAAAGCTGGATTTATGAAAGCAAATAATACGCTAACTATGACGAAGTACAATAGTTGAATTAATATCTTCAAAAATAATCGGCTAATGTAGCAAAATAATTGGTAAATATTTAGTCGTCAAATTTGACCATGTCATTTTGTGATTCATAAATAAAGTTGCTTCAAAAATTTCTACGCTATTAATTTACCATTAAACTACAAATTTTTGAACATTTGTCAATTTACTATGAATATTTATCGTCTGTATTACTATTAATTATCAGTTCAATTCTCGCTTTACGAAGAAGCACATGACATTTCAGTTATACATACATGTACACAAACATAATCGAATCGCTCTCTCGCTTCGCTTAGGAGAACTCAAACAGAACAGTATTGATCGCAATTTTAAAGAAACCGGATTCACAGTGGCTGATTGTCTTAATCGCAAGGGTTGCTTCCAAGGAATGAAACAACGTTTCAGTTGATGTTCATAACCTTTCATAACCAAATTGCTCAATTCTTTGTCGTAACACTTATTCATTCAATTATTTGTTTACACAAGTTTACTCCAAAACTTATAACAATATTAATATTTCTCCCTTAAAAGTAGAGTTAACACATAATTATTAACAAAACTACATTACCTAAGTTAATTGAAGTCTGAATGTTGGAACACTCAAAATATTTACGAATAAATATTTGTAATCATATACAGATTCGTAACATTAACAGTACGTACTACGTAAGTAGATATTATTTCTGAACGAGACGAGAATTTACCCCACGATGCTATTCTCGTGACGCCACGCCACAGACTGACGTGTGATTTGCCTGATGCCGAAAATACACTTGTCAAAGTTAAATATATCTGCTAACAATAAAAATATACATACAATGTATTGAAGATATTACATAGTAATAATGTTATTTCTAATCACAAATCTCGCAAAAATTTTTATCAGATATTTCCTATATTTATATATATATCTTTTTTTAAGAAAAGTAATATTTAATATTAAAATAAAATTACTTTTATATCTAAATATAAGTGCTACACTTTTCTAATGTATGTCAATATAATTAAAGTATATTACAATTTATAAAAGGTTCCGACGTTACTCTGATGTCTAGCTAAATTCGTTCTACATACCAGATATGGTCTTTGTTATTCAAAGCATTGTCTCTGAAACAACTCGTTATTCTGAATGCAGAACACATATACTCGACGACATTACTCGGCAGCAAATACTTGAAATGCGTTACGTAAAAATTGAGTTGAAATAATTTTTTATTATAGTGTTTAAATTAATCTATATCTTTTTATATGAAAAAGAGGGGCATAGTGGTAGGAGAAAGGAAGGTATGGTCATTGCCATACGCAGACGATATTATGCTATAGGCGGAAAGAGAGGAGGAGCTAAAGGAAATGCTAAAGAGATTCGAAAATTTTTTAAAAGAAACCGAATTGGAACAGAGCACGGAAAAGACTAAAATAATAGTTTTTGAAAAAAGAGAGAACAAGAGGAGAAAAAGAAAATGGAAATGGGGAGAGCGAGAATTAGAAGAAGTGGACGAGATAAGATACCTAGGATACATAGTACAGAAAAACGGCAGTGATAAGAAACACATACAAAACAGGAAAAAGAGAGCGACAATAGTAATGAAGAAAACATGGAGCGTGGGAGAAAGAATTTTCAAACAAGACTACAAGAGGAGAATGAAAATGTTTGGAACAGAGGTATGGGGCTGAAACATGGAAGAAAGGCTGGATAGAATACAAAGAAGATATGTGAAATGGATCTTAGGTTTAAATATGACAACACCGAATTATATATTGATAGAAGAATGCAAGCTAACAAAAATCAAAGAAAAAGCATTAAGAAGAGCAAAAAAGTATGAAGGGAAAGCCATAGAGTCAAAAAATAATAATGATAATAACATATAATGATAAAATAATAATAATATGGTTAAATATGTATTGGTATCACTTATCTTTATGTACTGTGAAATCGTAATTGTTTATTTGCTTATGTGTTACAATTCAAAATTGCCGCGGAAAAATACGCGGGAAAATACAACAGATTCCACAGCACAGGAATGTATAGCAAAGATTAAATTAAAAAATATCAATATATAATAATTACAATATTGCTAATTATTATATATTTGTAATTGTAAATTTCCTGAATTGATGAATTTCCTAATCCTGATGAAGAATTTAATTTAGTTCACGAACAAGCATATAAAAGTTTTAAAAGAAATTGGAGGCAATATGAATTATAACCTCGTTGCGATGAACTCGTATATTTATATAAATGATTCAACAATTTATTTACCAAAAATAAAAAATTTTGTTTAGTAGTTGAATGTATTAATAAATGAAATACTATCTTGTTATGTAATATTTTTGTTTATTAATGTAATCAGAAGAAGTTATTTAAAATCATAAAATTAATAAATGAATGTGATTACGAGTTTAGATTACTTTTAGAACTTGAAAAGAATAAAAAAGTAAAGTCTCAATAAACTGAGAATTTACAAGAAAAACAGAAAGAAAAAGATAAATAAAATACTTGGACATTATATATATATATAAAGAATTAAATACTTCCACATCTATAAATACAGTGAATTATATGTATATTCCCAATAACACTGCTAGGAAAAGTATTGAATGAAATGACAATTTTGATACAGATATTACAAAAAAAAGGAATTGTACTGAATTAAATATGTATTTTCATGTAGATTAAAACATTCATATGTATGATAAATTACTATATTTAAATTATAGCTGATACTCAAGAACCAAAAGATAAGAAACCACAATGAAATAAATCTGATGAAATCATCATGATAGTAGATGTTAAAAGAAAATATGCTAAATTTTATACTTAAAGGTAGTAAAAGATACATATTATTTGCTTCATAATTTTATTTAGCAGCAGAGACTCAATATCATTGAGAGTTTACTCTTGGAATCTTATAGCTCTGATTAGACCACATGATGCACAATGTATTTATATGAAAGTAAAAAATAATGAACAGAATAAAATAAAAACAAATACACATTCAGTTTATTGTCAATACTACATAGCCAACTTAAACTAAGGCTGAAAGTGGTAAAATTATAAGTGACTTAAAAACACATATTATCTCTTGTTTCAACATATACTACGATAACTTTAATGATATGAATAATGTATAAGTAATGTGTAATATAAGATTTTCAAATCTTTTTGTAGATAATATGGAATGTGTGCCAATTGTGAAACTCCATGCCTTTTCATTACAAAATTTGCTAGAAATAATGAACGAAGTTGATAAACATAGATCTATATCTTACATAGAGCTACTTTCAGATAAACAGATACTTATATTGGAATAAAATTTTGGGATAAAATAGTACTTGATCGAAATTATGTTAATAACAAAAAAAATTAAATTTTACATTCAAAAATAGAAAGTTTATGGGAGAAAAAGCTTTTCAGGAAGTAAATAGTAAAAGTTTATAAAACCTTATTTATAAAACCTTAATAAAATACCATAAAATGTCAACAAGATCTATTCAAAATAAAAATAAAAATATTACAAATCATAATGTTACAATCAATTCAATAACATTAAATCTTATTGTCGAAACATGCAATGATGCAGTTAGCAAAGCTAATGTTACAGAACAATCCAAAAATCTGCAAATGTAAATAAAAGAAACAGTAATAACTTTCTTTTATATTATCTAATTCTTCTTTAATATAAATATTATAAAAACAATGAAAATTATAGAGATATAAGAATTTCTTTGAAAGAATTATTACAATCAATATAAACACAAAAGATCATAAAGACTCAATTAATTCACATCAAATAAAGAATCGATCAATTCACTTTTTTTTAACTTTTTAACAAAAAATTGTTTATGATATAAACCCAAAGAAGATTTTTGTAATATAGTTCGCCGAAATGTTAAAATGTAACACCTTTAAATTGTGATATTTTCTATTATTATTATTATGTTATTGTTATATTATTGTTATATAATTTTGGTGTTAAGGTGCCGAAATTTATAACTCAACTAAGTAACTATATAGTAATATATTTCACACATTTTAGCATAATACGTATTTTTATGTTTTTTTTATATACTTTTTATATATTTTTACTTATTTCTACAATTGTACATATTATTAATACCTATATAGAAAAATAAAAAATTGTAATATATAACTGATGTTATTGTAAATTTATTTTACCATTATATTTATACATACTATATATAAATTACATAGAAATTAGTGTTGGAAAATGATTGAAAATGACATATAGGTACAGTAAGAGGGCTCTTAGATCGAATGATATATGAATAAGTTGGTTATGTTTATATGCAATTACAAACATACGAATAAACTAAATCATTTAAAAAGTATAATTAGTTTCATATTTTGAATAATTAATGTAAAAATATTTTATTACATAAAAGCGTAAGTATTTAATATACATAGAATCTAATACTAAAAATTTTACATTTAATTTATTAGTTTTGCACAGCTCTCCACAATAAATATTAGTAAATAGTACCACAAGTAAATAGTGCTTGTTTTTATTATCTATTATACAAAATAAAAATATATTTTTCAGGAAATCTTTTCATCTTCTAAATAAATAAAATAAAATCCATAATACAGGAGTTTCTAACAAAGATGTACGTCCAAAAGCGAAAAGAAAGTTACTTTCATAATCATAATTATAACCAAAAAAGACGTAAACAATTTAATTTGGAACCAGGTATAAAAGGTTTCTTATGCACATGCAATTTTTCTGAAAAAGAATGTGTACGCGATGCTTATAAATTACTTAATGAATTTGCTGATGAAATTTATGGACCAGTTACCACAAAGGTACAGTGAAATTCAGCAATAATATAAACACATGTAGTAATATAAGAGTGTCAAACTTTTTTAAATTCAAGGACTTCGATAATGATAATTCCAAAGAAAAATCCGAGAAAGATGATTCTGTGAATGAGACAAAGAATATTGATAACGAAGATGATATTTCAGTTGCATTAAACAAACAAATTAATGAATTAAAAGCAGAATATTCAAAGACAATAAATGCCAGAAGATTCCAGGTGAATTTATCAGATATATTTGTCTTCGAAAGACTTTAGATATTTATAATTTTTTTATTAGGTAGTTGATACTGGTGTGAAGAATGTAATTTTTATAAAAAGTACTTTGACAAATCCATTAGAATTAGTTACTAAAATTATTAGTGAATTGGATAACACAAAACAGCAACGCACAAGATTTTTATTAAGATTACTTCCAATTGAAGTTATCTGTAAAGCAAATATGAATGACATTAAATCTAAAGCAGATGTAATGCTTGAAAAATATTTTGCACAGGAACCAAAAACATTTAGTATTGTATTCAAGTAGGTCTTTTAATCTACAAATTGCTTATAATTTTATTGAACTTTTAATATAAATATCAATCTAATTTTATTATAGTCGCCATAGTAACAATAATATACACAGAGATGAAGTAATCGAAGACTTAGCAGAAATAATAAACAAAAAGAATCCTGGAAATAAAGCAGATTTGAAAAACCCAGAACTTGCTGTAATTGTTGAAATGATACGTGGTTTTTGTCTTATGTCTATTGCTCCAAATTACTATAAATTTAAAAAATATAATTTACTAGAAATATGTAACACCAAAGAACCCACAAATACCATAAAACAGAAGGAAGAAAATGCTTCCATCGAGGAAAAGAAAATGACAAATCCTGATAAAAGAAATATAACAGAAGACAAACATTTAACAACAGAAATAATTCATGACAACGAAGAATCAAAAAATTAAATACGTAAATAATGTTAATACTACTTTATAAATCTATTATTATCTTATTCCTACTAATAAAAAGGAAGTGCTACATTGTATGTACTAGTGATATTTTATATTGTTTGTAAAATGTAAGTAATTTTTTGTAAAAGTTATAAGTTTATGTCTTATATAAATCAAAAAATAATACATAATATATATTTATAAATACATACATGTAATATGTAATATCGATATAAATAAATGCATTGAATCGTAAGTTTTCATTTTTCATGATTAAATGTACATGTACATATGCAAATGTGCACAGCGAAAATTACTATAAAGAAAAAAACATTTTTAAATTTAAGTTAAAAAATTATTCTACATAACTATATGAATAGTTTATAACAAAACAAATTTTATAAGGTCCCATGGTGTAATGGTTAGCACTCTGGACTCTGAATCCAGCGATCCGAGTTCAAATCTCGGTGGGACCTTTGTATTTCCTTTTTTTATCATGTATGTGTATATTTACATATTCTTATACATTAAACAATAATATACTCATTCTACTTACTTTTTTCATTCATTAATAAATTGTATGTTACATAAAATTAATAACAGAAAATATAAAAATGGCAAATTAGATTTAATGCAAAAGAACATTTGAAGATTTATTAACAAAATAATGCATGTAATTAAATTAGTCATATTTATTATTATTGATTTCTGTAATCTTAATAGTTAATTTTGTATGCAGTTAAGAAAAAATAGTTTAATTTGTTAAAAGATGTATGTATCTATGTTACTTAGCTAGATAAATTGCACAGGCGCCTTTAGGAAGAATACACTTATTGATGCATTTCCAACAACCATTAGTCGCTTTTGAAGATATTAGCTTCATAAAATAATGTTGTGAGTCGTGACTACTAGACATTCTTGTTTCAAAATTGTTATTTAGATTGCCATTAGACGGCGAATTAAACAGTTATAGCATACGAGTAACAAATATGTCAGCACGAAAAAACGTTCAAGCTGGATTCCAACCGGTACCTAAGAATCACTTACATTTTATTTTACAAACATAAGTCTAACCTATTTTGCGTTATAGGACTCTGATGTTTATATTACGTACGAAGATCAACAAAAAATTAATAAATTTGCAAGGCAGAATGCTAAAATGGATGACTTAAAGGAAGAATTAAAAATTAAACAGGTATTAACTAATCTACCGCTACTCCTTACCTCATACCTCTTGTAACCTTATTTGGACATGTATAATTTTATATATACTGTACTGTCTTTTATAGAATGAATTAAAGAACTTAGAAGATGCTTGTGATGAAATAGTTCTTTTGGATGAAGATGCAAAAATTCCATATTACATTGGTGAAGTTTTTATTTATGAAGACTTAGAAAAAACACAGGTACATAATTCTCAATAGCACACTTAGTGTTCTTGAAGACAAGTATTGCTATTATTTTCATACAAAATGATAAAATATTTAATATTCTTCCTGTTGTTCATGATTTTAGAATTACTTAGATGAGATTAAAGAAAAGAAGAAAAAGGAAATCTTTAATTTGGAAAGTAAATGTGTCGATTTGAAGAATATTATAACCGAGTTAAAAACACAACTATATGCAAAATTTGGTAGCCGTATAAATTTAGAAGCAGAGGAGGATTAATCTAGTCAAATATCCATATAATTTTTTTATAATGTGAAATAAACTTTTTATACTATTATGGTCTCATGTCTTCTAATGAATATAATATATATTATGTTATAAATTTATGCATTTTTCATGTCATACATGTTGATTAATTGTTGTTATGTGATAAGCTCCTAATAAATTAATCATAATTCTTTCATGTAATATTTCTTAAAGTTGTTTTTACCTTTCTGATGATATTAAATTCATTGCCATAGTGTCCAAATATTATATTTTATTAGATATATTAAACATTAACTATTGTTTATATAAATATTAGTTTATATAAATAAACTATAATCATGTATATCTCATGTATATATATATGTATATCTAATTAAAGACTGTATTTAAACTTCAACGCTCTAGCAGCTTCATATCTGGATTGATGCCAAATTGTTCTCATTATAAAATGCTCATGCAATATGACTGAAAAAAAAAACGATTTCTAACACCTATATTGTTTAAATAACTGTAAACTTTAGATTTTTTGCGTTTTTTCTTGTTAATATGTAATATTTTAATTATGTTAAACGTAACTATTTTTGCAAATTGTACTTAATAAATGTAAATGTAACGACATTAACTTAAAAAATACCAGCCAAGGATGATGAAATAAAAAAATTGAAATGTATATTACAAAATATATAACATATTAGCTTACTTAAAAAATTCAGTTGTTTCAAATTTTTAAATTCTTTTTACAGATAAAAATGAAGAGAATATTTAAATATTCTATGTATGAAATATAAAGGTTTAGGCATCTTTATAACTTTTATATAAGTAATCTCTAATCTGTCTAATTTAACAAATGATTTAAAACTTGGTTACATAGTCATGCAGTTTCTGCTTCCCTCTATCAACTCACTTGAGGTAATTTTAGTTTCACCTCTCAGTTTTGCTTCAACCAGTACATAGTTAACACTACAGTCCATTCAGTACCTTTTTATCTAGTGTACAAGTAATATATGAACAATCAGGTTTCTCTTTATTCTTCTTTTTTATGAAACATATGATATACATTTACATAAAAAATTTATATAATAAATTTATTTTTTATCTATGTATAATTTTAATTAATTTGTAAAATACTTATATGTGTTATAATATATATTTTTTATGTAACAAGATTTTTCCAGAGCAATATGGATATAGCAAAGGAATTAGTATTAAATTTGAAACAAACTAATGTATCACATGCAGGGTATGGTTTACAAAAAGAATGTGAATCTCTTATTGGTCATATTTTACAAAACATGGTAAAGTCTCAATTTCCAGAATTAATTCCTGAAGTAAAAAATGAGGAAGATTCTATCCACTATAGAGAAGAAGGTAGTAAATATTATCAATGTATTATAAATAAATATAAGTAATTTGTTTAGTTATTATACTTGAAAAATCTTAGGAAACCAACATTTTGTAATGGGTGATGATAATGAAGCTATAAAATATTATACAATGAGTTTAGCATATGCAAATGATAATGAACTTATGTCATATGCTTATGCCAATCGGTCTGCTGCTTTATATAGAAAACAAATGTTCAAAGAATGTTTGATAGATATTGATGCTGCTTTAAGTCTTGGATATCCAGAAGAAAAAAGGAAAAATCTGAAAGAAAGGGGAGCCAAGGCTATCGAAGAAATTAAGAAAAGATTACAACTTACAAAGGATGATCATATTGATATAGAAACACTTAAGAATATGTGTTTATCAGAAAAAATAAATGAGGAACCTGGAGGTGTAAGATATAGAAATGGAAAGGTTAAACTTTCAGAAGATATGAGTAAAAATTTTAGCATCAATGAAAAGAAAGATTTAATCAATGATTCTAATGGAATATCCAAAGATAATGATAAGGAAAAACAACTAAGATACTTAGCTGATGAAGGTCCTTTAAAGTTAGCTTATGGTCCAAGTAAAGAGGCTCCTGCTGCTAGTGATGGTATCAGCATTTCTTTTTCTGAAAAATATGGACGTCACTTAGTAGCTACAAAAGAATTTAAACCAGGAGATGTAGTTACTATTGAAAATCCATATGCTTATGTTATTTATACACAAAGGTAAATCTATTTATATTAATATATCTACTATAATATATAACTTATATAAGTTACAGGTATTATACACATTGTCATCACTGTTTATCAAGAAGCTATAATTTAATTCCTTGTTCACACTGCCCTGTGGCTCAATACTGTTCAGAAAAGTGTAGAAAATTAGCTTGGGAAATGGCTCATCAAATAGAATGTCCAATTATGGCATTAGTAGGAAACTTACTTAATGTTGATAAAGATAAGATACGAATGCTTACCAAAATTATTAGATTTCTCATTGTAATAACATCAAAGGGCAAGAAATTTGATGAACTGCGAGTGGACATGGAACTAGCTGAATCTAATCCAGGTAAAGAAGAACATTCATATTTTATAGCTAAAATAAAATAATGTGAGACAAAACTTGAGTTATAAGACAATAAAATAATTGTAAGAGAGAAAACAAGAATTCAACCATAACATACTGTTCATTTCTAGATTTTATGAAATATTTTTCTTTTGTAGATAACAGATCTGCAGGATTTACAGATGAAGGCATATTGGACAGTACCAGCGCACGATCTGCTTTGAGTCTCGCTACCAATATGACAACGCGACCACTTATTGGAATCAGTGCTTTTGCTTGCATCTCAGCTCTTGCAGCTATCCTCCTAGCCACTCAGACCAATTTCTTCTGCAATAAATATGAAGTGAACCAATTAAAAGATATTAGCAATTATCCAAAGATCATATTCTCTGGAAGCCTTATGTTTCGCGCTTGTGTTATAATGTCTTCAAATTGTTTTTCAGTAATTTATTTAGAAGATAATATATATATATATATATATATGGAAATTATTTTAAAGTACTTTTATATTATAATTAATTTATTTTTAGGTGCAACAAGAACCAGGAATTAAAACAGGTTCAGGATTATATATAACACATAGTTTATACAACCATTCTTGCGCACCAAATACATTTCGTCATTTTGAAGAGCTAACAATGATTACTCGCGCTCTAAGACCAATATATCCTGGAGATCAAATATTCACAAATTATGGTGCTGCATATGCATATATGACAAAATCTGAAAGAAGAAAAAAAATAATACAAGACTATTTCTTTGAATGCGATTGTATCGCGTGTGCATTTGACTGGCCAATTTACGATGAAATTTTGCAAAAACACATTGGTTCTATTAAAAAAAATAAAGAGCTTGTAGAAAGATTAAAACCTTATAAGCAAAGATTGGTAAAAAATATGTATGATATTGATGCAGTAAAGTCAGTCCTTGATATATTATATAAGAACGTATCCCAGCCGTGTGAAGAAATCGTACACGCGGAACAATACCTGAAGAGTTATTACTTAGGTAAATTTAAGTAAATAGACAGTGAACTTGCTTATACTGGTTTATATTTGTAGCTTCACTTACTTGTGAGTTCTTAATTCCATGCTTTATATCCTGCGAACCACCTTTATTTAAATACTTCACTTTGTACACTCATTTCTTGCTTATATATCTAATAAGGCTGCTTGTAAATCCATGGCTTAAACTGCTTTATAATAATTACTTATTAATTGCTTGGGGCTGCAAGGGTATGTAAAAATGTAATGTATTAGACACTTAAAACTGGAATTCAATTTCATAAATATATTTTCTTGTTTTTAGACCCATAAGAGAGGCATCAACAGCATACTACATTATTAATGAAAGACATGAAATATTCCTAAAAACATTTTATTGAAGTTATACATGATATTTATCTAGTTCCTAAGAAAATGTGCTTCTTATACACAATACATTTGTCTAAATATTCAAACTAATAGAAATGTGTGTAATAACATAAATATGAAGGAAAAAATATAACAGAGATAATGAAATTGATGAATGAGTAAAAATTAAACAATCTTCATCACAATATCTGTATTTCTAATAACGCAATAGAAAAATTGATATATTGTGTATCTTACATAATCCATTATAAAAATCAAATGCTTTATGTTCACATATAAAGAATACTTTACATTATTAAAAACTGTAGAAGTAATAGAAATAATCATGGCAATTCATTAAAATTACAATGTAATAAATTCTATATATTAAGTTAAGGATAATAAATTGTCTAGTTAAATTGTTGATTACTACTTCAGTACATTACATATTGAAATAGTCTATATCATAAGAAACTATTTAATTATCAATAAAATATAATATTTGATTATATCTTAAACCTGTTAATATATTCAAAGTATATTCAAAGCCTAGTTGTATAGTAATAGAAAACATAATTACCACGAGAGAAAATAAAATTAAATTTCTTTAATATTTAGTTTCTCCATCATTTACTCCATGTGAAGTATGGTAAACTAAAATATTTTTTTTCTAAAAGTAGAAAGACTGAACCATTATACAAACAAGTATTTGTGAACTATGCAGATAACATCTATAGAATTTACAAAGCATTATGAATTCTATATTTAAAATATACTTTTTTTAATACATATAAAAGCAGGCTAACATTTTTTCAGAGGCAAATATCACAATTATCCTGAATGTAATCCTGTTAGTATTCTAATTTTTTATCAAATGCTGTCATAAAACTTTCGTGTTATTAAAACAAGTGTGACTATCCATCAGAAAGAGTATGAATGTCAGAAAAATAAAGGAGATCCAAACCCCCAATTATTTATTATATGATAAATAAAATTGAAATAAATTAAAATCGGCCGATATTCGAAAAAGCAGCAAACAGAGGTGTTGAAGTTGTAGCTGGTTGCTGATCGCCGATGCTTTTGAGTAAATTGCCTTGCAACAGACTGTCAAGTGCCTTTTGAACTGTCGGATCGTTTAGCAGAGGTGACGGTGAAACTCCCGTAGTAGTAGTAGTAGTTGTGGATGCTGTTGACGCAGTTGATGCTGCTGGCATAATATGATGTACTCATGAAGTTAGCAGTTGTAATACCAGCAATATATATATTCGAAGTTCGTTCGCTTTGATCACTGGATTGTATGGTAAGCGGCACAGTAGCACTACACGCACGAAGAACTTGATCAGAAACCCAAAGCGTACGAAGTTCGTTTGTGTTTTTTGATCACTCGTGCTCAATATTTATATTAAAATTTTACCTGCAATTATTTGTCTAAAAATTTCTTAGACAAACTTTACGTTTTTTTGTCAACATTGAATAGTTTTCAAACGCCATCATTAAGAATTTATATACACGATTTAAATTTTAAACGTTTTCTTTGGATATGTTCATGAAAGATACACAAACAAATCCAGAAAAGAAAATAAGAAATAGGTGATCTAAAATCCGTAAGATACACCCATAACGACCTTTTTAAAAATGCAAAAAGTTGCAATAGGTCTGTTTCTTCAGGTTAAAAACGCGATATGGTTTCTATTTATAATACTGCTGTTTTTATGTAACGAATAAATCGGTAGCAGTATTTTTGTAACAAATAGAAGTACATATTGCAGTAAAACACAATATTATTGCACTTATAGTATGCGTATCTTTTCAATACCTTACCAAAGGAATTTTTGTTAATAAATTAATTACTTCAGAAAATCACTGGAATGAAAATTGATAACTAACTTTATAAACTCAAAATCCATTATACTTTTAAAATGTATGTTCTGTTAATGAGTAATGTTATAATAACAGAAATTTGATATAAAATAATAAGACAGTATTTACATTTTGTTTAAGCTTAAATAGTAAAATTATACAAATTTTACCTGTTCCCCAAGTAGCTGGCGGAACGGGCACTGGTGTTGTGGTAGGCGCTGGTACTGGACTAGGTGTTGGTGCAGATGAAGTTGTTTTATTACTGTTTAGGATATTAAGTATCCTAGATTGTAATTCTGCTTGTTTCGGGTCACTGACTGTTATCGTCGTCGTAGCTGGTAAATCTTTTACATCTCCCAATTCAACTTGTACTTGTTCTTCACGTTTAATTTCGAGATATTTTATAACACGATCATACTGCAATACTGTTAACTGATGATTATCAGCCAGCATGTTTAAAAGAACCTGAATAGCATCAGGATGCCGTTCGTTTGCAAAAGGTGTATTCAATGGAACCGATCGTCCACCAGCTTTGTAATTAACAAAATCTCGTGATATTAGATTAATAGCATCTTCAACAAGCATATTTCTATGTTCTGTACAGAAAAATAAGATTTTATTAACACAATGAGTTAGACATTTTAATAAAATTATTAAGAAACCTACCCTGGGGTAAACCATGAAGAATGTTTAAAGTTAGGGAATGATGTTCTTGATTTATTGGTGTAACTACGACTGCATATAAACATCCCCGACTGGCAATATTTCCTAAAACTCTGCTTAGAAGTACATCCTCATTTGGAAATAACAAATCAACTGTCAAGCCAATTTTTTTCAACCTCATTTCGATACTTTCTGCATATTCCCTATTTATAAAAAGTAATTACAAAATCATTCAACAATTATAAAGCAAACTAAATTATTTTTATACTTACGTTAATGCTTTGTTAACAACAATAATTTCACAGTCATTTTTCTCAGTTGTTGCATTTGAGTATTCATTTGATGTACTTGTACTACTGTTAAACAAAACTATTGATATTAATAAACAATTATTGTACAAGAAGGAAACATAAAAATATTCTTAACTTACTTAAAACTTATATTCATATCTCTAGGAGCAGAATTTTTAAAATCTTCATAACGGTTATTACTATCATTGAATGAATCTCTGCCAAAATTGTTCCCTCTTAATCTATCCCCTTGTTTATGTTCCCAATCTCTACCACCTTTATCATCTAAACGATTACCTCTATTAATAGGACTGCGATCTCTAAAGTTATTTCCACCTGAATTATCTCTATTTTTATTTCGATTTTTTCCACCTCTACTACCTCTTGGTCGACCACTCCCACCGCTATTCATGCCACCTGCACCACCACTTTGATTCTGATTATTTGCATTTCGGTTTTGGTTTCCACCAGGCCTATTTTGGTTTCCACCTAACCCAAATTGATTACTACCTCTGTTTTGATTAAATTGGTCATTACCACTTCTGTTCTGATTATTTGGATTAAAATTACTGTTCCCTTTATTTTGCATTATATTGTTAAATTGATCACTTCCATTGTTTCTATTTTGATTTCCAAATTGATCATTTATATTATCTCTATTCTGATTTCCATCCCCAAATGGATCATTTCCAACACTTCGAATTTGCATATTATTTACTTTCTGATTATCGCTTAATTGTGAATCACAACCAAAATTTTGGTTAGCATTGAAATTTGAATTTCCTCCATAATTCTGATTTCCACTATTAAAAGGATCATTTCCAGCATTAAAATGAGTACTGGTAGAATTAAATTGATTATTAGGTCCTCCTAATTGTTTTCCTCCACCTCCACCACCTCCACCGGATTGATTATCCTTTTTCGCTGGTCTAACATCTATTTAAAGAAATATTTAATGAAATATGTTAATATATATTATTATAAGAATAGCAACAAAAAAATAAGTGGACAATTGCATTATTAAATACAAAAATAAAATAATAGGAATAATAGGAAACAAACAAAATAAGAATCATTCGTGAAAATACCTATTCTTCTTCCTTTGAACATTGCTCCATCTTCATTTTGAATAGCTTTTTGAGCAGATTGTTCTTCTTCAAATTGAACAAAGCCAAAACCTCGGTTTATCGAAGAACCAACAACTGTCCCATATTTTGAAAAATGTTCTTCCAACTCAACTTTAGTCATATCATCAGTTTGTAAATGACCCACAAATATACGACTACTTACAGTAGCAGGATCTTTTAATAATCGTATATTCATTTTGGAATGGTGTACTTATAACAAATAATTCTCAAAAGAAAATAATTATTAGAATAGTAGTACCAATTCCACTTAAATAACAAAAACTAAGGTTATGTTCGAATGCTGACGTTTACTTCTTCATATACTTCATTTAGATATATTTTAATCAACGTGACGATAACAAAATCACATAAGAGTAACAAGATTTTATTCACTTCTTGTTTTGTCCCTAATTGTTATAGGACAGTAATATCGACGAAATATATTCAGTTTGAAAACAGAAATTTCAATCAACAATTGAAACTTGAAGGGGTCGCATATGATGGTATGCGCATACATCATAGATTTATTCATTAAGTACGTTCTGTTTTCGTACTTACTACACCTTCTTCAACGTTTTCAATTGTTAAACGCTGGCTACGTTTTCATTTGATATAGCTATGCATAGAAAATCGCGTTATGAAAATTGTCCTTAGAGTTATATAAAGAGAGACAACTCTTCATTGACAAATTTCTTATTTCAATAAAAATCACGTAGTACGTGGATTGTTATTACATTTCTTGTAATACAGGTATGCACTTATTGACAAACAAATCGAAATACATTTAGTTTCATGAAACAAATCGAATGTTAAATCTTCTCTAAAATTACCACAGAGTGCGAAACTGTAAAGAAGGAAATATTTTTCAGCGCCATCTTGCCTCGTAACTTCTAATTCGTCAGTGCCTGTGAATGGACTTGTCATAAGAGTTTTATGTTATTTTGTTTCTTATTTCCGTTGAAATTAGTGCATTAAATTTCCAGTATATATTACGGTAAGTACAAAGTTCTATAGAGAGTTGCAAATAAATTTACAGAAACATATTGTCATTAATGTGTTAGTACAAGTGGTATAGCCCGTAGAATAAAAGAGTATAAGTTTGATTCCGTTTCGACAGCATAATAGTGTTCTTAGATATCTTCTAATCGTAATGTGTTTTCTTTCGTTAATTCGTTCCCTCTATTTCATTCTATGTTAACCTGTATATGAAACGGATCGGAAAAAGTGCAGTATTACAAAGTCACGCCCGAGCATGAGAAAGCATAGATAGTTTCGAAATTGACATATCACGCATTTTCATGGATTAGTCTTGCACCTAAGCCAGTGTACGTATATCTATTGTGTTAGTTATATCTGAAAGATAGCCCATAGTATACACGTTTCACGACATTGTTCTTTTAAATCTATCCGAAGAAATCATTATCTGATATTTGTGTAGCGTATGATTGTCATTTTAATGTACATATGTGTGTCGATGTCTCGGTCGATTTAAGCTTTCAAATCATATAAGGAAGAATGCAGTAATGAGCTTTTTTGTGAGACAAAGAAATAATTTGTTCAGACTTCAATAGGCAAAACGAAGTATCGAGCTATCATACTAAATATCTAAAGTTAATATTTGTAAAAGTATAGTCATTGCAAATATCAATAATATTTTAAATATAATATTATTATATTATCTTTATTTTCGTATTTTAATTTTTACTAAAATATATATTATTATTTATCTAAATTTGTTGAAAATTAGAAATTATGATATAAAGAAAATAGAAATCAATAGTTTCATGGTCATTAATAGATATAATATGTTTTAACTGTCTTAAAGAAACCATACGATGATAATCTTAGGTACACACAGTATATAGCTTTATTCATGTATATCATTTTATTAATCATTTGTCTTTTTTAAATACCTGTATTGAACAAAATTAATTCTATGTCTGATGTAATCATACAGAATTTGTTAAATAAATGTATTATCATCTCCTTTGTAGAAAATTTATTCTATGTATGTAGTGATAAGATAAGATGCATAATAGAAAGATAAAGATATTTTCTCATTTTTCAGTTTAATAACACGGCTTTTTTAAAGGAGAATTTGAATCCTCCACTATATCAACGTAAGTAATTTTATTCTTCTTCACTGTTGCATGTAGCCTATTATTTTTCAAAACAGTAGTTTGGGTCAAGTTCTTTTTTCTTCCAATATAAGAAATTCTTCTTCTTTGATTTCTATTTTGATTTCCTTTAATAAAATGCTTGCAAGAGGTATTACTATTAAAAAAAAAGAAAGTAGTTTGAATCATTATATGTATATGTAATCAAATATTTTATATTTTCAAAATAATTTAATATCAATATTGCACAAAAACTGCAACTCTGATCTATTGTCAGAATGCTTTATTAAAAGGGCATGGCTTATATTCAAAAGCCTGTGACAGTCTTAAATATAAAGTACAGACTATGCAGATTTGTAAGTTTTATTTAATTTTTTAATTCAGTTTTTTTTCATAACTGCATTTGTCTGTAAAAGAATTACGTAAGTTTATAAGTTTTTAATCTTGTATTTTTTTTTTTTTTTTACAAAACTGTTTTATATGAAATTAAATTTGTTAATATATGGTATAGTATTTTACAGATAGTGACATTTTCTTCTTTAACTAAACAAAATTTTCTTTAAGTCTATCTTATTATTATATTGTTCAATTTTTACATTATTATAGTGATAGCAATGTTAAATACGTATAGGCTAAAATGTTATTATTTTTAATTAAATATTTCTATAACACTTCAGCTATATGCCCTTGTATAGTACTTAAAAAACATTTACAGCTAAAAGAAGATGAATTTTATATACTGATCAACATGAGTTGTGCCTATTTAGTTCATAAGCAGTTCTTACATATGCTATTCTTTTATGTACAGTACAAAATTTATAGTATAACTTATAGTTAATAGTATTGTGTATCAAATAACTATACATGTATTTTATTTAGCTTCATATACTTATAATATATATTGCATTAGAAAAATAAAGAATGCAGTATTCTGTGCAATATTTATTTGCATAATAATTAGTAATGTTATTAAAGTCCCACTCAAAATGCTCTCAGTTAATTGTATTATCATTTAATTATGTGTCATATTAAATAAGAATTTATTCATCATTGACAGGTAAATGTAACAAATGTTTCTTATTTATTTATTAAACTATCTAATAGTCTAGGATTTTATTGTGATTCGAAAAGTGTTTGGGAGTTTTCTATATTTGTGGACAAGAACTAGCTTCATCAACGACCCCAGCCATATTTCATATGCCAACAATGGCTATGCAGAAGGTAAATTTTATTAACTGGCCACAGTTAACAAAATAACAACTGTTAATACTTTACTAATCAATTATATTGTTAGAAAATGTTTAAAGAACAAATAAAGTAGATCAATGTTTTGCAAACTACATTAATAAGTGATATACAGGGTGTTGATAAAAATTTAAAAATGATGAACATTTTAGGACTTACAATCTGATTATTTAAAAAACCCTTTAACATGTTTCTATGATGTAGAAATTTTTGAAATAATTGTAATAAGATATAACATCCTGTATATGTAAAAATATACAAGGATTATAGTATTTAGTAATACAATTACAGCACATACTTGAAATCATTCATGTTTTATTTTTTGCAAAATTATGTAATGATGATAAGTTCTGCACATTATGCAAGTCAGTATTGCATCAAATTATTTAAAAAAAATCATTAATGTTATGTTTATTATGAAAATAATTTTTAAATGTTTCTTATAAGGAAGCTTGACTGGCTGTGGTAAAACTTTTCTTTTAAAAAGAATTATTATGATAATACAAATTACAATCAATGTACACAAATATACAATATAAAATGTACTGATTTAGTTAAAAATTGTTTATCTTGAGTACACATTTATATAGGCACATCTCAAATGAAATTAATTTACTTTAGAGCTTTATATATATAAGACTAACAGTTTGTTGTGTTGCATTATTTTATAGCATTTTGTTTGGTATATAATTTTTAAATTACACAGTAATGCCATATCTAAGATAAAAGAACAACACTGAAGAGGATTTCTTTACTTTTGTATTAATCACACTTTTACTTTAGTTACTTTCATCCATCTTACTACTAACCAAATAGAAAGTAGAAATGTTGATTTGGTAAAAGTAGAGTAATGTAAGAACTTTACAATAAGTTTCCTATTTTCTTACTAATGCATATTTAGTCGCATGGCTTTGATATTAAGTGATCGCCCATATTTATTACCAGTTTTTGTCTAAAATAATTTTTTTAAATAGATATGACTAAACTTATATTTCAGTTGCATTGGGAATTATTAGCATATATTAAATGTAACTGACATAAATGTGTATATATATGATGATAAGTATGGGCTTCTAGAAGATATAGGAATATTACTACCTGCTTATAATATAAAGTGGTAATCTTTTAGATGAGAAGACAAGGTCAAGACGTCATGCAGGTGAATTTGGCAGGTATCAGGCGAGATATTGTTAATCTTGCCCATAACTATAGCAATGCTCAGGTAAATAAATAACATTTTACATATTACAAACACACTATTTTACATATTAAAGAACAAAATTTTTTTATGTATGCAGAAAGCTGTACGTAAAGCCACCAGTAACGATCCTTGGGGTCCAAGTAGTACTCTTATGGCAGAAATTGCAGATTTAACATATAATGTTGTGGCTTTTACTGAGATTATGCAAATGTTATGGAAAAGATTAAATGATCATGGTAAAAATTGGCGACATGTGTACAAAGCTTTAGTTCTTTTAGAATATCTTATTAAAACAGGCACAGAAAAAGTTGCACAGCAATGTAAAGAAAATATTTTTGCCATCCAAACATTGAAAGGTATATAATTTTGTGCTTTATAATATGAAATCTAATATAAAATACTAATACAAATTGATAGTCCGTAAAGTTAAGTTGTCTTTATTCAGATTTCCAATACATGGAAGGATCTAAGGATCAAGGAGTGAATGTAAGAGAAAAAGCAAAACAACTAGTGGCCTTATTAAAAGATGATGAAAGATTAAGAAATGAAAGAGCTAGAGCATTGAAAGCAAAAGAAAGATTTGCACAATCAGTTAGTGGATTTGGTAGTGATGGTTTAGATACTATGTCACCTGTAAGCAGCGATGTAAGTATACATTGATATGAAGATAGAAAAGTTTAATAATGCCAAAAATTCTTTAAATAAACATTTCCTTCTTTTTCTTTTTTCATGTTCAGTTTCAGGATTGGGAGCCATGTCGCCTGGGATCTGAAACTACAACTAGACGTAAGAGTAAATATTTATTATACGCTTATATTCTTTTCTGCTAATATGTATTTTTACAGATATGTAACTTAATAATATAATTAATTATAATTTGCGCACTTTTTAGCTGAATTAGAAGCTGCAAGACCACAAACGGTAGGTGAAGAAGAATTACAGTTACAATTAGCTTTGGCAATGTCGAGAGAGGAAGCAGAGCAAGAAGAACAAAGAAGACGTAGTGATGACGTCAGATTGCAATTAGCTCTTAGTCAAAGTCAGCAAGATTTTAAGTTAGTAGACATTAAATTAGATTTAACTTTTTTTCAGTTATTACAGAGTCCATTTTGGTTTTGCCTAAAGAAATACATTAATTTCAGAGCGCCGCAAACTGAGAAACAAAGTCATATGCTAGATTTGTTGGATGTAAACTTAGAAGAAGCATGTGGATACAATGTAAAAACCGACCCTTGGGGTATACCAATTACACCACCTCCGCCAAGACCTCAAGTATGTTATTCTATATTTAGTTAAGTTTATACATTTGCTTATTGCATGATAAACACGACATTGCATACCTTTTGCATGTTACACAACAGTCTTTGGATATATCTCAATTCTATCCATATAAGGTATGTTCGACTAACACAACAAACATTGTATTGATAAATCATAGCATAATCGTATTGAAAGTTTATTGAAAGTTACATAAAAAATTTACGTGTTCCTTTTTTTATATAGCCACAAAACGATCCGTGGAGCGTTCCTACAACAAGCAGTACATCACCTGCGATAGATCCATGGGCTCCCATTCCATCGCAAAAACCAAGTATAGTTTATTGAAAAAGGATTTTAATGTTTACTAAATCGTATGAATGTAATTTATGATCATTTCATAATTAATTTGATTTTAGCTGCTACAGTTGATTCCTGGCGGGCACCTCCATCATCACCTGTAACAGTTACAACTTCGCCTAGTACAGATCCTTGGTCACCAATACCTTCTGCTACTACTACTGCTACTGAAGCGGATACAAATAAAAAGCCGGTAAGACATTTATTCTTTTAACTTCCATGTCTTCTAAGCCCTCTAAATTTCTATACTACCTCTATCAATTTATTTACATATATATATATATA
>NT_176555.1:84361-111750 GCF_000188095.3 Bombus impatiens | reverse complement strand
ACTTTCTGAACGAAGGCTATCCTCGACGAATCCGATGATCTCGTGTCTTTAGACACACCCCATATAGTTTTCCTCTGTGGCATCATCGGGATGAAAACTCATTCCTTCTTGCGACCCCATCGACGAATAGAGTAACACTTTACGATCAGCGAATATTACGCGTCCGACTTAGATTTTGTGAGCACGTTCATCTATCATCACGTCGACCGCGGATTCGTTATTAAACCTAAGATCATTGCTATTAGTTTCTCGAGTATCTAATTACGACGGTTACTTGTCCAGTTCTATGATAATCGCATTTGCACTAATCAATGTCTTCTCTATTGCATAACGACAATGTGTAATCCAAGTAGAGATTCGTTTCACGCCCCTAACCCTAATTCTAATGTAAACCCGACATATATATACGTATATACATGTATATAATATATTAATATTTTTGTGTCAAATTATTTAGGCTACCCGAGAAGGTATGACATCTGCATCTCCATCTTTTAACAATCCTACCTTAACGCAAAACATTGGTTTTGCGGCACAATCGCCACAAAACTTGGGCTTTAATCTGCCTACAACTTCAACAGCTACATTCAATACAACTAATAACGACTTTAACGGTACTGGCCCTAGTCTTAACAACTTTTCCATCGGAAATCAGACCAGTTCTGCAGCCAGTCCACTGAGCGATTTAGATGAATTTGATGTAATTACTAACAGGAATAAACCTGGATCTAGTCTGCAAACTGCGAATAACGGTATTTATTAATGAATTTTGTTTATTATTATTAACCATATGTATAATTTATTTATTGATTTTTCAATTGATTGCAGTAAGTACGCTATCACCAGATCCGTTTGATTTGGGGAGCATAGCAGAAACTCTTCCCACTAGTACAGGAGCTGTTAAAAAAACACCACAATCATTTCTCGGAGAGAACTCTGCTCTCGTTAATCTTGATAATCTTGTCAGTACCTCCGCGATCAAATCAGCAACGCCTACTCCTGCAGGTAACGCCTTATTTCGAATATAATCTTTCATATACCATACAAAAGATTTAGAGATTTAATTTTAAAATACAAATGGTGGAACCTATAGAATTTATTGTATGTATATATAATCGTTTAATAAAGAAGAAAAAAAAAAGAATTATTCGATTAGACTACATTACTGTGATTTTAATTCGAGCCTTATTGAAACAAATAATGGGTTACGTTATTTGTAATATATTTTGTCCGCAAAATAGCGTTTCATTGGAAGTAAATTCGTGAGTACTTTCAAGGTGGTGAATAATATTGCATGAATGCATGATTCAAATATTGTGTTCGAGTATGGTATTAAAGTTATATTGGGATGGATTTTATTTTCAGCAAAAAATGATGGTATTTTAAGAAAATTATAACATTGTATATATTGTAAAACCGAAATTTTCTGATTACAGTTTAACAATTTGCGTGCCGCGTCATTTTCATATTTCTATCATATTTTATTCAAATCGTGTGTATTATAGATATGCTAGAAACAAAAATTATTTGTTTATATTCCTGATTTGTTTGTATCTGTATTTATTATAGTTATTGCAATTTGGCGTTTTAAATTAATATTAATAAATATTTACAGCAACGATGTCATACTCAGCAAATCCGTTTGCGACGGCAACACCACCACCCCGTCCTACAATTAATCAGATTCGACAAGATCCTTGGGCAGCGAATACAACTACTACAGCGAATCCGTTCCTTTCGTAGCTTGGTGACTATTGTTGAAGGTGTCAGTCGAAAATCAAGAGCACTGTGGTCTAAAAAGTATTCGACATTTTTAGCGCTAACCCTGTACGGTATAAGTATCTCGGCACGTCATGAAGTAGCTTTATTCCAAGATACAAATAACAAAGGGATAACAAAGTGTCGAATCGGTAACAAGAAAAGGATTGAAAAAGGTGCGCTGATATAATCTGGTTAATCTATTTGGACCGATAATAAATAATGCAATAGATAACTATGTCTTTAAAGACACAACTAACATTAATATTTATTTCCGTATGATTAATGAAAAATCTATAAAACATTTCTCTACATATTTTTCTTTACTGTACAAAAATGTTCGTATCTGCTATAATTCTATTATTTGTATTTTATTGCATACTAACGACGGAGGAACTATCTATAACCAGAAGGTAACATATAATAAATGAAATAAAAGTTACAAGACAGATTATACTTCAATTTCGGACATTTAAGCGCTCCCAAGGTACAAGAAATTTTATAAGAACTTTTTCCATTTGTAGTATATTTTTTTAAGTGCAATTCAAATTGGTCATAGGAAATCATTGAACAAGATTTTCATTGTGCTGTAGACTATAAAGTAACATTGATATCACGATCATTTCCTTTATTTTGTATTTATATACATGCTTTTCTACAGCTAACGAGATCGTGAGACTGTATCGTGATTTACAGAAGTATATTATATCGAACAGGGTTTTTCAATTTGTGTTATACGCTTAATGTGACGTGCATTGATTGTGATTCGTAAAAATATTGGTGTCATAGCATGCCTTTTCTGACTAATACTCATCTTGCAGAAAGAGAGTGTGTGCTAGTAAACAAATCTTTTGCTAATTGATTACTTGGTTTGATAACATCTTGGGTTATTTCCAGGTGAGATGATTGTGCAGTTTTATGGTTGCAAAATTAATCATATCATCTAATATCGTTAAAATAGATACGTATGTACAATTTAGTTATGAAATTTTACGCATTTGGTTTGATCGATTACCGAAGATATTTTCATAGGCTTTATGTGCACTGCAGAAAGCTAACCACAACTAAAAAAGAGAGCGTAGCTAAAAAAATGCATTTCCTATTAATGATAAATCGGTGCATTTTAATGTTTTACGGGGATGTATTACGAACGTGTAAACTTATGTTGGTTTCTATAGGTATTTTAGAAATTTTTGAAAGAAATTGTCTTACGCGGTGTCTTTATTCATTCGACTGTCGAATTTAATGAAGCAACATGGTCTGATAATGAAGAAGTGCATTAACTTTCTTTGTACGCAAAACAATTTACAATTGTACCTTGATTTATATAAAGAAAAAGATTGTAAATATGTTATAGCATATCGTTCCCCAATTGTCAAGTCTTTCCCTTCAACGTGTAGGATATTCTAAACAAAATCTAAAACTGCTTTCTTACATGTTACTTTTTAATCTTTGAGGAAATTGTTGCTGAGTTTGTCATTTTATATAATGTGAATGTTTTTCACATGTTTTATGACTATCACTGTGACCCCATGAAAAATACGAATTACTTTGCTAAGAAAATAATTAATAATCAATACATATTTATTAATAACTTTTAAAAGAGCAACCTTGCTGATAGTCTTAATGTCAACTCAGCATTTCCTTTTTAAAGATATCCATGCATTTTACAATTTTATACAAAGAAACAGTTTCGTACATTTAATGATTGGCAAAGGGGAACTATATTTGTCTGCTTGTCCTAAGTAAATTAGAAATGAGCTGCAAGGTTAAAATTTTGTTAAGTAATTATTGCTTAAATAATTCCATTGTATTATTCTTTGATAAATTAATTTTCTTTCATTATGCATTTTCAATGTACTTGCTTATATGATTGAAATTGTATATTTAATACATATTTATCCGGATGTTCGCGAAACGATGAAGTTAGAATTATATAATAGCATTTAAACTCACTTAATTCAAAATCAAAAAAGAAAAGATTGACTAAATGATCTATATTCACTGCTTTTATAGAAAAAGCACTGATTGTCATGTTTAATGGATGTAATACCTTAGTGTTTTCAATGAGTAAGACACATCTTTTTTAAGATAATAACAAAAATATTTTATTTTTCTATATGTATATGGTATAATGCACCAGCTTCATTTTTACGCGAACAATGGAACACTGTTTAGTTTTTAGAATTGGTGTAAGTGCAGAGAAAATTTAATGAACATTTATGAATGAAATTATATATTTTAGTAGATTATATTATTATTAATATTATTATTATTATACAAATAAATGTAAAAATTTTTAATTTTTCTGATTAAATATTTAATTTGAAGATCCCTTGTACATATCATTTTGTGTAGTAAATTCTAATTAATAATATATCAGAGTGTAATTGTAAAACTTTGTTTAAACTTCAATGCATTTATAAAATTAAAGCTATTGTAAGTTAGATACCAATAAAAGATCTCTATGTATGTTTTATATGTAGGGAAAAAGAAAGTACAAAGTAAAATAATAATGTGCTTGCACATAAAAATTATTTTATCTTAAAGAGATGCTTCAGTTGAAGAACTTATAGTAACAGGCGGAAGAAAATATGATCGAACTTGACTATGTAATTGTGCTATCTCAGGATCTTCCCTTTCTAGAGCTCTGAGTAATTGCACAAATTGAACTGTACCTACAGATAAAAGAAAAGGAATAAATTATAATGAAAACTGCATCGTAATTAATTTTTATCACTGAAATGAAGTACACTTAAATCCTATACCTTCCCGACCTTCTGAGAAACCATAGTTCTTAATAACATCCATTTGAATTTGTACTACAATTGGAAAAACAAACTGCATCATTTTCAGCATTTCATTCCCAGAATTTTCCTTAGCTTCTGCAAGTTTTTTAGTATTTTCTGGAGTATTTAATGCTGTTAGAACGTCAGTTAAAACAGCTGAAAATCATTATTTTATCTACTGTAAATCTTTAAAAATATATACTAAAATTATAAATTTTATGAATTTTGAATACCTTTTGCAACTTCCGAAGTAAAAACAGGTAAATCAGTCATCGTAGAAACAATTTTGTATAATTTAAATAAACACCGAAGTAAATTCAGAGTAAATTGATTTATTTGAAAGAATAGGTTAAAAATTGTAAAATGTTTGCTCTCTAAAATTGTACAGTTTAAGAAATTGTTCTATTTTATGAACGTAAATATATGTTTATTTATCCTGTTATAGTGATTTTCTCTTCATATTTAAACTATATGTCATATATACTTTTGTTCACCACTATTTTTCGAACATGTCAAAATAGGTAAACAACATACTGATTCAATCGAACAAAGAGGGCGCTTATGATAAATTCATGCCACTTGTCATACAATTCAATAACATACCTACACAAAAAAAACGGAGAATCTAAAATTATAAAGGAAAATGTCAATAGTTCTTTTAGTTGTTATACAACAGAAATTTATCCGATAAAGACAAGATACAGCCAATAAAAATTCCAAGATTAGTGACGTATGTGATAAACGAAATTTCCATACGGTTTTTCTTATAGAATACTTGATATAACCTACTTACGGAAGTAAATTGATAATACATACAAGGTATTAACAAATAAAACTATTATTGAAATTAAAAATATCGCTTAAAGAACGTTCTATTACAATAATTTTAAAAAGAACTCCATAATGTGTTCTGTTCATGATCAAGCATTTTTACAAATTTTACAAGAAGAGAGAGACATTACAAATTTTCTAGATGCATTTTTTGGATTTTTGTATAGATGGTAAGTAAACTGTAGTAAAAATATGCATTATTTTTATAATACATAGTCTATCATCTCACATGTAATTTAATTATAGTACAGATTTTTATGTCGAATCGGGACCAGATCAAAAACTTGGATTCCCAACTGGTACAATAGAAAAGCTTGTCTTACATAGTTTTCAAAAATGGAAGAACATCTATAAATTTTCCAGTGGATCAGATCCTCCAGACACACAGGACATTATTATCCAAAATAATGATAAAGACCAAGACGAAACAATGACAATTGAAGAAGATTCCCTTATTCCACAAGTTGATCACGAAGTAGAAATTGAAACATGCAAAGAAAGTATGAATCAACTTGGTCATTTAATTGAGAGAGATAGGTCATGTGACAGCTACAATGGTGCAGTAAGGGAAAATTACACTTGGTCACAAACTATCAGTGATATAGATGTGCTCGTAAAACTTCCTAGTTGCATAAGAACAGCAAAAGATTTAAGGGTTCAGCTTGATTCAAAAGAAATCAAAATAGAAGCAAGAACATCAAGAGTCGAACAGAATCAAGAAATAGAGGAATGTCGTTATTTTATATGGTCTACAATTTTCAAAGGAGAATTGCGCTTTAAAATTCGAAAAGATGAATCAATGTGGAGTATAGTACCTGGACAATATATTAGCGTTAGTCAATATATCTTAATAAATAGCATAATAGAACTTCATTTATCTGAACGAAACCTTATTTAATGTCTGATTAACTGAATTTTTACTTGTTGAACTTTGAATCTGTATGTGAATTCTTGTTATGCGAGAGAAAAATAACAGGTAGTTAGCGAGCTCCTACTATATGAACTACAATTATTATACTGTTTGCTCTCCAACAAGTTTAGATAAATGGAGTTCTACTGTATCTCAAATATGTGTACATATGTATATAAGTTGCACGTTATAATTTTTGTTTCACTTAGATTCATTTTGAAAAAGCTTCTGAGCGATGGTGGGAAGCATTGATAATCGGTGAACCAAAAATTGATTTGAGTAAAATAGATTGTTCAAGAAATTTAGATGAAATGGGATCAGAAGAACAGATGAAAGTTCAAGAGTTAATGTGGAATCATCAACAAAAGCTTATGGGTAAACCAACTTCTGAACAGATTGTAAGCACATATAAAAAGTTACATAATTTATCATTACGATTAAGTAATAACAATTTTTTTAGTATACAAATTTTTGTTTGTAGAAAATGGAAAGGGTATTGAGAAAAGCGTGGGATGCAGAAGGATCTCCCTTCGAGGGTTCCCCATATGATCCTTCATTAATGAACTTCAATTGATGCTCGTAGTGTACTTTTTTATTTTATTAATTGCTATAAAATAATAAATAAAATTGTACATTAAGATAAGGAATTCTGTAAATATACGATCGTTTTTATTCAATTATAGTTGTATATCAAACACCTCACATTATGGATAAAAATTTGATTATTAACAATTGTTTGCTAAAATACGTTCGATATATTTGAACTGGTACACGAAAAAAAATATGTATTCTACAATAAAGGAATAAATATATTTGTCCATGTTTTTAAAATTCAGAAAGGCCATTGGGAGTGACATGTTATTATCCGCGAAGTAGTTTCTGATATGTCTACATCTATGCTTTTATGAACTCGCAAATACGCAGATGTTTCTCACATTTATTTTTACTACCTCTTCACGGATATCTACGGATATCCATTACACATTAATCGGAAACCAAAATTAATCAATATGATAAAAAATGAATATTGCGATATCAAGGTTGCCAATTAAAATGACAAGAGACAAGGGATTCGCGATTTCTTCATAGAATGCAAGGAATTCCACGCTTTTCCCTGACGTTTGCATCGACTTTATCTCACCGTGGTGAGATTGTTTAGTAAAGGAACAAGAAAGGAATGCTTTATGAAAGCAGACAGATAGCTACAGCGAAACTGTTCTCATTTTCTTGAATTCTTTCGACTCTCGTGCATTCGTAGCTGCAGCATTCATCGATCTCGCTGCTTGTTGAAACATCATATTTAATATAAACATACTTTGTTATAAATATCAATTTTTAAGTGTCACAATAAACTCAATGTCGACACTTTTAATTAATCACTAATTTCGTCTAGTATTCGACAGAATATTTTATGATGTTAATCATTTGGTAGCATTATAGAGCACAAAGAAATTGGTGTTTGCAGGCATCGAAATCTCCATGAAAACTCCGAGAGAGAAACACGTTCCTCTTGGTCGATGCAATAAAGCTAGAAAACGCGTCGAATCGTTAGAATGTACTTGACGATAAAAAAAATTTACTTGCAGGTATCCACCCACTGCTGTTTTATTATCCCGAAAAGGTAGCGGAAGACAAGTCCCTTGAGTCCGAAGGAAAACGGTTCGAAGGCGAAGCGAAGATATCGTGGAAGAACGCTGCGCGTTGAGCACCGCTGAAGGTAAAACACAGGTAATATACCTGCCTGGGGCTACATCCATCCCCACCCGGTCCGGTTCTCTCTCCTTGGTCGGCTCTCAGCTTTTCTCCAAGCTGAGTCGAGCCGTTAGTGTCGTTGTCGTAGGAGAGAATGGTAGTAATGTGTATCGCGGAGTATCGTGCAACCTGAAGGACGTCGTCATCGTTGATCGCCGAGTACCGATCCTCTTCTTCTTCCTCGTATCCTCTTCGTGTATTACATCAGGCATTCCTTATAATCGAATTCGGCCATCGAATCAAAAGCTATCTCACCTCCTGGACCAATTCGTTCTGAACGGTTCGTGACCTGTTTCGTGATTCACTTTTTCACGGATGCTCGACAGTCTCGAGGACGACGACGATTACCTGTTGCTCAGTATTTTAGCTCGCTGTGGTGCCGTGTGAGGTGAACATAACACTAACCAGAGTGGAATCTAGTAGGAAAATCGACGGAAAATAGAGAAGAAAAAGAAGAAGAAGAAGAGGATACCAAGATGCCCTGTTCCGCGGTGACGCTGTCCCTCGCGACCATAACCGGTATCATTGCCACTGGTCTTCTGGCGATCGCCTTTTCTACGGATAACTGGCTCTACACCGAGGTCAAGCGTGCCCAAATCCAGGTTCGAATTCGTTCTTTCTAAGTATTTTTTCTATGACGCAGTCGCGAGTTCTTTTATGAACAAAAAATTTAGGATGCCACGTTGTGCTCATTTCTATCTTACACGTTCTATGGATAACCCTGTTTCTTCCCTATAACCGAATATCGTAATCGGACATCATTTGTAGTTGATACATCTTCGTTCCCTCTTTTTCATTTTACTAACAGTAATTTGTGCGAAAATGTTCGTTGCTTGATCCATTCCGACGTGACTGTTTCGATATCTCGCTCTTTCGCAGATGATTTTTGCGGTCCCGTATGTAGGATACGATTCTCGAACGGCGAACGTGAGAACAGCGTTACATTCTGGGAATGCTTCACGATATTTTCATAGCAGAAATACTGGTTTCCTTGTATCGTTCATTGTATCATCCCGGATGCAGTCAACATTGCCCGTAGCGAATTTTCATAAATTCCAACGTGGAACGTCCTCCTGGAGAATCATCGATGACATCTTATACTCTCGAATTTTTAGCATCGGAAGAGATGTTAGAAATGCACTGTTGATTCTCAGTAATAAAGAAACATAGTTCTTGAAACGCGATCTAATTTATAATACGTTATATAGAAGAATTACGGTAAACGTGTTTGAAAGTTCGTTCATTGCATGGTTAGTGTTCCGTTGTTCGCATATTTTGTAATTCCTCTGGTTCCTCAGAAAAAGAAAAAACACAGATTACCGCTTCCGACTCGATGAAATTTTATAAACGTTTAATTCCTCTTCCAAAATATTTGACAAATTTGTTCGCGATGGCAATACTATGATCACGAAAATACGAAGAAATGATTTCGTTGTTCGTGAAGCAAGACCGGAAGTGGAATCTCCTCGGTTTCCGTCGTCCTTGTCACAGGTGAATGTTCGGGTGGAAGGTCAAGTTCATCCTGGAGGGCGTTGAGTGGTTGTCGAGTGGAAGAAATTCTCACGAAGCTTTCGTGAAATATTCCACGGGAAGCCGTATTACATTTATAGCGAACGATACCGTTCTTCCATGCAACTCGCTTCAACGTGAACTCCATTAAAGTCACGATCCCCTCAAGATCCTGGAAAGTGTTACTTTTTATATGTATTTCCAGTTCAACAGTCGGTTAACGAACGGTTCGATGATGAATAATACGAGGAATTCTGTTTCCTCTTTCTTTAGCTTCAATCATCTACGCGCGAAGTAACAAAAAGATTTCAAGAATCGTTTTCTTCATTTGTCACGTTACATGTTAACGTCCAAGCAAACGATTCTATGGATTCTATGATTGCTTAACTTTCAATCTTCCGCGACATATAGCGATTTCAGTGTCACGGAATTCCAACTGACGGTATTAATAGAATGTTAGACGGTGTTAATAGAAGATACGTCAAAGGAACATAGTTTCGCATCGCGTGTTGTATATACTTACTACAGTAGTGGCAGAAAGTATCCGTGCATGCACCCCTATTCTCTGATGAAACGTTTATTATCATGTTCTACATTTCATTGTCATGGTATAGAATTCTCGTTGCGAAATCAATGTACTACCATATGGTACGAAATTTAATATACTCGAATCTAATTAGTTAGAATGTAAATGTTATACTGAGTACAATGGCGTGCAAGTAGTTTTTGTAGCCACCGTATACCCAAATTGACTATGATAAAACTCTGTAAATGACAAACTCTAGGATAAACTTTGTAAAATCTAAAAAGTACCAACCGCGTTCGTCGTAAACGGAAACGCTCTTTAGAGTAACCTTCTAGCAGAAACCAGTTATTAAACCAGAATTGTTCCCATAGTGTTGGAACAGTCTTGTTTAGAATGGAAAAATTATGAGGTTTTCATGTCACGGTTGGATCGATTGCGATCGCTCGAGCAATTCGATTTTGGCCACTCGTGTTTCTAGTTCGCAGTGTGTTTCGAACGATCGACATTCCGGACCGCGCCCATTTTCAGCGCTTGTCGTCGTTGGCTCGACAAGTTTTGCGTTTAGCCGTATCGGAAAGCACGCAGCGGAGCGGCGCAATCGTATGCACTCTCCTTTATGGCAATCGGCCGCGGATCGTGCCGAGACACGGGCATTTTTCTCCTAAACGTACGCCGCGATTTCGTTCACGCGCAGCTTTCTTTCGACACTTTATTTGGTAGCTAGCGTTCAAAGAAAAAATGAATTAGTCGACTTTGTAAATTTTCTTCAGAAGCTTTCTTGCTGATTCAGCGATCATCGAGAGTTACTCGGTGGATGATGTGTTATTAATGATAAATTCTACCGAGAAATGCCACGAGACCGAGTCTTGTTTGAGTTTGAACTCCACTGGCACTGCCACCATAAAAATGTTCAGAGTGGCAGCATATTAAAGGGAAAAGCGTTAACGAATACGATTGATGGGAGGTCAGTGTCTTCGATAGGATTAGAACTTTCTTAAAGTTTGTCTATATATCTATCCTTTATTTACTTGTTGGAATTGGAGTAAGATTGACTCGTTGGAACACAGAGAGTTGTCTTTGTGCCAACTTCCTTTCATCGGTTTGCATTAATTATAGACTTCAATCCTGAACAGAGACTGGTCCATCAAAAGAAAAAAGAAATCGAGCCAGTCGCGAATCGTTGCTTTATAAGAATCAGTTTACCGAGCCGTGAAGAGGAGACTCCGGTCAAAAGACATCAATCGACACAAATATCCTCGTAATTTAGCACAGAGAGACAGAGGAAACGCATACTCATTCTTGGACAACGTCCAAGAAGAAAAACTTGTCGCGATTTATCATTATGACACGAGGGATTTCTCAAATAGTCCATTCATTCGCAATCCCGCTGTTCTTAATTCAGGCTTCGTACTCACGGCGTTGCGATTCATAATTTCATCTAATCTACGATTTTATTTGCCATTTCCTCGCGACATTTGTCAATGATCAAGATATACCTATCTGCAGGGAAGCAATGTTAGATCTCGAAAAAGATATGCAACGCATTGAATGTTATCCATACTTTTCGAAAATGTATGTTAATGTTAGAACTATCAACAAGACAACAAGGAAGTAAAATGTAATTCATTGCCAGAAAAGACGAAAAATATTTCAAGAAAACACTGGCGAAGTGTCACAAATGGCAGGATGTTTAATAATTCATTTTAACTAGATCTTTCGTAACTTTCGCTAAGTGTCCCGTTGTAGTCAATCGTCTTGATCGTTCTGCTAATTCTGGTACTAAATTCGTTCCGTAATTTAATCGCAAAGTCGGTTCTAAGCGAACGATCGTCGGGGTATCATTGCAGTTTCCTCACGGAACGGTCGATCGTGATCGATAGAGAGGCGGCATGACGTACCAAGCTCTGTTATTTTTGCCAGCGTTTTAAGCGCGTTTACCTTGGCTATCGCAGTCGATGAGCACGCATTAGAATAAAAATGTTGGTTTGTTCCCCCGTCACCGTCTACCAGGTAGATCGGTATATACAGTTATGCTATTTGTACCATCTCCCCCTGAATGGTGCAAATGATTACGGCCTTCCGATCGTGCAACGTCGACTGCCATTAATTTCCAACATTGGCAAATTACGCTGCCATGCGCTATGGAGAGCCTCTTTTCCCGAGAACTTATTTGGCCGAGGAATCCCGTCGACCTTTGTGCTCGTTTCCCTTTCGCGATGTTCCATGCTTTTCGCCTCTCTCATTCGGCAGATCTTTGGTCGAGATCAATTTAGCGTGGCCTCAGACAGTCATCTTCTAGCGTTAACACGAGAAAGACGTAGAAACTTCTGTTCTGCTTTTGGCGTCGTGGAATAAGAAGATTAATCGATGTTGCGCTGACCGTAGGAAAGTGAATATCGATGGATATGATTATATTCTCTAACCTGTTGAATTGCCACACGAATTGCCAATTTGCCCCAAATGAAGATATGTTTTTAAATGAAGTACAGTATCATTTGCTAAAAATAACTTTTACGGGATTTCCTTAATGAAGACTGGCTCGTAATGAGCATGAGCAATTATCGCAAACATGAAGTAACCGAGTTCGAAGGCCAATATCTGGTAATATCTTGTTTCCTCTTCGTATTGGTTTCTACTTGTTTTAACAGGAAACCAGCTGGCAATGCACGTGTTGCACACAAAGCAGAGCTTACTCGCAAACTGTTTTCGTTTCTGGGATCAGACAAAGCCGACTACGAACGTGACTTTGTATCGGTTGATTCACATTGAACCACGTGCTATAATAAAATTTAATCACACCTTCCAAACGACACGAACTAAACAAATCAATGTCGAAACTTTTATGCCGAGCTATTGTTCGAATTGCATGAGCCGTTTAACGCAAAAAGCGGTGTAAATAAAAATGTTGATTATTGGATAATGTGGGGTAAAGTAAAAATTCTGCGAGAGATCGAGTTGACGATTCTCGCTTATTCCGAGATCTATCTACCGAGAAAATAACGAAGATATACTCACACCACTTTTCCACGAAACGGGATGAAGGTTACGCTTTCGAGATGCGTTGTTAAAGGCAAAAAATTGATTTACGCCATTTCTGCATTAAACGGCTCGTATAATGAAGCGCAGTGCGAGAAAAAAATTGATAAAATAATACAGAAGCAGGTTTTCTTATAAATAAAATGAGGTCAATTTGAAGGAAATATTCAAGATTCTAAGATATCAGAATTGCCGGGAAGCACGAACGAAGTCACGCATTGTAACCGGATGAAACAAAAGAATCGTACAGAATTCGCACGTCTACGTTTAAAAACCTTGAATCCTGAGAATAAACCTTGCTTTTCGATGGTCCAGTGCTCGTCAACATTCATGTGCTTGTCACGCTCCAGAGCGTCGAATAATGTTTGAAGCTTCTGCGACCAAGTCGTGATCGTAGCGTGACTGGACCGCTAGGGTAACTCCAACTTGATCGATCAAGATGCTAGTCCTTGCACCGGTTTATAGAACTCAATTTCTTTTCTTCCTTGTTTCTCTTCTTCTTCTCTTTTTTTTTCAAGAAGTTGCCCGAACCGTTTATCGGAGAACATCGACTCGCGATTAGTTCATCGTCGCTTTTGTTCCTCATTACTTAACAGTTTAAGTATCATTAATCGATACATGAAACAGGAATTGCCACGTTGCGTGTTGATATATCTATAGCTCGCTGTAACACAAATTTCGCTGTTACGAAACTATAAGACCTCGGGAAAAAACATGTTGTTCGATTCTTATGTCATCAGCGCGGCGTTTCAATAGCGCGATGAAGATCGCTGTTGGAATTTGTTATCGACGATATTCTGATCGATGCTAATCAGAGTCACTTTTCTTAAATCGAATATCAAAAATCAAACTATCAGATGGACAATTCAAAGACCGCAAGCCGCACCTGTACGTCTGCATTTTGAAATGAACAGCGGCCATTCAATAATAATCAACTGAGCATTGCAAAGATACCAGAGCTATTGCGGGAACGATCGGAATGTCGTTTTCAACAATAAACCTTTACCTCTCTGCGACGTACTTTCGTTGTTGCGCAAACTGCCTGTCTCTGCCGGCTGTAGGGGATAAGACACAGTCTATTAGCCGGTAGTCTCTCGAACGATCTCTGCGTCCATTCATCACCTATTTCTCATCAGGAAATAATCTGGTGCGTGGGCCAATGTTCGCAAAGTCAATGCATCATTGTTCGAAGGTGGTACGCCACGATTCCGGTCTACGAACGGCATAACGTGAGAACCCGGGCAACGTTACGTTACCGTCGAGCTTCATTGGGTAATCGAAAATCGCGAGCAGCAACAAGAGTTTCATAATCGTTCGCTGAATTCACATTTTATGGCGAATGCTTACGCCGGAAAATCCCTGCTTTATTCTTAACGACGACGATCGATATTTCGATGATTTACGTATTCATCGCTTTTTTAATGTCCGAAAGCGAATCCAACAATCAAGCAACGTACGTACCAGTGGCATTAGAAGGCGATGTCGAATAGTAGAGATCATAGTAACGTTGAGAAATATTTTCGCAGGCAAATTACACGGTTGGTGTAGCTAGGCTTTCGCAAATTCTACGACAAAGTCGACTGTCAATGTCTATCGCCCTCGGGGGTAATAATGATCGTACTCGCCGAATCGAGAAATAGGCTAATGACAGGAGGATCCCCCGGCGTTGCGCAAGTATGATTGCGACTCGCATAATTCGTACGAACGCATGTGTTTATTACGTCGATGAGCGACCGGTAGAACTGTGGTCGCAAGGTATAATTGCGGTTCCATTGAAGAAATCGTGACATAATCGGAACATCGATTCAGGGCACGAGTTACAAAGGAACAGGTAGTAAGAACGACACGTCCTTGCCTTCGAACGTATACGACGCATTATATTACAATGCAAAGTCGATTCTTCGACCTTCTTCTTCCTTCCTCGCCATATTTCCCTCCTCGCTATAATCCCTCGAGATAAATTCGTCAGGAACGCCTCGCGAAACATTAGCGATTTAATCGTTTAATTACTGTTAGGAAAAGTAATCGTAAAAATAAACTGAGAGCGAGCTGCATGAGATTAGAAGCTGCAAGAGATTATAAGAAGAAATTAAAATTTTCTAGGAAAATTAGGAAATTACACACATTTCCGGCCACGTGATTCTCCAATGCGCATAACAGGTGATTACACGAGTGGAATGCTAGAAACAGCTGAGAAATTACATCCCTCGCGTTCCCCTGCTGGATGCACGGAATTATATTCCCTGAAATAACGGAATCCTTCGTTTTATGTCTCGAATAGTTGATTGGATGAATTGCTCAAAGCACGAGGGAAACGAATTACGCAAACTTGAAGTAACCGAGAAATATAAACGAAAAATCCATCGTAAACTAGCGTTCCCTGTAAAATCACGTTTCCTATTCGTTTCTTCGAAGGCACTCAATTTTAGTTTTTAGTAAATTTAGTTTTTACGACGATAAAGTTTCGATCGTCTGGATCGAAACGTATCAAATTCTAGGGATGTCTATAGGTGGATAAAATGTAACGTAGCTCGAATAAAGAGACGAAGATGTCGTTCGACAGTAGAAAATTAATGTTATCAAAGCGAAGAAAATTTATTCGTGTATCGATGGAAACTCGATGGCTGGTTCACCGCGTAACAGTGTTGAAAAATCGAAATGAAAGTTGCTCCATTTGCAAAATCGAAATGTTATTGAAGAACGAGTTTTCACAGTGAGCAGAGCCGCGATGTTCTTTTTTTCTAATCCGGGCCGCGATAAGGGGCATTTAATTAATGCGTCGAACCCGCAAGGACATTGAACTCGCAATATCCCCTTTTTGCTTTGGACATGTATATCTTGCGCTACTGGTTGCTGAAAAAGTAGAAGCAAACGCGATTTTTTACCGAGATAGATTTGCTTGCAATAAAAACGAATAATTTATAATTTGACGAGGAGAACGTTTTTCCATAACGTGTAGAAACAAACGCTTTTTTATTGTAATATTTCCTCTTCCGGTTAAAAGATGATAAAATCTAGAACATTTTTTCTAGCAACTTTGTTGATTCTGGAAAGGCGTCTTTGAGACAAAAAATAAAATGTCGACCGTACCGCCGTGAAAGTTCCTGCATGGTAATAGGGTTGGTTAACAAGACATCGCATAAATGAACCATGTAACAAGCTAATAATGCACTCGATATAATCGTACAATTACCATATATCATTCGCGTTTTTTATCGATCTAGACGGAACAAAGGGAACCTGGTACATTTTCTCCTGTCGCTAGAAACAGGACGTTTTCCGATTTATGTCAAGATCGTATCTAGGGTAAATTTTTTCAGAAAATCCCCGCCAACTATTATCATCCCACGCGCTGACGTGCAGAGGTTACGCGTTGTCGCCCACACGGGCATACTTCGCACTTTATCATTCGCAAGGTTGCCGTAACGTTGGCGAATGTGGCGCATACTTGTCCCTTTAACTGTGATACCGGTGCATAAGTTAGCTCACGATTCTACGGTTGAACTTAACACGTTGCATTTCCGCTTGTCGACGTGTTATACAATTGAAAACCGCTGCATCGAACCGAATAAGCGTAGTTCAATTTTTATTACTCAACGATATCTCTATTTTTCGTTTATTTATGAAATCTTGTATTCCTAGGTTTTCACCTATTTGTTCCGTCAGGTTTTCACCAGGGAATTTTTATAAAGAAATATACTTTCGATACGAGTGAATATAGAGAGTTGACGCAACGTAGAAGATTGGCCAAGAGATTCACGCAGTACCCTAGACCCCGGTCTTTGCTTCGTTTCCTACGCACAAAAGCTAATTACCTGAGACAACGCAACGTCAAATCCCCATGATCAATCATGCTTGCGGATCCTCTCTCTACTTGAATGATCTCTATTGTCGCGAGGCATCCTCGACTCGTTGAACCTCCCAAAACGAAAGAAAAGTAAAATCTCGACTAATTAACGCACTTTCATCGCGATATTAAGTTTCTCCGCAAAAAAGACAGTTTAATTGCCGCGGGATAGTTGAATCGCGTTCAAACCGAGTCTTGGACGGTTTGCCATCGCGACAATTGGCTCGTGGCGAGCCGAAGATTCTCGTCTAACTCTAACGTCTAACGATCCCCATTGAGTGGCGCGCGTCGGGTCTGCGTTTTCCTTTCTATGTCAAAGAAATCGCCGAGGCTCGACGATGTTCCCGCGCTCGAGGCAAACAGCGCGGCGTGGCGGTGGCGAAACAACGATGTGAAAGCAGATTGGAACGACCTGGACAAGCCTCGATGGGCCTCTACGACTCTTTCTTTTCTTTTTCACGCACGTGACAAACGATTAAGGACCGTGAGTCCGTTATACGTGCCGTTGATTCACGTGTACCTTGCAAGCGCTCGGGATACCTTCGTTCTTCCTCTCTTACCACCGACTATCGGTTGCAACTCGTGCGTGTTCACCTGTTCACTAATTATTGCGGAAAGTCGAATCGTTCCCTGGCGTTCAAAGTCGTTTTCGACGCTGACGATTCTTGGATCCTTGAGAAAGCGGATACTATATTACACTAAAATCTATTGTAGCGTCTATGAAGAACCGTTTATCTTCAGAAATTATCGACCCTATCCGTGACTGACTTTCTTTTTCTTCCAGTGTTTCTCTAATATCGTAGTGATAGGATGATTTGTAAAACAGTAAAGCGAGTTTGATAATCTCGTATCTGCAGTTTGCGATAGACACGGGAAAGTAAATGCAGTAGTACCAAGTTTACGTGAGGATCTAATGCAATCTATTTGGTAGCGAGCATAAAAGTGGGCAGAAAAAGAAAGGAAGTCGCGTGATTCATCGTCGGGAAACAGGTTGTGCGATTTTGCTATTTTTACAAGCACTATTTCCATATCATTACAATATATTATGCATTTCCAATCGATCATTCATAATCAGATTTATGAGAATCGGTTCACGAAGACAACCGAATGTAAGAAGAATGAAAAAGTTGCGAAATTAAAGCGATATATCGTTAACAATGCTTATCGCGCCGATCGTGCACTCTCATAGAAAAATGTTGCATGAGGCGTGGATGTTCCTCAAGGTTAAGAAGATTTCACAACTTGCGAGTATTCGGAATCCGATTACCGCGCCTTATGCTCAAGCATGAACGTGGGATGCGAAATTTCTCAAGTTTCCTCTAGAAACACAGGCTCCCTTGCAGCTTCTGTGCAAACGATTACAGTAGTCGATAGTCTCGATAGTCATGATCTCGCGTAATCACGTCGGAACACGAACGGGAAGCGTCATTTTCAGAGGAAACCCGTTTCTGAATTACGCTCACGAGGAAGTACATACGCTTTGAAATAAGCCAATAGGGGAAAAAACAGGAATGTTGTTCTTTCCTGCGTTTTGCACATGTCCGAAGCAAAGTCTGATAGAGTTAAACTACACCAACATTACTTCACATGATAATTATAGGCTAACAAAATGCACGAATCTACTTGTAATATATGATATTCTTAGCTTAAGGTTGCATTTGCATGGATTTCGATACAAATTAAGCGACAGAGAAATAAAAGCGATGGTGAAATTAAGAAATTAACGATCGACCAATCAAAAGTTTGAGACGATGTATATATATATAGTATTTGGATAATCAACGTTCTACGATGTTCTTAATAGGTATATTAGTATACCTGATGAAACCTTGAGGAAAAAAGGTTTTGATGTCCGTGAAATGGTGAAAACATGTTGATGGTAGTTTGCCAGGAAATTAGGATTGCTCGAGACACGCATGAGAATCACGCGTAGCGAGCCATCATTATATCGCGGAATAAGTACACGGATCTTAAACGCTTTATGAAAACAAGTGTTTTCTGGTTTCGTGCGATTCACACCGCTCGAAAGATTTCCCGCGCGACCCCGCATGCCTTATTACACTTTCTACGTGATGCTGTATCAGAAAATTGCCAGCGTACTTTCTAAAATGAGCCCGATAGAGATGTCCTGGAAATTACCGTGACGTGGCCCCTATCGATCTCCTTGCAAGGAATTCGTGTAAAACAAGAGTGATTTAAATCCTTTTTATGGTTGAGGACGTAGCAATGTTCGCCCGTAATTTCTCGTGTGTCAAAGTTTCGAAGGATTCGGTCATAGTGTTTGATTCTGCAATGATAATATATATTATATTATTCTTTAATTGTATGTTACGCGAACGCGATGTTATCGTTACTTTTTTTTTTTTTGCACACACAAGTGTAGAAATTACCGGGGCGCTCGTACTGGTGGGTCTTTAAACAGGTCTTTAAAAAATGTAGCACACTCGTAGCGATGTGGGTACTAGTTATTCACGATAGATTTAAATAGCGTCATTGTCCTGGTTCCGCTACATCCAGTAATCTTCCAAATAACGATCGCGAATAATTAGCACGTTGCTTAAGGATCGATGGATAAAACGAATAATCAAAGTTCGTTGTATAATGATAACTTTGACACGAAAAATATACTTAATATCGTAGAAGAAATATACAATTTGCCTGCGATGCTCATTTTCCTGAACTCTCCGTCACGTATTTCACTCTCTCCTCGACTCTTCCCCAAACACGTTCTCTTAATTAGATTTAAAAGAAACTGGAAGCTAAATTTACTTGCACACTACCTAATTACAACCACTGAACCATCAAGCAACCAGAAATAAAAGTACCGTTCTTTTTCTCACACAATTTGAACAATATGTACGCGAATATACGAAGGCAAATGGAAACGGTGGTAAGAAAGGAAAACTAGAAACTCGTTTCCATATTGAGGAATAGCTGTAAAAGGATTCTCATACTTGGTCGACGATGCAGAAGAACGGTTCTGCACCGGGCTGTCATAAGATCTAAAATTACATTTAATTTCGAGGGCGGTATGCATGGCGCGCATCCTCGATCGCAAGAAAGTCCGGAACTCGAGCCGACATGGTTGAGTAAACGCGCTCTCTAAGCCTCCTTCTAGGATAACGCACGGCTTCGTTTCTTCAGGAAGTGAACGAATAGATACCTGTGCCTGTCGTTGGAACTGAAAATTTGTAACACGCCTGTGATTTCCTTTCCTTCCGCAATTTCCTCCACGGGACTCGGTTCAGCCTCACCTGGTACACGTAACTTCCGACGAAAATTCATTCCACGCGATAGTCTGCGTGACTCCCGGGCTATGAGTACCTGGATCAGGCAATTTTCTAAAGCTTAAGTTTCCCTTTCCGAAACGCGTACCAACGCGATTGTAACTAAAATTTTTTGAAATAAAAGGTCTCCCTTTTTGAATCGACTACGTTTTTAGTAATTCTAGGTAATTTTCTAATTAGATAATGTCCCACTTCCGATCATCGGTTTACTTAGGCACCAGTCGATGAATAGGTCGTTTACCAGCGATAAATTCCTTCCAAGTTGTGAAACGGTGGTTTCACGAGAATCGACCGAGGACGTTTCATGAATAATTTCTGGTAATTTATTCGACCGGACTTTTTCCAATTGTATCGAAAGACGTTTGGCCTCTTCGAATTCACGAGGAATCGCGATTCTTGCTTTCTTACTTTCTAGCGATCATAACATTTCCATAAAGCGACTACAGCCACGTCTAATCTGCATTCGGAAACCAACGACCGTTCACTTTCCGTTGCAGCAATGTTTCCTTGTTCCCTCGCTATCGTTTTCACCGGCTGCCCGATCATTTTCGTCGATTACACTCATTTACGATTCGTTTGTTCGGTGTGATTAACTAATAGAATGACGCGTGTGTGAATACAAAGGGAAGGAATCGTTAGATAGCGTGAATCATTCGGACAAATTGTTTTGTTGCAGCAATATGCAGCCAAGCATGCCGAGCAGAGCCACTTGGTGGTGAAAATGAATACAAAGTACTATTACTACACGAGGACGCAGGGTCTCTTCAGGATATGCTATCCCAAAGAAAGGCCACCGACTGGTAAGCATAATTGTAATCGCACTTTCCCGAATATATCGCTATCAAAATGTGTGCAAACGCGTTATCTAAGTGATAGTTTGGCCGGTTGTAAATTGGCACGTACATAGTTTCAAGTGAAAGCCTCGTATCTATTGCAACGTCTGTATCTATCGCGACTCAAGATCAATTTGTTAAAGAATCATCAAAACTAATGTGAAATATTTGTGAAACATACTATACGCGAATTTCATTGCCACTGCACCTGCAAACGTTTCACGTTGATGAAAGTCCCGGTACAATTTGTCTTTCATTGGAATTTCGCTTACAGAAATTGGCTATTGTTTGGCAAGGTTTCGTATCTCTTGAATACATTGTAATAGTAAAGGCAAATTCCGGGAATAAGAAAATATTCGAGAATTTTGGGAAAACCTAGCGCGACTAAAGCTCGAAAGTGACTTTTCACTCTCGCGAGTTCTGGTTCCTATAAAAGATGTCGGCCTTTCAGAGACTTTCTACGTTACGATATCGTAATGTCGCAGGTTATTCGATCCCACGTAATAGGTTAAGAGTTTATAATCTGCCGATTCGGTTGCACGCAGTTCGAGGAGAAAGGAAACGGTTCTCGTGAAATTGCTGATGTGTACGTGATGGTCCAAAGACGTCCCTTTCGAGCTTCTACGAGGTCGCTTGGTCAATATTGACTCGGCTGGTTTCTATCCTGTCTGTTTCTATCGCATGGAGAACGCGTTTCACGGAAATACTATCGATACTGTACATAGTTCTCAGTCACATGCACAATAAGAAGTTGATTAGTCAAATTCTGTAAAAATATGCGAAGCTTTGTTCTTTCGCTTCTTGCATAGCAATGAATGGAAAGTAGGGTAACCGCATTAGGTTTTTGCGAATGACAGGAATTTTTATATTGCAAAGTAATCATGGGTAATTTAATTTTTTTTACGAGTATCTAACTGACTTTAAACATGATATTAGGATCTGGTTCGAACCCAACGATCGTTAGACCATGAAAATTTTAGATTATTTCATTCACAATGAGATCGTTTGCTTCGTGTGAACTTCTTCTGTACGTACTTCTGTGAACGTACTTCTGGATATCTTTCTACAGCGAAACCAACGCATCTTCGTGATCGTTAGAATTAGATCCATAACTGGACTGTTGCGACCATAATTTCATACCCAGCAGTTATTTTCACTCGATTCTTTTACATATTGATTCGTTCGTTGTAATAAACTATTTAGAAATATCAATCTGCAGTCTCATTAGCAAATGATTTTACTAAAATTTTCGTGATTAAGATGTTAATAGTTTCGTATTTATTATATCGTGTTTAGAAAACGTGTATTTACAAATACAAAATAAAGTAAAGCGTTAGTTAGTTGGAACTGGTGTGAAATTGTTCAGCTCAGTGTGAAATGATAATTTCACACGGAGAACAATTTCACAGTCGCCTGGTAAATATCAAATGCAAATGCAAATGATCAAAATCTGTCGTGAAAGATACCTGCTTAATTTCACGCGATACATAATATCCGTGAATTACTACACTACCTTTTCTTCCTTTTAACTTTCTATGGTAATGATGCGTGTTAAAATCGAATCTACCTGCATTCAGTAAGGTACTAAGTATCGATAGTAAATATGTCTCACCTTCGATTGTAACACAGAAGGATAACAATATACAGGTGGACATTTATTCACCTAGTTAGGAAGCAACACTTGGAAAATAAATTTTCCAAAATTTCAAATTCACATTGAACAATTTTCTTTCCATTCGGCGTGAAATTCTCGTACAATGGCCAATCGCACGAGTTCGACAAATGGAAAGTTCGTTTGCATAATAAAAGAAGCCAGGCCCGTGAAAGGGAGCCAAGAGCAGCAGCTTCGTAACAAAGAGCCGCATTTCCCAGTCTTCACAGCGCATGCAATTAGGATTATCGTTGTTCATATGCAAACAACAAACGCGAAAGGGCGAAGTCTTTCTCTGCGACTTTTTCAATGAGAGGAGTTTCGTGACGATTACAGCAGCCTTCGCGATTAACAGTAGCAGCATGGATCGATTGCTACTCAAGATCCCATGTAGCTTCGATAGAGGAAGCATACACAAAAATTCATGGTGATTTAAGAGCGTTGAGACAATGACAAACAGGATTATGCGAGCCACGTAACATCTTATGACTGAATTAACCTGCCGCACCTGGCACTTGCCACCGGCTTACACTTTGCTATTCATAGTTGTGCACTCATATCTATCATAATCAAACTCGGAGATCTGAAATTATACGAGTGACGTACGTTCGAAATTTCATATCCCGTACTTTCTACATAATTCGTTTCTTTATCTTTATCCCTCTGAAGAACCTCCAATGTTTTTCTTAATAGAGTAATAAAGATAAAAGGAACAAAATAACGGAAAGCAAAAATATTAAAACGGTAATGGGACTAGGTGGAACGCCGTCTGATTCGCATGAGTGCCGATAAGCGAATGCTGGAATTTTATATTCTCCCATATTACACGCACACCTTAAGCTGCTTGCTCTATAAATGACGATAGAAAATTAAGCATTTTAATTCAAAAATCTCAAAGAAAGAAAACAAGACAGCATTCTAGGCCTTGTTGATGAGATAACCAAAAAAGGTATCGAGAACGATACATAAATCAGATTGCTATAGTAAAGGAACGTAAGGTAGCGTTATAATACAGCATTGTAACTAGCTACTGTTAATTCGCGACGCCTATCAACACTTAGTACGTCCACTCATTCCTCCGGTTGAAGCCTGAATATTCTATGAGTTCATTATTCGAGAAAGGTTCACATTTTCTCACGATGAGAAACGCAGGCATTTTCTAAACTTTGCCGCAGTGTAACGGAGTAATTCCAGTTTGTCCGGAAGTCTCGAGTTTCATGAAGAACCTGTATCCTTTGGAGGAAGAGCGCTACCGGCCGTGGAGAATCAAAGGACTTTCGGTAGAGCTACGATACAAACTGCTATTTTTGATCGTTGTTCGAGGCGATATCGAGTTTTATTATAACCGCGAACGCGCCGAGAAACGAAACGCCAGTGAATAGAAAGTACTGAGAAATTCTCGAGGAATGAGAACAACGATGGATGTTGTTCTCGTCGTTTGAGCGGAAAACAATTCAAACGATCGATACATCACGTGTACTGTCTTATACCGTTCTTCGACCGTACGTTCCTTATCGGTTCAGACGTTCCGTTTGTTTCCGGCGTTCCATTTCCGGTCTCGTATTTGATTCACTTAGCGTACGTGATCATTGTAAGTGCGTAGACCTCGGCGAACAAGAAAAAAGCATTCATTGGAAGAAGTAATTATAATGGAAATGTGTCAGAAATACGTGTTGTAGTTATAATGAGTTAGGTGCAGAATTAAATTGACAGTGTTTAATGCCGTAAAAAGATATTTATCGATATTTCCACGGACAGGAATCGTCCTACAAAATGGGGGTCAGGTGCATACGTGGCGATCATCGTCGATACACGCGTGAAAAGTTTGAAGAAGCCGGTCATCGTCCGGTTTCGACCAAGATTTTTCTTTTATTTGAATATTTTCTGTCTTGCTCGAGGTGACAAATCGTAGTAAGAATGGTCAAAAGAAGGAGGGGGGGAGGCAGAATGGATGCTACGACGATCGAATATTTCTGAATGACGAGCTGTTATATTAACGCGTATACAGTTAACCAAGAGTCAACGATCTTGGCATGGCGCCTCGTTTAGGCGAAACTAGATTCGAAGAAGGTCGAGGAAACGGTCGTCACCGGCTGAATTTCAAATATTTCAAACGGTATGCACGTTTGCGCGATGCATCCCTCACGCCTCTTAATTGAGCCCTCGAATTACGCGTACACATTATTTCTACATTTCTATCTTCTAATTTTCTTTTTTTTTTTTTTTTTGAGAATAACTTTCTAGAAGAGGAAGTCTAAAAAATCTGTGAATAATTTTTCAACGTAATTAAATTCGAAAGAATAGAAAATTTCACAGATCTCTACACACCTTCTATATAAGAAAGAAGGAAGAACAGGTAAAGGATCGAAAAGATCGGTGATTCGCAATTAATGTCATTACACTTTTCTTTGACGTTCCTAGGAAAGACAGGAAACCGTGAAAGCATCGCGATACGAGCGCGACTCTTTCTTTTCACTACGTGAAATGCCTTTCGAAAGTAGTATTTCGTAGATTTGGAATGACCAAAGAGTACCGTTGCCCATGAAAGACAAGATAGAGGTATACTCGAGCCAACCAACTTGAGCATGTGTGTATACACATGCCATGTACATACATTCTTTACAGCCGGTGATAGCGCATTGCATTCTGGGTCACGTGCTTTTCGATACGCGTGTACACGATATGCCAGGGCTGTAACAAAAAAACTCGACACCTTCTAGCTCAAGAATTCCTACGATCGATTCGAATTGATTCGAACAAGCATTCGAATCACCTATCGAGTTACATAGTTGCTTCAAGCAATTAAAAATCACTTTGTTTCTTACAACAGCAACATTTATTCGCTGTTACCTTCTAGATAACCGATTATCAGCACGTGAATATAATATAATCTCGTTTCATGGCGTTTCAACTAGAGATAAATTTCAGTTTGAAAGGTAATAGTTTGCTAACTGGTATTCATATTAGGAGTAGAAGAATTCGGATCCTGTTCATTTTGCAACTAGCCATTAGACACGTGCGTAATTAGAACGTCTCCGAGGCAGATTTCCATGGCCGTCGAATTAATCGGCAACAACCGTGAAACTTCCTTAAACAGGCTGCATCGATTTTTCGCAATTTCCCGCGGATTTCGTAAATTCATCCGTGCACGTGTCAATTAAACGTCGGATTAACATGGTTTCTCTGTCGTGGCTAATTGTTGCAGTTCAAACCTACTTAAGTCCTGTGGAGACACACTGTATGAACATCAATTACTTCATCCCTGACGAAGAAAACCTAACAAGGGGCTTCTCGGACGATGCAATGACTCGACTTCGTACGTAGAACGAATTAAATAAAATATCGATACGGCTTCAATGATATTACCTTAAATTTACATTTTCATCGCTGTACTTTATTGGTTTTCAGACATGGGCAGATCTGTGATAGCTCTGTTTATAGTGGGATTCGTCGCAATCTTTACGGCATTCTGGACGGGAGTGGTAGGCTGCTGGAAGAGGTCACCAGGAAATATCACAGCCACCGCAATCTTGATGTTGCTAGCATGTTAGTGGCTTCGTAAATTCAATGCATATTCTAACCGTTCACTCTATGATTAATGGCAGACCTACGTGTAGATATTTTTCAATTATTAAAATTTCACAATATTTTCTAATCGTTAAATTATCGTTAAGTTAAAGTCTTAAGTCTTAAGAAAGACGATCGCTAGCATTATATTTAAAGAATAGTATTATGTATATTAAATGGTAACTGTTTGACGACACAGGCCTATTAAGTGCTAGCGCCATGGGGCTCTGGCACGGAGTGGAATATTATGAGAAAGAGAAAATCGTCGGAGAAGAGTACTATCAACAATGGAGTAACGTAAGTAACGTTTTTGCTACCCATGAATATATACTTTAGTATAGTCCGACACCGGTTAACACGACAGCTATCGCGCGTGTACACATGTTCAAAGTTTGTTAACATTTATTGACATTTTCACTCGGTACCAACTATCATTTTTCAAACTATCGTCTATGAAAATTAATTACGTAATTGCTCGTGGATTTCCGGAGTCGGTCTCGTGTCCATTAATGTGTGCATCAAGATACGATAAACACTCGCTACCGCAGTGGACTTGTGTAATATAGAAAGTACCTTGTTGCTTTCAATATTTACCAAACGAAAATATTTCTATGTTCGTTTCGACGAGATTTAAACAATCCTGATGCAACTTTGCGGTTAAAAACAATCTCTACGATTTACATATTATTCTATTTCCAGCAATTATATCATACAAGTAAGCTGAACCAATTCATATCCAACTTTACCGAATTGCAAACGCAAATCCAAACCAACCAGCTGATAAAAAGATCGATAAAAGGATTCGATAAAAAGATTCACGAACAACTAGATATTGGTTCACTTTGCTGGTTCCAAATAAAAAATTCCTTACAGCCATACTTCACTATTCGAAGCATCGACCCAAACGGCCAGAAGGCACCAAGGATCAGAAACAGTGGCACCAGAGAAAGGAGAAGGGTTTTCGAAGAAGAAACACGACTGTTTACAAAATAATTTGCCCGCAGGTTTTAAGGGACAACGCAGTGCAGTGGTACGGCTGGTCGTTTTACCTTGCCTGGCTGGGGGTGGCTACGTGTTTAGGCACGATGACGCT